>NC_081212.1:17201782-17801782 GCF_902713425.1 Acipenser ruthenus | reverse complement strand
GTGTAGGGCCACCATATGCTGCCACTCGAGGTGGCAAGTCTGCAGAATGTGCACAAAAGCATGATCTCCATATTTACAAGCTCAGCTGTTCATTATGGATCAGTGAACTACAGGGGCACCAAAAAGATGTGCAAGGTATGCCATTCGTAATTACATACAGCACACCTACCAATACTGTGTACTGCAGATTCACTGTGTAGATTCATACAAAGTAAAATGTGTCAAACGCAAACTATGGCCAGTTGTTATTGCTGAATAATTTGCAGGATTTCTAATGTGCTGTGCCAGTAATATTCAAGTCAATTTCAGGTCATTGTGATTTCACAAGTTTCCTGAAAGTGAAGCACAAATGTGGCGACAGCCTATTGTTGACTACAGACCAAGTCTATGAAAATCTTGTTACTTTAGTTTTACAGCAATAGGGCCACTGAACATTCCTTCGACGTCACATACAGCACACACTTCAGAAATACAATAATGTGAGGGAACCACCCCAGACTGTCTTTCTTTAGCAATATATACCTCAGTCCGAACAATTGCAAATTACTAATGGTAGAAAGCTACTGCATCTTGGTGTGAGGGCAATTACTATTGCATCAGCAGGCTGAACATTGCTGTCCTTGCATTTATCACATAGTAGCATATGACCTGGAGAAGAAAATGACTTATATTGATATTTGACTATCTGAAGTAATCAAAGTTACTGAAGAATACATTACACAAGATGGATACATCCAGCTGGAAAAAATGGTTCCATATTTTTAGAAATAGATCTGTCACTAAATCTTTTTTGATAGCGCTTCCGTTATTTTACAAGTGTGGTACACATTTGAGAAGGAATACAATAACTTTTATTACATCTAATTTAAAGGGGGAAGCCTGAGTCTCTACTGTATGCTTGGAAGTGTTCAGTGGCTACCTTTAATCATAAGAGTATATTTCTCACACAGTCTTTGTTAGGTCAGGCATACAAAGAGTGCTATAAAATATAGTGTTGTGACTTTTTAACTTTAGAATGGTGCCGTTTCTTCTATGTGCACACTGGGTAAGATGTTCTAGAATTCTGACAAATCCTTACTGGTGGTTGGTTGATTACTCGATTTCTAATGGAAAAACAAAGTTGACAGTGAATAAGGTCTGCTTTTTTGAAAAGGGCACCAAAATCTCTTGACTGTTTAAAAGGAGGCGCTGCAGCTTTTCTGCAAGTGACTCATCTTGGTTTAGAGAAATGAATATATACTACGGGTAATGCACTAAAAAAATAAATAATTCCAGTAAAAACACTTTAAAATGTCACCACCTTCAATATCCAGTAAGTCATCAGCACTGTCTAAACTCCATCATTAAGAGGAACAGAAACCAATGTGTAATAAAGAGAGGCTTCTTCTGCACAAGTGAATACGGGGAAGTGACATTGTTTAACAATTAAAAAGATCTTCAATAATAAAACGCTTCATTGCAATGTTCTATTCACGTATTTGATCGTTCTGGATCCAACAGAAGCGTGTCATTACGCTTTGCATGTTTCGACTCTGCACTGAAACACTCAGAAAAGATAAACACAGCAGAGCCCTGGGGGAAGTCGTAAAAAAAAGAAAGCAGCCACTTTTACATCCTGTATATACGGTCCTTCAGAAAGCTGTTTCCATCCACACAGGATCTGCAAGGTCCTTCTTTACAAACACTGGTCAGCTGATTCATTGAAGCAATTCCCTTCAGGATGGAACTGCAGATCCAAATTCTGTGCAGCGGCTCTGGCTTTCAAACAAGCCCAACCTATTTCAGAGGGAGGGGAGCGGGGGTGTTTACACAAATTCCAGATTTGTGTTCTAATGACTTGCATATACATTGACACCAGTCAATCACTAAAACCACTCCTACAACCATTTTTAACTGTTGAAGTCATGTCACCTATTGCAAGAAAACCAGCGACTCTCAAAAAATTTAAGGGACTCAAAAACGCTCCCTGGGCCCCCTCATCGCATCCTATGGTTTCTCATACCATTTCTATGCTGATGATGCTCAGATTTTCCTCTCCTTCCCCACCTCTGACTCCACCATCCTCTCCCGTGTCTGTCTGCTATCTCCTCCTGGATGCTCTCACATCACCTCAAACTCAACCTCTCTAAATCTGACCTCCTTTTCTTTCCCTCCTCCTCCTCCCCCTCCTCTGATCTCTCTATCTCTGTTGCTCTGGAATCTACCACACTCTCTTCCTCCTCCACAGCCAAGAACCTCAGAGTCACCCTGGACCCCTGCCTCTCTTATTCCCAGCACATCTCCACTCTGACATGCACTTGCCGATTCTTCCTGAGCAACATCCGAAGAATCCGACCCTTCCTCACCAACTACGGCACCCAGCTCCTGGTCCAGGCCTTGGTACTCTCCCGCCTAGACTACTGCAACTCCCTCCTGGCTGGCCTCCCTGCGTCCGCCACCCATCCGCTCCAGCTCATCCAGAACTCTGCTGCTCGCCTGGTGTTCTCTCTGCCTCGCTTCTCCCGTGCAACTCCACTGCTCCGCTCACTCCACTGGCTCCCGATCACCGCTCACATCCAGTTCAAGACTCTTGTACTAGCCTACAGATGCCTTGACCAGACTGCACCCAGCTACCTCCAGACCCTCATCTCTCCCTACACCCCCACTCGACCTCTCAGCTCCTCCTGCACTAGAAGACTGGCTCTACCTCCTTTACGCTCCCTGCCTCCAGAGCCTGCTCCTTCTCCACCCTCGCCCCGAGTGGTGGACTGACCTTCCTACAGATGTCAGGACTGCCCAGTCCCTGACCACCTTCTGGCGCCTCCTCAAGACTCACCTCTTCAGACAGCACCTGTAGAACTCCTCTGTTTTTCCCCCTGGACATTCTTCCTTAAATGCGCTTTACTTGCTCTTATCTGCCCCCTATTGTACTGCATTTAATGCTGTACTTTAGAGTACTGTAATCTGTCAAGTGTTATTTAATCTGTAGTATTTTGTATTTAATTATATCACTGACACTTATCTGTTCCATTATTGAATCATATTTTGTCATACTTGTAATTGCTAGAACCAGTCATTGTATTTATCTTGCTCTTAATTGTATTATTACTTGTACTGTGATTCTTGAAATGTATTTGTTTATGACTGTAAGTCGCTCTGGATAAGGGCGTCTGCTAAGAAATAAATAATAATAACAACAAACTTGGCAAATGTGGCTCTGTGTGACTTAAATACTCCATGGTTTAACAAGGTATAGTCAAATCGCATTAAAGCCAAGGGACTAGCAAAACGTATTAGCCATGACTACTGTGCATAACTCACTGTATTACTCTCCTACCATGTGCCTACTGTACTACACTTACACAAGAAATAAACAGAACTGATGCTTTAATGTATATTGTACTTAACACAAACTATACAGCAGACAATCTGCACAAATGCAGATCAATAACACACAGCAAGATATTTTTCAACAAGAAATCATGCACTTTCTAAAGTTTTAAAGGTATCACAATAGCCTTCCTCAGCTCAGACAATCAGGTGAGGGATAAGGTCTTTGAGTTTACACTTCCCTGGTCTTCTTGGAGGATACTGTATGTCCACAGTGTACGTAGAGTGCAAGGATACATCTCATTTTAGAGTTACTCTAAACCTTTAAACTTCTAGCATATAACTCATGCAAAACCGTGAGCAGTATTTCAATATCCTTGTGATGCTAAGGAATGACCATACCAAGTGTCATCACAATTGGATTCAGGGTAGAAACGAAAGCATCACAAAGTTCTCCATTGTCATTTATTGAAGAGTAAGTAGAGTCAAACGTCATTTAGATTGCATGTTTACTCCCTTATTATTGATGTTGTTTTGAACCATTCGGATTGGTTCTGGGTTCATTGAAATAGCATTTTATGACTGGAATGAGGAGGGCTGGCACTTTTTTCAAACAAGCTCAAAGCCAGGTAGAATAAGAGAAAAAAAAGACAACTCAATGTAAGAGAACCACTCAGAATACCAAAATCATAAAATAGCAACGGCATGTAAAAAAGCAATTCAAATGACGCTTGAAGCTGCTTACTCGTTAATACTTATCAGTACAGTTTTGATGAAATCTATTGATTAAAGAGCAGCTATTAGCTCACTAGCTGCCCCCCTCAAAGACTTCCCTAATCTGTACACTACTGGCCTAAGCTGAGCTCATGTCAGGGACCAAACCAATGCACAGGCACCCACGCTGAACGCTATGTCATCTATCACACGGGTTAAAAACATCTCAGGAGCATTTTAGGACCCACATTTCTCAGCTCCATTAATAAAAATAAACTTTACAAAAAAGCTAAGTACTATCTCACTCCCCCCCCCCCCCCCCGCAAACCAAACAAAACAGCTAATTCCCCAGGAACAAGCGCCAAGGTCACCGACTTCCCATAAAGCAGGCTGTGAGCCAGCTCCCCATTCCCTTAAAAGGACAGGATGCAGAGCTCTGTTTGGGACCTGCCATCATCGGAATGAAATCCCAAAAATCCAACCCTTACCTGAAAGTGCCCTCCCCCTTTACAAAACCAAACCGGATGTTGTCGATTGCTGCCATCATCAGTTCTTTCTGAACGCGAGCCAAGTGACACTTCAAAACTGACCTGGTTCTGCTTGTGGAATTTAAACTTTCTGGTAGCTTCCACAATGAATGTTTGTTAGAGTAACTACATAGCTAAAGCCACCAAAGACCATTATTCAAGTCTACTTGAACACACCACAACCTTGCGCACCTTTCCTCAAATAATGCTACAGCACCCTGTAGAATTAACTCATTTTGCTTCATAATGTCGAATGAAACATGCTGAATAATGTTGCGTTAACATATTGAATTACACACCGCTTTGTAGTTTTCCTTACACTTAACGAAAAAACAAAAAAATGAAAAATGTAACATTTCAAAATCTGTCATGAAATACTACTATTATGGCTTCTGGTAGACTTCTGCGATATCATTTTGTAGTTTCCTTGATTACATGATGTTAAATAAAATAAATAAATTATAGTTTTCTAAAATTCTAGGTGATGCAAAACTTTTGGCCATAGCTGTACATCACTGTTGGACCAGCAATATTTTGGCAAATCCTTTCCCCACCATAATCGCACAGTGACAGAAGATTTCCTTGACATAACCCATATTGTCAACGTTTGTATCTGGGACTCAATCACAATCCCCACACAAAGTACAATTCACAGAGTTCTCACTTTTCAATGCAAGCTTTGAACTTCACAATTGTTGGTTCCTCAACATCACAAATAGTCTTCTGCACCAAGGCCTCCCTACAAACCCTGCAGTACCATGGACTAGCCCTTACAATCCTCTTTACTAGCCTCGTTTACACTTAAACCCCAGGATACAGTGGAGGCTGTAGGCTACCTGACATTCTTTAGCACTGTTTATCCAATTGTGATGACATTTCCCAAGGACATTCTTTAGCACAAGTTATTGATAGTATCAGAACTCACAATTTTGGTTCTGGCCATTTACTTCCCAAAATATGTCCTTCATATCTGACGTGTGGTTTCCAAGATATAGCCTTAATTAGTAACAGACTAGTGTCCATGCAAAGTGTCAACAAATGTCCTTCAATCGCTCAGTTAAACACAGTCGAAAAAGTATGACATTATGATAATCTTCAGAACTACTGCTAGTGAAAGTCTCCATCAAACTTGGATGAATGGTTCGCAAAATATGGGCATGTTAAACCTAAATTGATAAGCCTGGCTGTTCCAGGCCTCAGTTTCACTACTACAGTCCTGGCTCCTTAACCACTGAGTCATGAAGGCTAATGGGCTACGGGCACTGTGCTTTCCTGTGAAGCAGTGCCGGTCCAAGTCAATAATGCTTTGGAATAAAAGGTTGCAATCATCATTCCCAATCCATTTCCTGGGAGCTTTTTTTTTTCCTCCCCCTCCAAAGCCTAAATCGCTTTTAACAGCTGCCTGAGTGCAGAGCTCCTTGGGCTGGGAAGCCCCCCTAGGGGCCCTGATCTCCGGACAAAGTCAGCCTGTGATCCAATTACCAGCGAACACACTTCCACTGCAGTCAGACTCGCGGAAATGATGTGCCCAGATAAAGCTGCTTGCCAGATGAGGCGATGGGGATGGGAACAGTGGATTAGACGCTTGACAGTAAAGGAAATATCATTAACAGCATGGAAGAAAATTGTATCAGGGTTACAGTACTGCCAGCTGCATGTGGTTTGACAGTGGGGAGAAATTAGACTGTATACATAGGTTTACATTTAAGCAACAGATTGTTTCACATCTCACTAAGCGAGACAGATGTGTTTACATAATATATATTCACATATGTTACAACAAACACAATTTAAAAAAGCATCCCACTTTTTCATTTTTGCATCCTAAGCTACCAAGGAGCATGACAGTTATAACCTTCTACTGCAACAAACTGAAGAGGGTTATTCGTGTTTTATTCACACACTAAAGCAGGTTTCAAGGGGGAAAAAACTTGTGTTCCTACATGGCTTTCAAAAGTGTAGAAAGTACAACACGTTTTAGTCTGCTCCTTGTACAACTAATTTGAGAATGTCCTGCAGAGGTTTAGCGCCCCCCTGTATATGGGCAAGACTCAGGCACTGCTACCTAGAAACAAAACAGAAGACAGGTCTGGCATTATAAACAACCTGTGTGTGCTTGCCATCAGTTTCAAGACGAGATTGTTGGACAGTAAACCCATCCTCAGGTCACAGCTCTAGGAGGATAACTGGTGTATATTATATTTGTCATAAAGTTTCAAATTAAGCAGATAGACACATGTCAAAGTAAAAATTAATACAGCTATTATTTGAGTGGAAAAATATAAATGCAATTATTACACGAGGGCTCGTTCGCCGTGGCATGATGGCATGAAAACACTTTCAGTCTCATCATTACACAAAAAGGACCGGCAAAGATGTGGTAACAGCCTGTATGGTTTTATCTCGTATGCCCTGACATTTGTGTAAGCAATGGCGACATTAGTAATACATTAGATATAAACTGCCTGGGATGCGACTTTTCGTAATTGTCAGGTCATGCATACAAGCACTTTTTTTCCCCTCGTCCACGCAGCATAAATTCTCCCACGTCTCGATTCAGCCCAATCCTGTCTGGCACATACACAGTTAACCATGCTCTCGTTCTACCAACCCCCGCAGCAACCAAAATAAAACGGAAACAATGTTCTTTCTGACGTTTTAAATGATTAGGAACTGGTAACATCAAAAGCGAGGTTTAAATGAGCAATTCTGGTGGGGGGTTGCCTTTAAAAAAAAAAACAAAAAAAAACAAGATTTACTATACTGTGGAAATACAGGCGAAAATGTCTTTCCTCGTGTTTCTGTTTGTCGTAAACTCAGACGGTAGGCCCGAGAACAGTGCGTTTATATCAAAACAACTTTTACAATATTTAATTTAACTTTTATATTTTTTAATTTTATTTAACTGTCACACATGAGATATATTAAAAACACAACGCATTATATTAATATCGCAAAGAAACTGCAAAGAAACACCCGGGTTAGTAATTAAACAGGATAAGTTAACATAACATAAACATTAAAGGGCCACCCATTGCTATATCAAATGTTATTTCTTGTGTGCAAAGCTAAAATGTAAACATGCACACATATAGAATTATAAACATGTTAGTTTTTATACACATGTAAAACGTGTAGTTTGCAGTATGAATAATTACAATATTTATGAACGTTTTTTTTTCCCCTAAAAAATATTTAACAGACTTTTAAAACGTTAAACAAAAGAAAACACAAAACGGAATACAAACATTGATTTTTTTTTTTTTTTTACCTGTTCTTCTTCTGCCGTTAGGTGCGCTGCCATTCTTTAGATTTAGTAACTATCCAAAGTCTTCCTTTTTTCTTGAAGCAAAATGCAGTCTATTTAAAAAAAATAATAATAATAATAATAATAATAATAATAATAATAATAATAATAATAATAATAATAATAGCGTCTTAATTCAGTTTGTGAAAAAACGTCACATTTAAAAACTTGTTCAAACTCAACTAAAATATATCCAGATCTATGTACAGTACACAAAAATATGCATCTACTTTATTGCGACATAAAAATAAATCTAAATAATCTATAGGTCTATACATATAGTTAATTAGGTATTGAGTAATATACACAGATTCGAAAACTACATTAACTTTTTTTTTTTTTTTTTTTTTGAGGAAAAACAATCTGGTTCTCCTTTAAAAAAAATCGTCCAGTCTAATGGTGTAGAAAAAAAAGGCTTTTTAAAATCCAAAATGAATGCTCAAAGGCGGGTCGCTGTTAACACTGCAAAAGTTCCATAATCAATCCTTGTTAAGCATCACTTTATTCTTTTACAGACGGTGATGATTTTGAAGCATTCCTCTGTCGCTGTATTGCAATCTTTAATGTTTCTGTGTCGCCACTTTCTTCAAAAGCAACGACCCCGCTCACAAAAGCAGCATCTCCGAAATTCCCCCTGCTGGTTGAAATGAAAAACAACAGGTTTTTGAACGGTGAGTCTCACACGACACGAGTTTCCTCCTCCATTCATAAAAACACAAACCCAGTCAGCCCTTTTACATTCACAACAGTGCCGTCTCATTTAGCACACCACAGATCACCGGACTCGTGATAAAACTAGGGGTGCAGACGCATGCCTCAAACCGTACCATTAATTTAATGCATCGAATATACCACGTACCGACAATGGTAACTATAAGGATCTAAATTACAGTTTAAATGCATGGCTGTACAGCACAGCCCTTCAGAAAATGATAGCCCATGTTTGACGGTAACATTTCACAGACAAAATATTTTAAATGACTGCATTGTTCTATCCCAGGAACCGAGGACGAGATAGCTTCCGATTCTGCAGCACTAATCTCTCGTCTACAGAACAACAACAAATCTGGCTGTGCTGTGATATTAAATATTGAAAAGAGCTTTTGTTCGTGTAATGATTGTATTGTAAATGTATATCAAGTATACAAAGTGACCATCAGCTTCAAAAATCTGTAAAAATTACGATTTGATGCACACTTAAAATGATATTAGAAATCCAAAACAGGAAATGCAGCACAGTTATGAAATGTTTTGTTTTTTAAACTATGTGATAGTGTTAATATATTTTAAAAATGATAACTTTTACAACTAATGCGTCATCGCCGACTTGCCCTGCAGTACATCAGTAACAATATTTTCAAGATAAGGCGCAGTTCATTTTCTTAGAAGCGACAGGCGTCGATTTAATTACTGCCTTTGTGCAAACACGATTCAGTGATGCATGCGTCACCACACACGGCATTACTGATTCATTCATTAAAAAACACACACCCACTCTGCCACACCTGCAACACTGTAAAACAAGACTCTGAGAACTGATTACATTGTTACCACTGCAGCGCGCACACTAGTAAGCTTCATTCAAATAACCTCAAGCGATGGTACAGCATCTTATACTGTAATGAAGTAACAATTACTCATGTAACATTGACATTCCTTGAACTCTCTGGCAAATATGCCGGGTAAGAACTGTTAGATCATTCTTATGTGTTTAAAGCTGCAGTGGCCCGCAACATCACGGTCAATTTACAATACACAAGTTTCATGTTTACAACCACCCTTGTTGATCTCCAGTTTGTTTGCATGCACCATAAACAAACATCTGAAAGGCCACCAGCATCCTCAACCTTAAAACCTGTCTGCCACTAGGCCACTCTCTTGAAACTATCAAGCAACGATTTGCAGCAGTGGGAGGTTATAACTCTCAGGAACAAAGACAGAAGTTTTCCTTATACATTTTAGAGGAAACCCCAACATAACTCATTTACATTTTGTAGTCATATAAATGATCTACACTGTTGTCATCATCTTCACTTGCTATTTTATGGTGTTTGTTAGCATTTGGAGTGATTCAGGGTTCAATTTCTCCAATATTGAGTTATGAACTTTTTTAGCTTTACCTTTATCTTCCAGCTACTTTGAGCATGTCTGGAGAATTCTAAATGCCCAGACTGAACAGCCTTTCTCATTCCATTCAAATCATATGACAGTGCGACCTTTAATAGACCGCACCACTGTCTCTGTAAGTGCAAAGCAGGTGGGTCTGGTAGAGCTGAACCACTGAGAAAGATTGCAAAAACTTGCAAGTCTTTCCTTGCGCACTTCTGTTCTCTATATAGCTCTCCAATGTCCATTTTTTTAAAGAACTTTATTTTAAACACATATTTTTATTTTGAACTGCGATATCTGGTACTACTCTTGGTTAAATAAACCTCTGTTTGATATCAATGCTTGATTGTGTTGCTCTTGCTTGGTCATTTCACCTGGAGGATGAAATGGTCGCCACCCATTCAATGGCTTCTTTCCAGTCAATAACCAATCAGCTGCTTCCCCTATCAACTGACATGCTTTCAGTCAGTAACATGTTGTGACCCCGAGGACACGGAGTTGAAATGACTCCGGAAGTGTGCAGATAGAGAAAAAGGCATAGAAAATTAGAACTTTCTTTAGTATAAAGTCATAACAGATACCCTGTTTTAAAAATGTTTGTGAGGTTTCTTAAAAACAAAAATCTCATTTGAGACCTATGTAGCTAATGAAAGTGCAAAACAAGTCAGATGTATGGAATTATTTTGTTAGGTACAATTACTTCAAAACTTAATGAAGAGGGCCCGTAATACATCATTTCTAGCTGTTACTGGAACAGGGAATTAACAACTGGTCAGCACTGTGCTCCTCTAATCTCACATGTTACTGCTCTGCATGTATTAAGAGTACACAATTCTATCATTGCTGGACAGTATGTGTATACACTGATGTTATCTTCTCGTTGTTTCGGTTCACCTTGTGTTTCCATTTCAGTAACCCTGGTGACTTTTTAAAAGTTTAAAACACCCCTGTGGCCTCAATAGTTCATCCAGATACATCTCTAAACTCAAACATCATCCCGTTCACCAAGATTTAACTATTAACCTGTCTCCCTGCAACACTATGTCCTTAATGGATGCAAGAAATGCCTCATTTGCTAATACCACGCAGCGTGGTTAGAAGTAAGAAGTCTCATTTGCTTCTTTCTTAGTTAATTGTCAACACATACTAACTCTCTTTCAAAAGAACCAAAGTCCTTTAGTAGACTATTTTGGTAAATGTGTACTACAGAATATAACTGGCTTGTTTCTTTAACCTCCTTAACCTCTGTTTGTTTGTTCCATCTCAGTCACCATGGAAACATACTATGCAACATGCCCAACGGGGGTTGGATTGACATTGATGGTGGAAACTTTGTGTAATACACCTAGAGAGACGGATAATGTTTTAGAATCTGTTACCACACTGCTATAAACACAGGTACTTGCACAAACCACAAGTATTCATTCATGGAGACATTCAACGACTATGACCACAGACTTTAAGAGACACCTGGCCCACCTATTGTGAGGTCTAATGTGCTTATTAAAGCCAATACACAAAAACATCTATTCAGTAAAAAATTTCAATATAAATTCTGAGGTAGTATTTATAAGAAACATCAAGATAGCTAATACCTTCATCAGTTTCTTACACGTTTCACCTCAATATAAAAAGGTAAATCAAAATCTAAGCAACTTCCTACTAATTTAATTATAGTGTATAGCAAACTATGTCAGTGACATACATATCCCCTACAAAGAATGTGAGTAACATGTTACAGGCCCCAGAATCACCATAGCCTGCAATGTAGCATGTGACTTTTCATGAGAAATACTCAAGTCTTCAGTAACTCAGTCAGGCCTGACACTTACAAAATGAACATTTCGATAGAAAGAGATTCCAGTTTAACTCATTCCCACACAGCAGCTCACCATGTATGCTGAGCCTCCCTGAAAATTGGTTCCTTACTAACTAATGACACTCTGTAATAATGGAACTCCTGTTTCCAGATAATGCCTCACCTCTACTGACTTATGAGTTTCATTATTACTGTCACAGCAATGTCAATGTCCCTTAATGCAAACCTCAAAAACTATAAAACACTTTAAGAGTAAGGGAAATGTAAAGAGGGCTGTATGTAAATGTAATGCATCTGATGCTTGATGACTGATTGTATGGTACTCAAATGGGTCTAGCTAATGAAACAATTCTTAAAATCTTGTGCTTTTGTTGGCGATGTAGGGATCAAATGTGCAATTCTGAGAGAAGTACATGTTTAAAAAAATGATATCAGGTACCACAACAGGTTAAGGCAGCCCTCAATCTGCAAGCCTTACCTTCAGGTAGTGAAATTCCCCTCCCCTTCAACACTTTCTTCTTTCTTCCCAGCTGCTTCCCCAAACAACTAACATGCTTTGCAGCCAGTGACTTGCGAAATGAGAAATACTCAAGTACAAGTAAATACATATTCCAAACAGGAGAAATACATTTACAATCAGCTGTATCTATGATACACTCTACATGAGTGTATCACACTCATTTCTTAAATCTTACCTGTTGGGCATTTCCATTCACTATATAGATCTCAGAAGTATTTCTTTTTTTTAATATACTGAAAACATGTATTTTCATTTTAATACACGACATTTGTGTACTAAATAAGAGAGCATTCTCAGTTTGCTGGCCTTGCCTTTAAACATTGGTTTGTTTCAACACTAAACTGTGTAGTGAATGGAGAATTCATGGAATTATTTTGTAAGCTACAACCACTTTAAGATTTGCAACCCCCCCCCCCCCCCCCCAGTATGTTTTGTTATAAAGATAACATTGACAGGAAATACCAATATATATATATATTTTTTAATGTGAGATGCACTATTTTGAAAACTGTAGGGACATTCCATCTTTCAAAAGCTTCTAGAAGTGGAAATGTATCTTTATTTAACCTTGGCCTGGGGAAATACATCTATAAACAGTTCCGTACAACCATGCATTTCCCAGCCACAAGCTTTTGCCTTAAATCTAATACAAGCTAAATCTCGTCTTCCTCCAAGCATAACAACCACAGTTCAACAGAATTAACTGTTTATATTTGGAACAGTGTTCATCATAGCCAGGACCTGATTAAATTGTCTACAAATTTTGGATTGTACAACCAATTAGTTAAGGCAAACCAACCAGTATCTTCCAATTCTGACTAATAGAATTCTGCACAGCTGAATTAATTGAATTTATTCAGTTTTGAACAAAGAAGACTATGCGGCGATCTGATTCAAGCATTCAGAATTCTAAAAAGGTATTGACAATGTCGACCCAGGGGACTTTTTCGACCTAAAAAAGAAACAAGGACCAGGGGTCACAAATGAAGATTAGATAACAGGGCATTTAGAACAGAAAATAGAAGGCACTTTTCCTACACAGTGAATTGTGGGAGTCTGGAACCAACTCCTCAGTAATGTTGTTGAAGCGGACACCCTGGGATCCTTCAAGAAGCTGCTTGATAAGATTCTGTGATCAATAAGCTACTAACAACCAAACGAGCAAGATGGGCTGAATGGCCTCCTCTCGTTTGTAAACTTTCTTATGTTCTTATGTAGAATGTTTCATTCATTGGGGGAAAAAACCACAAAAAACAGTAACATACCATCTTTGTAACTGATGCTTAATTTCAAGCAACCCTAAATGCAATCCAGAAAAAAAAAAAATTGCAATATTAAATCGATCCTTCATAGCATGAATGCCCTCTGTGATTAAGAGATTGCTTTTAACAGGGTTCCTATCAGTGTGCAGATGGCTTTCAAGGTGCCTCTCTCATTCACTTGTATAGAAAGTGCCAGGTGACAGCAGGTGCATTTGTACACTGCTTGCATACTGTTTTAAAAGTCACCTGCGAGCCAATATCGAAATAACGGATCTAGCATTTCCTGTAAAACGTTATCAGCAAGACAAAATCGTCAAATGAAATCCCCTTCAATTAGTTTCGATTTATCAGAATCCAAAAACATTTTGCTGTGCTCATCCTTTAGGTATAGCATTACAATATTTAAAAATGTTTATGCAACCTGTATTAAAGGATCACACGGCTAGGATCAGCACCTGTTTATATGTTTCTGCAACCTGTATTAAAGGATCACATGGCTAGGATCAGCACCTGTTTATGTTTATACAACCTGCATTAAAGGATCACTTGGTTAGGATCAGCACCTGTTTATATGTTTATACAACCTGCATTAAAAGATCACATGGCTAGGATCAGCACCTGTTTTATGATATACAACATGTATTAAAAGATCACATGGCTAGGATCAGCACCTGTTTATGTTTATACAACCTGTATTAAAAGATCACATGGCTAGGATCAGCACTTGTTTTATGATATACAACCTGTATTAAAAGATCACATGGCTAGGATCAGCACTTGTTTTATGATATACAACCTGCATTAAAAGATCACATGGCTAGGATCAGCACCTGTTTATGTTTATACAACCTGTATTAAAAGATCACATGGCTAGGATCAGCACTTGTTTTATGATATACAACCTGTATTAAAAGATCACATGGCTAGGATCAGCACCTGTTTTATGATATACAACCTGCATTAAAAGATCACATGGCTAGGATCAGCACTTGTTTTATGATATACAACCTGTATTAAAAGATCACATGGCTAGGATCAGCACCTGTTTATGTTTATACAACCTGCATTAAAAGATCACAGCACCTGTTTATATGTTTGTACTCCTCAGTGGTTCTTTTGCATTTTCTTTTTTTCTTGTAAGACTCTGTCAGGTGCTTTAACTAGGAGCTCAGGAGCAGCTCTTCAATTCTAGATGCCTGCCATTGACATGTAATGTAGGCGGCATTCTCTTTATATTAGTAAGGGCCACCACCATATTGCGTGCTACAGTGCATTACCAGCAAAACAAAAGGAAACTCGACTGGTAGATCACTCAATAACTTGCATTACAAATACCTATAGCAGGCAACTGGAACTGAAGAATATCTCCTGCACTCTGGTGAAAGCACCTGAACACAGACCTATAGAAATCACACAATATTTGAGCAATTGCAAGAAGTAGCACTCAGAATGATTGCAAACATGATTCAAAGTTAAAGGGCAATGGGATTTTTAAAGTTTGGTTAATCCCTAAAGATGGCATCTGCTACATGACACCCCTATACTAGCATCAAGCTGGCTGAGCTCAGAGGGAACAATGCCCCAAACTGAGCAACCTAAGCCATGAAAAATGTCCCAATTACACTATGTTCATTTTTCACTGTGAAGTATGGATGTTATTATTATTATTATTTATTTCTTAGCAGACGCCCTTATCCAGGGCGACTTACAATTGTTACAAGATATCACATTATACATTATTTCACATTATACAGATATCACATCATTTTTACATACAATTACCCATTTATACAGTTGGGTTTTTACTTGAGCAATCTAGGTAAAGTACCTTGCTCAAGGGTACAACAGCAGTGTCCCCCACTGGGGATTGAACCCACAACCCTCCGGTCAAGAGTCAAGAGCCCTAACCACTACTCCACACTGCTGCCCGGATCCAGCACCTGTTTATATGTTTATACAACCTGCATTAAAAGATCACATGGCTAGGATCAGCACCTGTTTTATGATCCGTTTTAAAGATCACATGGCTAGGATCCAAGCCTTGTGAAAAGTCAAAATATAAAATCACCTTATACATATTGGTTACTGTCGGCAATCCTGAGTTCTACTACATGTTTTTAATTCAGTTTGCATTATGTCCAGCAAGACAGATTTTGAATCTTATTCAAAATGTATTGCAAATAGGAAACCAGGCAACAGGCACAATAGTGTCAGATTTAAATTGAATTTGTAAACTAGAACCACAGATCAGACTGCTGGATTTGATTATGGGGAAAATGTTAAAATATATTTTAAAATGTAATTTCCTTTGGTAGAAAGGCAGTTTTTCATCTGTGGCTATTATACTGGCACTTGTATGTTTTTACAGCAGTTTATGAGGGTTATCCATTTATTACATAGGCAGGTGAAAGTTTTGACACTTTCCTGTGTACAGCTGCTACTGATAGCCAAAACTCTTGACCCTTCCAGCAGCCAGTGCACCACAAGAGTATGATTTCTGATCGATATTGATAATGCCCACCAATAAAGGTTTCAATTAAGACCAAGAGTATACATGGACAGTAAAATAACCACTTTGTATGGTACCAGAATTGTTATATTTCAGCCATTCAAGAAGAGGTCTTAAAGGTCTCGTTTTCGCCTACACAAAATGTTGATAATAAACCCTATGTGAGCAGAATTGTAACACACAGTGCATAGCATATAAATGTGACCTCTTAACTCCTAGCCCTGCCTAATCCCTGTCTACATACATCTAGAATAGGTGGGATTTGCAGAGTTGAAAGTTCACATTGTCATATGATTTGATTGGAAAGAGGAACTCAAAAGGCAGATTTAGGGAAAACAAACAAACAAAAAACCCAGAACCCTTAATAATTGCAATCACAATCAAGTAGTAACAGAAATGAAAAAAAGTCATGCAAATAACATTTGAAACAACTTGCTCTTTAAAAAAAAGCAGTGAATAAATCATTTTAAAAAACACCCTCTCAGATTTATTTATTAGAACTGCACGCCCCTAGTAGTTATTGATATGAACTCACTTCAGACATTCGATTTTTAGGAGCCATTTCAAAAGCAAATAATGATCGAAGGCTAATGACCACTGGTGAATCACTGTACATAGAACATGGGTCATAGGGTGATAAACAGAGACACAATGAAATATTATGAGAATGCAGACATACGGCTGGTTTCACAGACATGTCTTGGACTACCTAAACTAACATTAGGTAGTCCAAGATTAGTGCTAATAGGGGCCTGTGAAGCCAGACTTTCTTCTCAGGATTACCAAATATGTTTAGATGGATTAATTCATGGTATCACAGGATCCACTCGAGACAGGAAGAAACAAATGTTTTTGTTCTGACTCAAAGTCACTGAGTGTTTAAAGTTCTGCTTGTTTGAACACTGAGCAGCTGCTGGTATTCCAGGAACCCAGGCCCAGTCCTGGTTCAGGGTATGCTGTAGAAATGTGCATTGTGTGGTTTGCTATGTAATGATTGGGTTTTGACACACTGTTCTTGAAACCCCATGGTGAGTAATACCAAGAAACAGACACTGCCCGCAAGATTCTTTTGGCTTCCTGTCAAATATATTTTTAGTTCTCTACAAGTTCTTTATTGTTGTGAAACCTTCAGGCATTTTTATTTTTCATCGGAGGTTCACGATTATATACAGGGCTTCACAAAAAAACCCCCATCAAAACACATAGTGTGTAAATACCAGACATATATTCTGTAATTTATAAAAGCTGCATCTCCCTGTTGAGTCAGTTTCAGTCATCATGGGTAAGACAGTAGATCTGAAAGTTTTGTATTTTTTTTTTTTTTTATTATTTATAATGTTTTTAAAACTTTAACTTAAAATGATGATTTTGCATCCTGCAGGAATGCCAGAGAGAATGCAATGCTCCCTGTGGAATCCCCATGAGAAACAGCAATGTTTCACAGCCAGGACGCGAACCTGCGCTCCTCTGACTGTACCACTCGCACTGCGCACCATGTGGCCATGCCTTTAGCAGCTGAGCCACTCTGGGACCCAATCTGAAAGGCTTTGACAGAGATCTGATAGGCAGGGCTGTATCCAAGACTTGATAGTCTTAAAAGCAATGAATCCATGCACCACTCTGGAATCACTGTATCAGGTTTCCACCCTCGCTTCCCTGGAAGATTTAGAAAAGGTAATTATTCAGAACAATTTAAACACCTTGCAGACTCAAATTAGTGCTGTCTTTCAGTAAAAGAAAGACAATTCCCCAATGCCTAGGAATCTGCCATTTTCTATAATTTCACTGAAGTTGATGCTGTCAAAACAGCTACTTAAATGTAATAGCAAAAAGGTTGTCCTTTGAGAACAATGTATGCGTAATCATTTCTCAGTAAGCTCTTGATGCAAGCAGTGTGGAAGCGTTACAATTTGTACCGTCCAATGTTTTTCACAAAAGATTCAATCTTTTGGTGGGATCACAGCAGCAGCTTTTCATGTTCTGATGTGCAGATCTTTCCATCAAAAAGATGCATTAAAAGCAGTCATGGTTTTGGGAAGCCAGATTTGATGTAGATAACCTACAGGATATATGGTATTCAATTTAGATCCGTTTTGAAAATAAACTGTTGCAGAATCCTTTCAATTATTTTAGTTTGTACTGCCCATTTACCTTCGATGGTGCAAATGTCCCAAGTCATTTTGATTGCATTCACTCAAATATTGTGTTGAATAAATAGGGTGTACAAAATTAAATAATTCTGTCACCTACGTATTGTTCATGTTACTTGGTTTACAATTCTTGCATAACCAATCACATCTTGTTTGCAGCAATTAACTCAGCTACTGCATCATAATGCAATTGTCAATGGGGAAGCTTGCACATGTGTAAAAGTTCATCCTGAACACTCTGCCATTCAGCCCTGGGCTCAAGCAGACTCAACTGTATATAACTGTATGGAGGCTTTGACAAATTGTAACTGCTTCCACAAAATTCAAGACAGAAAGCCAAGATACAGGACTAGGATATAATACAGGAATACAGATAATTAACCTTTGTTGGTTTTCTAATTTTTGTCCAATCCCTGCTTGATTGAAATACAGTCCGTTCTAATGTCCTATTACTTTAAACTGGCTTTCCTTCAGACAGCAATTAACAGTGTCTTCATCACTTATGCACCTGATAAAAGGCAGAGCAGCATCATTTCCTGCATGATTGCCACCTTGGCAATATTATCAAACGATCATCTTACTCAAATCACTTAGCTAAAGATTTCCTGTCCATGCCTGAGAATTTTGTTGACAGTGTAGTTCACAAAGGAGAGGTTTAGTCATAGCAAAGCGAGGTCACGATCCTCAATATTAAAAACATGACTTTGCAATGCTTTTCCTGGTGCAGTTTATTTTCTGCAAATGTAATTTGATGCTGCTCAGTCCAGCTAAGTGCAAAATGCACAAGATGACAGCTTTTCACAGTGCAGTTTACAGACAGCTATATGGAAAATATACAGGGTCAATTGGCCTGCTGTAAAAAAAAAAAAAAATTGAATGGAACAAAAATATAAGGGAATTTAGAGTGGCGACTGCAGACAAGACATTTGCTTGTTTAGAACAGGAAGACACTGATGAAAGCACCAGCCAACCTACTGTCTATTTTGTTTCTTCAAACATTTACTTCAGAATCAAATATTGAAAAGTCCCAGACTCACCTGGTAAAGGCACGGTGTGTGGTGTCAGTATGGCCTGCCACTCCAGCTGTCCCTATCGGCCTGCTTCGGCCAGGTGCCTGGTGAGCTCAGGCGGACACCTGCAGGGCTTGCCTTTGTCCTCCAGTGGCCAGGAGCTTGGCGTCATCCGTTCTTGTACTCCCAGGTGTAAAGAGGCAGTTGGCTTGGTGGTGAGATCAGGGGACACCCACTGACCTTCAGTTCTTCTGAGCTGTTGTGGGGAATTATGTGGTAAGGGGATGCAAGGATATTCTAAATTGATTAGATACTGCACCTCACGTCATCCATAAATAAAAGCAAAGAATCAGTGCACCACTGTAAGAAAAAACTTATATTTTATTTGTGATTTTTAGGTACAGACAAATAGCTTACATTTCTACATAATTTACATCTCCCTATAACCTTAAAATGATGTTCATGGCAGAAATGAATTTGATGTATTGCTGTGTTGTCAACTAAAGAGCTCAGTAAGTAAAGTTCTATCCTGTGTGTTCTTGTAACTTTCTACTGTTTCTTTCCCCTCCTTTTAACAGTTATATAAATGCAATTCTAAAAGTCATATCAGGATTGACAAAATCTGATATTTGGCCTACAAGTGAACACATGAATTCTGCAAACTCAGTTTCCTTCTTATTTGCATGCTGCAAGAGGGAGATTTAACCACAGGTTCATACCACTACTGTGCCTCTTGACCCAATTTTGCACCTCAGTTCACTCAATATCTGATCTGAAATGGTAACGTTGCCAGAAATTGAACAGGTAGCAAAATAACTGCACACACTGCTCGATGTTAAAACAAGTAGATCTTCAATCTGTTCTAGCCCTGTTGGAACGGTCATAAAATGGGTCTCATTTAATCCTTTAAAACAGACATGAAGAAAAAAGCAAAGTACTTTGAATCAGCAGCTTCACAGTGCTTGCAAGCTGAAAGCAGTAACTGTTACACAGTATGTTGTAAGTGACAATGCTGTAAATCGCCACCCTTGAAAAGACAATGACAACAAGGTAAACTGGATTTAGGTATTAGAATGGGTTGTGTCCATTTTGCCTGGTGTGCCAGTCTTCTCCCCTGGCTGCTGCGGAGTGGACAGGTGCTCCAGCTCGTAACTTCCGTTCTCTGCTCCCGGCCTCACCTCCCCCGAGCGCGGCCCCTTCTTGTACACCAGGATCTGCTGCAGCTGCTGTCCTGCGTAGTCCGGTTTAGCCGTCAGCGGCCCAGCCGGCACCTTCAGACCCAGAATGTCTGGCACCATATAGGATTTCAGCCAGCCCACCAGAGGGGTGCTGCCGGGGGTGTAGTGCGTCTGTCTGTGATAGAACAAGAGGCCGTCCACCTGGAAAGATCACAAATCACCGATCAGTTTGGGCAGCAACTACAATTGTTAATTTACTTCTCATTCAATTTATTTGAAGAGACACACTTTACAACAAGGAATATTGCTAGCTTTCATACTGCCTTGTCAAGGATACAATCACCATATTACTAGCTATAGCAACATGAAAAAGTAGGTTACCATGATCAATTGCCACCACATGTACAGGATATCTATAAAGACACTTGGGGACAAAACTAAAGGAGAAAAGGTATTAGCATGAATTTCAGGAGCGAGAGGTGCCACACACAGTAATGTGCTCCTGTAAGAGGGGACTCGCTGCACGTGATGAAGGATGATTCATTGGATGACGTGGATGAGTGTTCGCTGCTTGATTGACAGGAGACAGAGACTAGAAGGTTGGGATTGGTACGCCCCGCAGGTTTATTTACCTATCAAACAGAAGGTGCCGTGAAGACAGCTTGCGCTACTCTGCTAACAAATGGGAGGTCACACTTCCACACCCGTCTGCTATACTGGGTGGGATCTACTATCCCGTAACTAACTCCCTGATCCTCGGGCAGTTCACCCAACTCCAACCTCAGAATATATACACGACCGCTGGTGTGTTGCAGCTTCCTTCTCCCGGAACAAACCCCCCCCGAGCGCCTCCCGACCTCGGAGTATACACACGAGCGGCGTTAGAGGTGGTCGCTTCATTTCCTCAACCCAGTCGTTCAGCAGCACAGACGGACCGATGCTTCCGCAGCAGCAGCAGCGCTCTGACCCCTATAGCTTACAGCAGCCATGATCTGTATAATCGGGACCCTATATCTGCTGCACCACACCCCTCCTGCTGATGAGGAGCTCACAGCTGGTAACCACACACACACACACACACACACACACACACACACACACACACGTGCGCTGCTCCCTCCCGCAACACAGCAGGCAGGCTGCTGCACACAGAGCGTCAGATTCCCCATTAAAATCAATCCTGTTCTTATTTATAAACTCTTATTTACAATATACAGTCACAGAAGCCCCCTCCTTATGTGCAAGGCCCCAGCCCTGCTACAGCTCCACATTGTGACAATTCCCATGTGGCCCTTCTAGATTACTCTATTCACATTAGAAATTAAATTGAAAAAATAACAATAAAAGAAATCCACCACTATATTATTTAAAACATTTGCTTTAGAAAATATAAAAATCAATTGGGAAACAAGTAATTCTTAGTAATATCTTGGCGAGAGCCGAGTTCAAATCAATACTACTCTTGTGTAATGGAAATCATATGGTATTAGTTGTATATTGTTAATCTGCAATCTGGCAACTGTAAATCAGACAACGACGATGATTTTCCATGCAAACGTTTTTTCCAAAGCTTCACCTGGAATTTCTGTCCCCTAATCTTCTGAGACATTTGAAACCATTCTTAGCTTTTTCTTTATTACTCAAGACTATGCTGTTCATTCATCAGCTCCTCTTCAGTTCGAGGTCTGTTATAGATGTATGTAATGTAGACTGGATCAAAGCATCTTGAGAACAGTAAGCACCAGCAGCACCTAGTGCACAGCACTGCAGTGCCAGCAAAACAAAGGAAACGTGATCCAAAGTGGGAGATCACTAGATGGCGCTGGCTCTTACTTCTATATAGACATTCATATATAGACATATAAAGGTAAGGGAGCAGTATACACTTCATACAACAATGAAGACACTGAAATCACTCTACAAGGTGAATTCCACTCCCCCCCAATGAAAAACAGCCGCACCTGGAAGCTGTACTCCGCAGCAAGGGCCTGACAGATGGACTCAGATGAGCACGGGACGCTTTGCAGGCTAACAAACCGGAACTGTGTGCAGAAACAAAAACAATTAAAAAAAAAAACAAAAAAAAAAAAAAACATAAATTGTAGCTAAGAAAAGAATTTCATAAATCTTCTAGCAAACATGTATTTTTATTTTAAAACAGACACCTAGTGCTACAGACAATCCTAGTTTGCTTGCCTTGCCTGGAAGTCTGTTACTGCTTTACTTCATTGGTCATTCCACCCCAGCAGTGTCTTCAAGGTCAAAGCATCGTCACGCAATAGGGGAAGCAGTAGATTGGTTTTTGACAGGTAAGAAGCCAGTGAAGTGAAAGACATGGCTTACAAACAGAGATTTATTTACCTAGAGTATGACTAGATGTCAGGATTTAAAATAAATACATGTCTGCTAAAACATGCAGTTCTTTCAAAACTGCACATTTGAGACCTATATCAATGTGCATGATGGAGAACGATTGCTAGCTACAATTACTTTAAAAGGAAACTTTTCTTTTTCTTGTTTTTATTTGTACAACATTCCAAAAAAAAGTTTATACAATACAAAATCCAATCAGCAGTGATTCTAGTTTCAAATAAAAACCAATGAAAAGTAAATGGTCAAATATACCCAGATGTTAAATTCAACACATTTTTACCAAGTTACTGTATATGTACACAATTCAAAATGTACTGCTGGAAATAAATATTGCAGCTGCCACATGACAGGCTGTGGACATAGCTGACAACGACCATGCAGTCAAATACATTAGATGTTAGCTTTGAACAATGCCATAGATTCATCAGTTACTTTACCTGGTTAATCACATTGAGTCTGGGCTATTACCCAAACAATACAAGTTATCCTGGAGATATTGCAACATCTTTCAAAGAAAGTGAAATAAAACTGATGGAAAGAACACGGACAGTGCTTTTCACTAAATTAAAAAAGACAGCTATGACTGTTAATGTGCAAGAAAATCTACAATATAAATTACCTCTTGACTGCACAGATAAAACAATTATATAGGCACAGACTAATAAACTAGCTGGTCAGTATCATACAATCTCCCTGTCAGGACTGTAAATGCAATATTGAAGATATTCTGGATTATCATATCGCAGTTTATTTTAGACGCGCTGTTTAAAAGTATTTTTTTCACAGTAAAACAGGTTTAAAAGGCACTGCATATCAACAGGACACTCAGTACTTCATCTCCAGCCCCGCCCCACCCCTCATTCACTGTTTTTTTCACGTACCTCTTGATAGTAGTGCATACCGATAAATCATCTCCTGATCACTCGTTTTACCACCAAACTCCTCAATAATGCGATCCTAGTCATTATTTTATTACTATAACATCTAAAAAAAGCACTGCAAATGTCTGTCATATTCTTTGAGCGCTGGATGCAGAAGCAGCTATCTTGTTTGTTTATGTCCGTGTTATCTATGTGATGCTGGGGCTATCTGTATTCATGAGATACGCCCCCCCCTTTTTTTTTTGTTTGGCTTCTCTCGGCTCCTATCGATCTCACTGAGCCATTGAATGGTTGTCTTGGCTTTTTCCGGAGAAAAAACGACTAGAGACCTGTTTTTTGCGTCTGTTTGGTGATGTCGGACAGGACAGGGTCCGACATTGGACCGGAAAGGGAAAATTGCAATGTCGGAACAGGTCCGCAAAGGGTTAAACCTACATCAGCATTATATACCTGAAAATGTGTATAATCATCCCCAGATTATGATCCCCTCAATAAACTTGTCTTTTACCAAAAGACCATAATAAGTTTCCATTAAGATGTGCCCACTCCCCATGTAAATGGTGTCGGACCCATCACATGACGTAAAGGACGAGAGGTCCACTGGTATACAATACACACTACAAGCCAATAGGGTTTATACAGGTGACATGGGACGCATGGAAAACATACATACACAGCCACAGCAGTCACATCCACTGGCTTATAACTTAACACAGTACGAAGATTCACTACATTGGATGCCTACCGGATTGATCTTGGTTATTTCTGCGAGCTTCACTGCCTCCTCCTCCACTTTTGACTGCAGCCAATAGAATCGGAACTCTGTCTGGAGGGAAATGGACAAAAAATGACATTTAAGGAGGGCCCAGAATAAACACGGAAGACTATCTATAAAACCTAGCACGTGCTTAGACACTCTGCTACACTTGAGCACTTTGCAAAGGAACTATTTTTTTCACCTCACTGCACTTGCTTAAAATCCTGTTATGTTTGCTCTGTGTGTGTGTGTGTATATATATATATATATATATATAAACTGAAATCAATACTTTTCTTTTTTAAACTGGTACATGAAAGTTTTCAGTCCACACTGAAGACCAGGGACTGAAGTCAGAGATCATGTTAAATGACAAACACATCTTTCTCATATAGTTCTGTTTTTACCCCATCTTCTGGATATCTGCCACTACTACACCTTCAGAATTAATTTTAAAACCCATGCTTTTTATCTTTTTACCCATCAATTAACTGTGCCAATATTTTACCAACACTTTATTTTCACATTGTTCCTGAGCTCAGAGCACCCCCCCACCCCCCCTGGACTGCAGGCATCCATCAAGCCCACCACACTCCCCAGGCCTTACTCAATCAGAAGTATCTAACCCCAATGCACAAGGGGATTTGAATTGCCCATACCTGGCAGTCATACACAGGGTGTCCTCTCCAGCACATGACATCTAAGACATAGTACGTCCTGTCCACTTCACTGAAGATACAGTCCAGGATGGTGTAATCTAAAGACAGAGCCAGGGGAAACTTCATTCAACAAAAACAACTTCAATTTATATAGTGTCTTTCATGCTGTGGCTCCTCAAAGCACATAATAACCCTTTTCATGCACTATTAAGACACCTATTTTTTTGTGCCAGTGACCTTTCGTTCCTGAGAAACAAGGTCATGAATTAAAGTGTTACAGAACACCCTGCAAAGTTTACAAGAAACTAAATTTCATTATCTTTCCTATGTCCTGTGTTGTCCATATTTTTAATCACAATGCTAACGCTTTTTTTGTCACACATCATAAATCATGAACTGGATACACTGGGGTGTTATGAAACATAAATCTCTTTCTCCTGGCGAATGTTCCCAAGTAAAGTATGATGTGCGAATTAAAAATAAATTGAAAACTATTGGGAATATGCTGAAAACTGCTGTGATATGGACAACACTCTAGGATGTTGTACTTATACAGATCACTACTGCAAACGAGTGCTTTAAAATAATACTGATTATATCAATATGTAATATCTGTAAACTCTGAGAAAGTCTGACGAGAATACAAAGTTCACAATAAAAAAGGCACTTCAACTTTCTGGGCCTAATTTAGAAGCAAGACCAAAAGGATCATTTTCTGAGAGGAATAAAACTAGTAACTGTATAAAACAAGAATTTGCTTGCAGTTAAAATACTGTTCGGAGTAGTGGTCAGGTCTTTATAATGTGTTTGTATATAAGCATACATATAAAGTAATCCCGACTCACAGCCAGGCAGACCCTTGTGTTTCTCAGACCTGTGGACACACGTACCTTTCCCCATGGCAGAGTTGCGCCTGTTTCCACCTGGCAACAGGGAAGGGAAGCGGTTCACACAGTAGCCACTTTTCGTATAGACGGCAGTCGAACCCTAGAATTAAAAAAAATCAAATCAAATCATGACAATAAAAAGAACACAGTTCTCCAGCTATCATTTCTAGTCAGTGAACTGACAGTATATTGTGGAAAGGGCTGTATATCATTCAGATTGAAGAGCCTTAAAATTACAGTGGAGCAGTTTCCAGGACATTATCCTTCCAAGAAAGTCGTAAATACAAAATTAGAGCCACCGGGATGATAAGAAACTAGATTAACATGACTGTGTGATACATGTATATACCTATGACAGACCTGTCCTCCATATATATATATTTTTTTTTTATTCCAAGACTAACACAATGTTTCATGATCATTTCTTAGATTGATATTAGTGTGAAACAAATCTCCAGTTGAATTGTTCTGTTTCATCAATCACATTTATGAACGAGAGGCCATTCAGCCCATCTAAGCCTGCCCGCTTCCTCGTAGCTGATTGATCTAGAACTTTGTCAAGTTTAAAAGATCCAAGTGAATCGGCCTCACCAACATGACTCGGTAACCCATTCCATACCCTCACCACTGCGTGAAAAGTAGTCGTTGTAAAGTGAAAGTAGTACATATAAAAATATCATTAATGGCTTATGAAATAGGACTGTAGGTTAAAATAAATCTTGCCAAAATTAGAAGGTTAATATTTACTAGACAAAAAGGTGAGAGAACCATAGAAGACAGCTGAATAACAAATGTGAAGATACTATCTCAAAGAGTGAGGCCTGTTTCATCGATATGGCCGGGTGTTAAAGTGGTGCAATATCACGAAGACATCTTAAAAACTCCACTAACAATCAGAGAACAGTAGCTGTGACAGTGAAACGATCAAGCAGGTAGCCAGTGACAAGGAGAGGAGAGACTGGAATGGGTCCTTACCTTGGAAGCCACAATAAGAGACCTCTTCCCAACAGGACAGACCACCATTAGCCACTCAGTGGCCAGGTCCGAGGGGATGTCCACCAACCACTCCGACAGCATCAGCTGAGAGGAGACAGCAGCCGTCAGTAGTAACATATTGTTGATACAAAGTGGCACATCACACCAATAAGGATTATGCTTGTAGATCTATTAATAGCCAGTTTAAACAGGAACATTATTCTGCAAGACTAACAGTTCACTGTTTTATTCAAACTTGGCCATGGTGGTAATCTAACATTGATTTTCTATATATGCTACACACTTTAAATTGCACTCCCTAGTTAACCTCAATCTCTACAAGTATGAAAAGCTTCCTGAAGACCTGCCAGTTACAATACTGTATGTTTTGCTTCTTCAACACAGAGAACAAGATTTTTACTTTTTGACTGCTTACTTCTCCTCAACAGACAGTGCAAAATAGTTTTCCATGTGGTGTTAGTGTCTAAAGTGTGGGGTCTCATTAATGTGGCCTTAGGTTAAAACAATGTGTGAATCGGGTAATGTTTAATGGACCACAGTGGTTATGGTATCATAGAAAACAGTTGTGTACCAAACACTAAATTAACTCAAAAGGCTACACAAACCTAAGTTAGCAATTAGAGGCGACTGGTGCGAATCCAGGTCAGTAAATACAAAATGTTTCGGTCTCTATACCCCAGAAACGTCACATGACCTCTGCGGTACAGCGCTGACTTGCCCCTCACAGCGTTGCTTAATTAGATGTGGCAGCCTCAGTTGTCCCACATGCACATTTCTAATTAGATTGGCAGGGTGGGTGAAAGTATTTTGAGATTGACCTGATTGGCATAGTGTTTTGGCAGTTTCTTCTTCTCCCCAATCTCCATCCCCTCTTCCTCTGCCTCCACTTCCTCCCCCTGCTCTTCATCGCTGTCTGCTCCTGTCCAGTCACCATCAGCCAGTCGTCTTGCATGGTTTACATAATTCAGCCTTTTCCTAAAAAACAAAAAACAATGTACTTATATAAACATGCAAACCTAGATTTATATATGGAGTCATAAAATATGTGGGAAATCTATGGGAAATCTCCACATACAAACGTTTTGGCAGAAGCCTTCATTATTACAATGAATTTGTGCTGAGATTCTATTGCTGTGCAATTGCAGTGTTGAAAGATATTGCGTAGCATCATTTCAATGTTGACTCCATGTTAGAGGAGGTAGAGGCAATTTAATATTCCATAAATCTTAGTTGTGCCCCATTTATTATATACGCCGCACATGTGCAATTTTGAAATATGCAAGTTACAGCAAAAAAACTTTTTTTTTTTTTTTTTTTTAATAATTTAGTCGTTGCCAATTAGTTTTTATTATTTTCTCCCCAATTTGAAATGCCCAATTATTTTTTAGGCTCAGCTCACCGCTACCACCCCTGCGCTGACTCGGGAGGGGCGAAGATGAACACACGCTGTTCTCCGAAGCGTGTGCCGTCAGCCGCCCGCTTCTTTACACACTGCGAACTCACCGTGCAGCCGCCTCAGAGCTACAGCGTCAGAGGACAACGCAGCTTACAGGCAAGCCCGCAGGCACCCGGCCAGACTACAGGGGTCGTTGCTGCGCGGTGAGCCGAGGACACCCTGGCTGACCTAACCCTCCCTCCCCCCGGGCGACGCTCGGCCAATTGAGCGCCGCCCCCTGGGAGCTCCCGTCCACGGTCGGCTGTGGAATAGCCTGGACTCGAACCGGCGATGTCCAGGCTATAGAGTGCATCCTGCACTCTAAAAAATAATCTGCTTTTAATGTGTGTATGTGCCATGTTTCGTTATTCATTGAGGCCAGAAACCAACCCCAATGACATTATGCTATTGCCCGTTAATGAAGACCTGCAAATGTGCTAGTTTGCGCATATATATATATATATATACACTGCTGTGCAAAAGTCTTAGACATGTTGTATTTTTGTACTCTGATGCATTATGAGCATCAACAATTCACTCAAAGCCTCCACTAGTGTTTTCTACTATTATAACAACCTTGACTTGCATAAAGAAGGAAAAACATTGAGTGAAATAGCTCGCATCACTTGATTTTCAAGGTGTGATGGCAGAAGGCACAAGGCACAAGGATGTGTTGCAGTAAGAATACCTCTGTTAAGAAAGGGGAACGAGACTAAAAGGCTAAAATATGCACAAGAACACAGAAATTGGACTATGAAACAATGGTCAAAGGTGCTTTGGACTGTTCATGGATGGACAACGACACCTGTGCCTTCTGCCAGTTCTGTTGTCAATTCAATGCTTGTCTTCTTTCTACTCCTTAAGGATATTATCTTCAAGTATTGTTCATCCTTGTTAGACAGCTTTTTTGGTCTTCCAGTCCTGGGTTTGTCAATTACAGATGATGTTTCTCTGTACTTATTGATGATGCTTCGGATACCACACCTTGGAAATCAAGTGATGCGAGCTATTTCACTCAATGTTTTTCCTTCTTTATGCAAGTCAAGGTTGTTACAATAGTAGAAAACACTAGTGGAGGCTTTGAGTAAATTGTTGATGCTCATAATGCATCAGAGTACAAAAATACAACATGTCTAAGACTTTTGCACAGCAGTGTATATATATGTGCAAACATATATATATATACACTGCTGTGAGTAGGAAAATACAACATGTCTAAGACTTTTGCATAGCAATGTACATCTATACATACAGTGTATATATTTTTATATATATATACATATATATTATATAAAGATAGGGTTTCTAGAAAGCATCCAGCTGTGATGGGCCCGCCTTCCAGCAATACTGGCAAATTGGCAAACCTCTGTGGCATGTTAAGAGCAATATTGTAGAAACACTGCACAGTACTTACGATTTCTGCAGCTCCAGGAACCTGCGGCGTCGCTCGCTCTGCTCCAGCACACTGTATTTGGACTTGTACTGCGCAAGGCGAGGGTGGGGTGCCGACGTGCTGTTGGGCTCCTGAGAGACTGAGAAGCTGGCCGAGAGCGCCTGGCTGAGTTCGTCCATTGCACTGCTTGAAGGCACAACTTTTATTTATTCATTTATATATTACTGAAAAAACAACTACTTATATAGTAGTCTCTTCAAGACCAGCTACTGCTTACATAGTGTCAAGAAATACACTTACATAATGCTATATTATATTATGTCAAATATGACTTCGTTATTAGTCCTGTAATTAAAAAACAAAAATAATAATACAAAATTAAAGAGAGCCCGTTTTATACAAGGACTACTACACATTTGGCAAAATAACCACAAGTTTTCACAACCCACGTTATTTTCTGAAGTCATGTGTATTTCCCTGCTAAGTGAGGTCACTGGGTGTAGAAAGAGAATCTTGTGGTACTTATGATCCAACTGTAGGTTTATAGGATGATTTGGGAAAACTATGGAGTAGGTACACCACATATAAAAATACTACACCATCCAAAAAACATTAACGGTAGTTTGCATTATAAGTACCAACAATTAGCAAGAAAATACACACAGGACTGCATAAAATAAAATGCAGTCTTGGGGGCGGGACATGCAACATGTTGGGAAAATTACAAAATTAAAAACAGCAGCACGTGGTAGCAGCCAGCATGGAAATATATCATGCCACCAGATTAGGAGACACAGCTGGAAAATCAAGGGGTTGGGTGTGTGGAAATGTATGGGTACATATTTCACCTGGGATCTACAGAACAATCTCTGAACTAAATATCTGGAATATATGGTCTATATCTTACATCATTTAAATATGTACATGCTTTCAAAACATTATTATTTCAATGGGGTTAGTGGGGGGGAATGTCAAGTAGAGTTAACACTAACTGATACGGTGATGATGACGTAGGGACAGACAGACCTGAACGGAAGCACCTCGGCTTCACGTGTCCCGGACACTCGTGTGTAAAGACAGTTAACATTCAATATAGTAAACCCAGTAGTATGTTAATACTATAGTAAACTACTACAGTTGAAGGTGTAGTATAAACTGTAATTACTAGTGCACAGTATAGTAAATACTATAATGGTAAAACTATAGTTTCCGCAAAAATACAATGGTAAGTTACTGTGATAAAGCTATAGTAAATGCACTACAGTTTTACTATAGTATTTTTTTCCTGGGCCGGTCCAGAAAGGGGATTACAAATTTGTATACGGCCCTTTGGTAAAACAGTTTGGGGACCCCTGCTCTAAAGTTGTCCTCGGATTGTGTTCAGTACATCGCGACCCTATTCTGTAGTCTTCACTGTGACGCAGGCAGGTTTCTGTGCATCTAAAACCCAGTAAAAAGAGATTACCTTCTTTACCCTCCTGCGCTTGTGAATCAGCTGCCCTGACTGACTGCGACTGCGGCATATTATTATTATGCATCTAATATTACAATTTCTAAAATTATATACGTTTAGAAAACGTAAGCACTGCCAAAAATAGTGTTAGATTAATGTATTTCTTGCTTGTCTTTTGGAATAACTAATCATCAAACACATTTGCGTATCACGTATAATAAATAACGCAAAACAGTATTTTACATACATAAAAAACTACTTACTGCTTTTTGAAAATTCCACGCAAAGGGTTTCAGTTACTGTGCTGCTGCAACTTTTCGGTGGAATAACTATAAATTTACCCAGAGTTCATATACACGCACGGACGAGCAATCCGTATAGAGCGGCAATTATTTTTCATTGAAAGTTTATTATTTCTCTCTTTATAATTTGATATGCTAGTTAGTTTATTGTATATAATAGTACATTTTTAAATATCAATAACTGTTTGTCAGACTGATTTAAAAAACAAAACAAAACAAAACAAAAAAACTTGAAACACGACTTCCTGTTAAGCGTCGCAGTGAATTTCGGGAGTTGGAGTTTTTTTTTATCAGCTTTTGTCGCTTTTTTTTTCATTTTGTCTGCTTCACAGAAAGTTAGCAAATAAAACATATAAAAACCTGCTGGTTTTGTTACCATTTGTGTGCATGTTGTACTTTTTCTCCATATAATGTCTCACTTTTACTGCCTAGTTGTCTTATTCTATAACAGATATATAAGGTGTTTTATTCTTGTGACGTTGTGCGTTCTGTTGTCTGTCCAAAAACACAGCAATGGTGAAACGCTAACATCTGAAATATGCCTGTGGAGAGCCAGATTTTCCTAAATATCCTGTCCTGTAGTTCAGGTACCCACAGTGTGCCTCAAGGAATGAACATCTGTTCCTGTTCGCATTTCAGCCTCTGAGAGGCAGTAGAGAGCTTTATTTAAAAAAAAAAGAAAGAATCCTCAAGTAAAAACTTTCCCTGACTGTCCTTGTGAGTACGTCATGGAAAGAGTTACATTGTTAAACAGACGAGACTGAGGCATAGTTACAAATAAATCATTAATGATTAATTATACAAACAAACAACCATCGGACGACACGCTGTGCGGCTTAAATGAAAGAGGATGCATGGACACAGTTAGGGACTAACATTAAGGATTTTTTTTTTTTTTTTACAGCAAATATGGAGCAAGTTTACAAAGGAATGTCGATCAAGCCCACAATGCACTTGGAATATTCATTACTCACCCCTTTTTAGAAAAAAATAAATACCGTGCTCATTTCCCAGGGCAGGTCGTCTTTGTGCTGGAGTGAAATGTTGAAATAATGTTTTCATTTGTGTTTTCCTTTCCATAACAGAGGTGGAGAGCAATCGCCCGGTTTTCTTTTGGATTATTACATTTCAACCAGAAACAAAATATACGGATCTGCAACATTCTGAAAGAGAAACAGCTGTTAAGACTTCATGAGCCGGTGCGTCCTTTCCGAGGGAACGTTTGGAGCGGACTTTATGATAAGGGATCAATCGCTGGAGATTTTAGCAGCTGCTGTTTTTGACTATCAAGGGCAAAGGACAATACAGGCAGAAAGGAACGTTTAACAGATGCTGGGTTTATCGAGAGGTCAGGGTTTAGTGTTGATAAGCGCAACTGTAAACTTTTCAATTTGTTTCAAGTAGATTATTGTTGGTGTTTTTGTGTGTTTGACAATAGAAGACCTAATCACGTTTAATTACTTTATATTCTATGTATATATATATATATATATATTTTATTATTATTATTAATTGATTAAGTGAATACGCGATCAAAATAGTATAACATTTTTCTGAGTGAGTGTTTTAAGATTTGTTTTCAAAACTACTTCGTATACGTGGCTGTCATTATTTTAAAGGCCATGGGTTAGACAGAGTGTTTATTTAGAGTATTGAGAAATTGGTTTACGTGGATGTTCCGTGTTGTCAGTTGCACGTCAGTGATAAATGGCAGAGGAGTTCACTTTTTTGTTTTGCTGGCGTTTGCACTAAAGCTTTATATTCTTTTATCACATAAGTCCCGTTTACAAAACGTAAGTTCCAACAAAACCTACTTACTTCCCTGCCTTTTTACAAGCTGTGGACATATATTTGACACTTGTTACTGCAACCTTATGATTCCCTTATTCCATGTTGCTATTTTTCACCCTATATGAACTGCCCTACTGTTTTTTTTTGACAAATATACCTGTGCAATAGTTTTGTATCAAAGAGAATCGCTCCCTTTTCCACTAATTGATTTCATTTGCACTGGATCTATAATTTACTTTGTGGACTAATATTGGAAGTGGGCACAAAATAAATCAATTTTAATACAGCCGTGATTAATGCCTGCTCCACTTTGTGACGTAACTAACAAACACAGACTTGCGTGGGATTTTAATTGTCGGTGGAAGACGGATCGCGTGCGCCAGCTCCAAATTCTGATGATGCAATTGTTATTAGTGACGTTGGATTTTTAGAAAACAACAATGCTGTGAACTCCAATACTACTAACAGACATTTTTATTAGGTGCAGTAATGCTGTGAACTGTTACAAGATACATATTGAAATTATATATATTCTGTAAAATATTACCAGACCTTATTTAAATAATAAGTCAATAAAGATGTCGTTGAAAGCCAAGGCACTTTACAGCTTCCAGAGTGAAAATAAAGAAGAGATCAATATTCAGGAAAACGAAGAGCTACTCATTTTTGACGATACTTCTTTAGATGGATGGCTACAGGGCCAAAACAGCAGAGGAGAGAGAGGCCTGTTTCCAGCCTCTTATGTGGAAGTAATCAGACCCCGGTCTAACTCCAGCCTTACAGACACCTCTGTGAGCCCAGCTAGTTCTCCTCGCAATGGCTCCTTTTACACTCCAGATCCTCCACACACACCCTCCAACCACCACGGGAGCTATGACGACGACGATGACGACGACTGGGACGATTGGGATGACAGTTCCACTGTGGTGGAGGAGGAGTCTCGACGAGGTGGGGGTGCTAACGGACATGCCCACCCCTACCAGACCCCCCACGACAATGTACAGTACAGACCCAAGCTGCCTCTGGAACGCCAAGACAGCATGTCCAGCGCTAAAAGGAGCAGTATGGTGGGCAGGAACCTGAACCGCTTCTCTAGCTTTGTGCGCTCCGGGGTGGAGGCGTTTGTGCTGGGAGACGTGCCCATGATGTCCAAGATCTCTGAGACATACACGATTGAGATGGGCACCAGGGGACCCCAGTGGGGCGCCAACCCGAGGCCCTTTGTCTGCTCCATCGAGGAGCCGATCAAGCAGACCAAATTCAAGGGCATCAAGACCTACATCTCCTACCGGGTGTCCCCCAGCCACACAGGCAGTCCTGTCTACCGCCGCTACAAGCACTTTGACTGGCTGTACAACCGGCTGCTTCACAAGTTCACCGTCATCTCGGTACCTCACCTGCCCGAGAAGCAGGCCACTGGCCGATTCGAGGAGGACTTCATCGAGAAGCGCAAAAGGAGGCTGATCCTCTGGATGGACCACATGACCAGCCACCCTGTTCTCTCCCAGTACGAGGGCTTCGAACACTTCCTCATGTGTGCCGATGACAAGCAGTGGAAGCTGGGGAAGCGGCGGGCGGAGAAGGACGAGATGGTGGGCGCCAGCTTTCTGCTCACCTTCCAGATCCCCAGCGAACACCAGGACCTGCAGGACGTGGAGGACCGGGTTGACACCTTCAAGGCCTTCACTAAGAAGATGGACGACAGCGTGTTGCAGCTCACAAACGTGACCACCGAGCTGGTACGCAAGCACGTGGGCGGCTTCCGCAAGGAGTTCCAGAAGCTGGGCAGTGCATTCCAGTCGGTCAGCCAGGCCTTCACCCTGGACCCACCCTACAGCTCTGACGCCCTCAACAATGCCATCTCCCACACGGGCCGCACCTACGAGACCATCGGGGAGATGTTCGCAGAGCAGCCCAAGGAGGACCTCTACCACATGCTTGACAAACTCTCCCTCTACCAGGGACTGCTCTCCAACTTCCCAGACATCATCCACCTCCAGAAAGGTAACCCTTCTTTATACACAAGCGAAGGCTAGTTATTACCAATCCTGGTCCACTCTTTGGGGATGACTTACAGTCCAGGTTTTTGTTTCAATCAGTTACCCTGTTTAAATCTAAGTTTAGTCATACTCATGCATGAATCCCTGTAGCCACAGACTGTTTATTGTGTGTGAGTCAATGCAGATTTTAAACAAATATTTAGTTTTTTGTTTAAATAAAATACTGGACTGCTTGGTGTACATGACTACTAGGGATTCAGTCACTGCCCATAATATGCTACAGGGTGGGGAAAAAGAGGTCTCCATTGCATAGTAGCTTGAGGAAGGTTTTGCTTAATAAGATACATTGCTTGTCTAAATGTAATTTCTGTTTTTCTGTTATTATTGGAAGTCCTTAGTTGTGGCATTTGGCCAACATGGATAAAAAAATGAAGTTATAGCTGATAAGCGGCTAATGAAAAACAAACATATTAGTATTTTAGTAAACTAAAGCATGCTAGTTTTATTGGCAAGCTGCTTTGGATTCTACTGCAATGACAGAATAGGCCAACTCTTATTTCAGTTGACCTAAAATCTGATATAATTTTCTGCAAGTTAATGGTATACCCTCAGAACTATCCTGGATCTGAAAACACATGCCTTATGAACTCTGAGGTCCATTATTATAAACTTATTGCTTATCCACAGTATATTCTGTATATAATTATCAGGGTACAGCAACTGCCAACTTTGACAACAAAGCCTGCAAAGTCACATTTAATAGCTGTTCTTTATCCCTATCAGTATTGGAATAAAGTCCTCATTAACCCCAGGCTGCACTGGCCTCACAGCTCCTCAGTTCTTTATTTTTCTTTTAGGCAAATACCCAACGCTGTGTGATGACATATCTGCCTTTATTCCTACTGATTTTGATCCCAGTGTAGCCCCACTGAGGGGCACTATTTTATTTCCACTGGGAGTTCAAGCTTCAACATCATTAGAGCTGGGGTGGGTTTGAAGAACAAGGTCTATTGAATTGTCCAAGTTTCTCAGTGAGGCTAGGATCTAAACCAAGTTTCACAGTGAGGCTAGGATCTAGGATCTAAACCAGGTTTCACAGTGAGGCTAGGATTTACGATCTAAACCAGGTTTCACTGTGAGGCTAGGATCTAGGATCTAAACCAGGTTTCACAGTGAGGCTAGGATCTAGGATCTAAACCAGGTTTCACTGTGAGGCTAGGATCTAGGATCTAAACCAGGTTTCACTGTGAGGCTAGGATCTAGGATCTAAACCAGGTTTCACAGTGAGGCTAGGATCTAGGATCTAAACCAGGTTTCACAGTGAGGCTAGGATCTAGGATCTAAACCATGTTTCACATTGAGGCTCGGATCTAGGATCTAAACCAGGTTTCAAAGTGAGGCTAGGATCTAGGATCTAAACCAGGTTTCACTGTGAGGCTAGGATCTAGGATCTAAACCAGGTTTCAAAGTGAGGCTAGGATCTAGGATCTAAACCAGGTTTCACTGTGAGGCTAGGTTCTAGGATCTAAACCAGGTTTCACAGTGAGGCTAGGATCTAGGATCTAAACCAGGTTTCACAGTGAGGCTAGGATCTAGGATCTAAACCAGGTTTCACAGTGAGGCTAGGACCTTAGGACTAAACTACAGACTTCTAAATGGAAGTCAAGGAAAGATGACCTTGTCATGATACACATGGTTGGTACTCAGTTGTATTCTATGGTTGTCTCTGTTTAGTTACGGCTGTAAATGTACAAAGTTGCTACAGACGCACTGTCATAGCCTCATTTCTCAGACACTGATTTCATATTTGGAGGGTTATATAAACAGTGCATGCTAAATGTGTCAGTGACTTTAACTTCTCAACCAATATGACTGCGGTATCTGTATTAATACCGCATACTCTTCTACAAAGGTTCAACTGTGCAATATGGGTGCAGTGAAAAGGAAATTGCATTTTGTAACCCAAGGGAATCCCACACCTTTAAATACCAGGTTTTTATGGGTCAGGGTAACCAGCTTTTCTTGTTCTCTGACAACCAATGAGCTTTCCACAGCAGAGTGTTGAGTGTGGTTGTCATGGAGATAGGATCAGGCCCTCAATCACTATAGATCCTCCAGGTATGACTCTCTGCTCTCAGGTTCCATTACTTATTGCCTCAGTGCTGCATATCTGAAACACGTTAGCCTGAGTGCTGTGGTGACAGTCTAGTAGCTGTAAATAAATAAATTTAGTTCCCACTTCTATAAAACAAATCCCCACTTATACTTCCTGTTCAGCTTTAATTTTCAAGTAAGATCAGTGGCTGTTCCTTTTTTTACTTCACCAATTGGACAGTAGTTTTCATAAAATACAATGCATTGCAACAGTTATTCAGGCATAAATCAATATACATAATTTTTGTTTGTATTATAATTAGCCAAAAACTCAACTGTAATTTACAAGTGGATTGGGGAACATGCAATACTTTAACTGCTCTTCCCCTCGCCCCACACGGCATTATATGTAAGGGGATGATGTAATGCATTTGGACTTTTGAACAGAAATTCTGTTGGTGAGGCAATTACAAAGCAAATAGAATGTTAAGCTAGATTGCAGAAAGCTTGGAATGGAAGTCTAGAGAGGTTATGCTAAGATCATACAATATCCTAGTTAGACCCCACCTAGAATACGGTGTGCTGTTTTGGTCACCTCATAACAAAAAAGTCATCACTGCGCTCGAGAAGGTACAGAGAAGGGCAACCAGGCTGATCTCAGTACATAATGACATGAGCTATGAGGACAGGTTAAAATAACTAGAATTCTGTGCTTTTAAAGTAGTGTTAGTGTTATGTTCTTATTCGGCAAGACTAATGAAAAATGTGTGGGTTGTATCTATTCCCTTCCAATTCTGCCAGGTTTAGCAGTTGGACTGTTAAGAAGAGTAAAGAGAAAAAGTTACATTACTGCATATACCCTTACCCAAGAGAGGGATGTATTGTATATATCAGGTATGGAAATAAGACGCCTATTGCACAGTGTTTTGATCCATTGCTGGTTTCACTATGAGTTTAAGATGACACACTTGAGATTGTTACCTATACACTATGGCTAATCAAGCTTAAAACCTGGAATGGGTGAAACTGCTTTGAAATAAGAGTCTTATTGCCATCCCTGAAAATACATACATACAGAAATTAGGTTTTGTTACTAACACAGTATTTTACATTTGGTGGTCCCATAAATGTAGAAGATTCATATATGGGTTAAAATTAACAAATAAATAATTATAGTACACAGTGACAGTAGACACCATTATACCAGCACAAAATTGTTACGCCTAATAAATGCATTTTGGGGTTGTGGATTCACATAATTTATGGCAGTATGAAATTCTGTAAGAACCTTCATGTACAATACATTGAGCAAAGTAAGACACACCTGTACTGTGTAGAAAACACTTAGACATTAATCCCTAAACACTTATCTCTTATGTGACATATTCTTTCTTATATAAATAGTACCCTGTAATGTATTAAAAACTGCATCTCCCAGTTGCAGGTCAGCCTCAGTCACAAGAGGCTTGCCAGACAGCAGATCTACCAGACATTTATTGAGGACAAGTTGTATCCAAGACAACCTGACAACGTTACCAGGAGTTCTCAATAGTTATTCTGGCGAACAGACTTCCATGAAAAATTGACCCAGTAAGAAATCGCGCTATAGACACACCCCATGGACAGTGTTTCTAGTCTATCAGCAACCAGACTATGTGGGGAATCATGCAACAAGGCAAACAGAATGCTGGAGTATATAGCCAGAAGTGTAGAGTACAAATCCAAGGAGGCTATGATGAGGTTGTATATTGGATTGGTGGGAACATACTGTGTCCAATTCTGGTTTCCACAAGACCAAATGCACATCTGTGGCCCTGTAGAGAGTTCAGCAAAGAGCAACTGGACTAATTACAGGGCTTCAAAGAATTAGACACCACATCCTGGTGAGCAGTGTTTGAGAAATTCTTAGTGGTGGTGACCTACCTGTTAACACCCAAAGTCTGATGTGCGTTTCCATAGAAAATCCATTAGTCATCATTAAGGCATGCATTAGTGGATTTAAAAGAAAGGGGGTTAGAGCTAATGCCTGTGCAATTATGGGATTTTAGCACACCAGAGTACAACATTGTATTAGTTGTACTGTGGTAACTTTAGAAATTGTGATTCTCACCTTATTGGAGAGCTTCAAGTTCATTTCTATTTTATGAAAGTAGGTCATATAGTACTAGATGTGAATTTAGTAAAATTAATCTAGGACCTGGTGTCTGCAGTTCTTGGAAGCATTGTCAAATTTACACTAACATGTAATTCATCCATCTTCCATCCCCGCAAATCCATCTTGCGTGAGTGATGTTCCTGAAACTGTATGGAGAAGTTTATAAATGTGTACATTTTTATATCCAGGAAACTGACTTTTAATATACCGATAACTTTTTGACAGTGTTATACCAATGACATTTTAAATGTTTACTAGCATCAAATAAATTTGTTGTGTTGATTTAATAATGAGTTACTCATTTTCTTAAAAGCCCATTTTGACGAATTAAGTCATTTTGCACTACCGACAGTTTTAGAGAGGCTATTGGTTTGTTAGTTAATTAATTAATTAATTAATTAATTAATTAATTAATTAATTAATTAAATTTTTTATTACATTTTTAAATAAAATGCTTGCGATCTTATAATATAAACATATTCTCAAATATATAAGTTTACCATTTTTCATTTTACAAAGCACCTTTTAACCAAAGAGAATGGTATGAAAGTTTTTGAAACAGTCTTTAAAACAGAAAAGGTTTTGTACAGGGCACCATTGTAATTTTCTGTAAATCAGTCTTTCTCTGGATTTAAGCTTTTTTAGGCTTGTTTGGAGAATCCTAACTTCTAGGATTTGAACAAATTCCACTCAAATCATGAGACAATTTAACTTATTGTTTTAATCTCTACTGGCCCACACACTCTTTTCTTTATATATGTAAAAAATCATCGATTACAAAGACATCTGAAGCCAACTGCAGGTTTTGCTGTTTTTCTATTTTGTTCCACTCATGGCACCGTTGTGCTGTTGCTTGGCTAGATATGCCAGCTGTCTTCATGATAAATGCAGAATTCTTCTGGGAGGGTGGCAAGTAAAGCACAACAGCTTGAGGCTTAAAGAAAAGGACAAGAACCCAATAAGCCGTTTAAGACGAGGCCTCACCAAAAATACAACAAGGCTGTATTACATTAAAGCTGCAGCGCTCCTAGATAGTTGCTACAGAAATAGAATCCCTTGGTAATTATTTACTGCGTTATTGTGTAGTTCATGCTGTGCCGTCTGTGTCATCGTAAACCTGACCTTGTTGGCTCCCCTGTTAGTTTCCATTCCCAAAGGCTGGTTTCAGCTGCAGGCACACCAGCGTACTCCCTTGTTTCCACTCACTCACTGTATAGGCCTACCTGTTTTCCACTGTACAACCGAGCCATGTTGCGGACGCACCGAGCAAGCCCAGCGCAGCTTAGGAGGAGCTTGTTTGTTTTCCACTGTAGAGCCTGAGCCATAATGAACGAGTCGAGTTGCGTGTAGATGATGCGACATGAAGAGGCACTGTATGGCGGATCCAGAGGCTATGGTTGCATTTTTCTTCGTTCAAAAGTGTTGTGAGTTTCACGGTTTGGTTCTCACTCGGCTCGACAAATAGCCAGTGGAAAACCACCCGTAGGGAACTAAATAGACCTGCTCCTGCTTAGGTTATTAATACCATTAACAAGCTGTTCTGTACCTCAGACAAGCAAAACAAATATTTTACATGAAAAATAGGGATATTTCTACATGCGTTTTTGGTTCAACTGATAACATCGCTCGCTCCAACTTCTATACTGTACCAAGGTATTTCTGATAAACTAGAGTGCACAAAATTCTGTGGAAAAAGTAATGAAGAGATCCCACGGAATTTTAGTATAACAACGGAACCAGATTGTGGGACACTGGTTTGTTGCTGGGGATTTTAGTGTTAATTGTTTCCTGATGTTGTTTGAAGATAAACTTGCATTTAAGTATCTTTCTTCCCCTCTTGTCTGCAAGAGGGGCACATATTTCACACACAGGGAAACATGCAGGAAAATGATTTTAAAGATATTAGCCACACACTTTAGATGGCAACAACTTCCAAATCTCCAAGTGGCACTACAATGGCAGTGGTTCTGCAAGGTTACTGGTAGCACAAGGGTAGAAAGACTGGATAATGAAAAATCCAGGTTAGATGGGCTGCATTTTAATAAAGGCTGGCATGTGATTCATCAACTCTGTCACACTGGATTTTGACACAAGTCTAGAAACAGGAATTGTAATCACATATTACATTCATTTTACAATATATCAAAACTGCATTCTCTTGTTGCAAGTCAGTGTCAGCAGTGATGGGAAAAATACCAGATCTGACAGACTTTAATAGAGAGCTTATAGTGGGTACTTGGTTGGCAGGTGCTTGCATATTACCAAGACTGCACAAGAAGCGGTATTCAGTCAAGATTGGTTACATGTTCCTCCAGTTTAAACAAGACTAGTCACTTTTATCCAGTGCCTCTCTTGGTGGCCCTTATTATGACAGGTGTGTTTAAAGCCCATCTTCAATGACATAGTGTGATCCCTGGCAATTCCTGGAGTGCAACTGCCTGGGAGCATTTACTCCTATTTGTTTTTCCTCATTAATATTACAGATTTAGAAACAAACAAGTGTTTGAAAGTGCTTAAAGTACATGTTGCTAACAAAATAATTATTGCCTAATATATATATTCAGTGCTACACTTCCAGTCAACTTCCTAATGTCACATGAAGGAATTAGGTCAACACTGAAAACATGGCATTGATTGTTATTGAAATGTGAGCCAATACGTCCTGCTTCTGAGAGTTTGAATTCTTTTTATAGAAAATAATTGAAGCAACTTTGTGTAAGAGATAGTTGCCAGTTTTATTGAATGCTCTGAAAAAATACCATTAAAAATCAAACAGCCATTTGATATTATGTGTGCATCTTTCATATAGGAAAATGCTCTATGAAATTATTATTATAATTATTATTTTCTTCTTAGCTGACACCCTTATCCAGGGCGACTTACAATTGTTACAAGATATCACATTATTTTTACACACAATTACCCATTTATACAGTTGGGTTTTTACTGGAGCAATCTAGGTAAAGTACCTTGCTCAAGGGTACAGCAGCAGTGTCCCCACCAGGGACTGAACCCACGACTTTCCGGTCAAGAGTCCAGAGGCTTAACCACTACTCTACACTGTTGCCAATACATATTGTGTTAGCTAATTTAAGAGACATTGAAAGATATCACTTTGTTGTTGGATTCTAGATGTGTAAAATGAACAGGTATGTTTCTCCTTTTAAAAAAATAGGAGTTCATTCTAGACCAGAGTAAACATTTAAAAAATCTGTTACATAATAGCACACCAGTTGCCTGAGATCACACAGCTTATTGACTTAACACATTCCTGGTCTCTCTCTTGTGTTTTTATTTAGATGACATGCATGTTTTACATGGATATGATTTTTTTTTGTGCCCGTAGCTAAGTTTGACTTGCAAGGTTTGCAGTTTTGCGTGAGTGTTATTTTCTAGGTTGACCAAGACCTAGGGACTGATGTAAACAATGCGCCTAGCTGTCAGAACAGTTTGTGTAAGGCAAACAATAATCTTTGCATGGATATATCCAGTGAGTGGTGTATAATGAAGCATTTGGGCCTTTCGTATGAATTATGATGAAACGTAGTGTGGGCATTCTTTAGCACAAGAGGGGACTTAATTGTCAAGTTCAAAAGACATGAAGCCAACACAAGAATTCCAGTAGATATGTTCCGAGATGAATTCTCACAATCTCCCCCCCCCCCCCCCCCCCCCGCATAGAAGTCACAAAATGAATGCAGAGCAATTGAAAACGTGATTTATAGGAAAAGTGGGGAAAAAAAGAGATTTGTTTCTGAGAAGAGTCCAAGGGTGGAGTGGGCTTCTGGGAATTGGAGTCCTTATGCATGACTCACATTTAAAACGTGGTAATAACATTTAGCCATTCCGAGTAGTACTCTGGGGAAAATATGGGGATGTCTGTCCGTCCGTACATTTTCTATATATCTGGAAAAACGGCAATCCAGCTGGGATGAATCTTGTCATGAACAGCTTGTGTGATATATGGAGGTGTGTCTCTGCCTGGACATGCGTCTGTACCTTACACTTACATGTGTCTGGAGAGCACAAGAAATGATTCCACATACTGTAAATCAGTCATTTTAATATACTCCACCTTGATACTAACACCTCATTTGCATACCTAATGACATCTAGGTCTTAAATAGCACCATTTCTATTGAACTGTTCATTGCCATTTCTAATTCTGTACTATTCTGTACATACTGTTGAGTTAGATCATGCACATTAACGTTTTCATCATCCTTCTCTTACTCTCACTCTCACTCTCTCTCTTACTCTGTTAAGCAGTAAGGTTAGCAATTGCCTTCACAGAACCACACCACACAGGGGTTGATTGACATTCAAATTCAATCACCACCTGGCCACATTCCACACTTAACCAATAAAACATTTCATACTTTTCTAATTAAGTAATTAAACAATTACACAAACCAATTTAAACTAGGTGGCTTTGCAAAGGCAACCATCTTGGCCCCAGGCTTTCCATCCACAGCTGCCAACCAAAAAAAGCATACTTCTAAGTATGCTGGGCCTCTGTCCTGTCACAGGGATATTTATGACATTGTTTTTACCTGTATACAGTACACATAATCCTGTTTACCAGGTGCAACAGACCTGATCAGCCTTCTAAATGAGGTATTTTTAACTGCACTGCTTTCTATTCAGGTACAAAGTTTGTATTGTCATCATCATTCATACCAAGACATTTTTTACCTGAATAGCCACAAACACAAATTACAGCGATTACTGCTTTGTAAACAGTACGGCAGACATTCAAACAGGTTGCACAAACAGGGCTTTAGTGTATTTGTAATAGACTCGTTCACCCTTACCTCTCCTTGTGCCATTGTATAAGCTTAGCAATACCACTGAATCACGCGTGTCATTGTACAAGGACTTTTTTTTTTTTATATATACCATTTGTAAACTTACAATAGAAAGTCAATAGGATATCAGTTTCATGAATGTTGACAACTCAAAATGTCATGAAATGTGAGATATCAGATTCATGTACTGTATTTAGGACCTCAAGTATTTGCTCCATGCAAGGGATTAGGTGGCACAGCAGGTTAGTTCACTCTCTGTTGCCAACATAAACAGCCTTGTCATTTTTTTTAGTGATTAGAAAAAACGAATTCACCTTTACCTTAATGTATGTGTGTGTATGTCATACATGAAATACCTAAGAAATGATGGCAATACATATTAGGTAAGGGTTACTGGCATTGTTTTGTTCACACCATGTAGTTTAAACATATCAGAAAGTAAACGAAACACCCCCTATTGCAAACTATATATCAGAGCTTTTCAATAGTGTTTGGGGGAAGCGGTCAAAAATGGTTCTACTGGCTTAAAATAAAGTTCCCCTATTTAATTTCCTCATGCAAAAAGGTTCAAATGACTACTGCACACATGCTGCTAAGCTACACTGTGAAATCAATTGCTTTTTCAATGAAAACGACTTTTACGTGAATTAGTTATTATATTGGACTTGGTTTCCTTTAAGGGCACCACTGTTTGTATCCACCACTGACGTATTTCTTCATCTTAACCATTTGCCGGTGCTTTATAACTGAGGGGTCGCACAGATGGCTGATCAACGTAAGCAGCTGTCAATTTGAACTTAACAGAAGGCGTATAGCAAGAGCAAAGATTGAAGACAAATCCTCGGCGAATTTCTTGTAAGACTTATTGCAGAAGTCAACTTTGTAAGGAAAATGAGAAGCAACCAACACATAATGATGTAAATGTAAACTTCACTATACATGACAGCTCCGTCTTCCATTAAAGCAGAGGCAGATCTGAATGCTATTTAAACAGGGTGCTAACCAAAGTTTTCAAATCCATTATTACCCTTTTTTATACTTCATTCCCCTTTGCACTACTGATAATCTTAAACTTAGGAAACGGTAATAACCAATGGAAAACAATGTGCATTATAATATACACAGGATTGCAAGGAGATTGGCAAGATTGAACTACGCAGGTCGGTACAACCTTGACAAAATTCTGGGAGCTTTTCATACCGACCCCCTGAAAACTGCATGTAGTGTGTTGAACTCACTCATTTTCTCAATAACAGCCGCCTTGTTTTAACTAGCAGAAAGCTGTGTGATTCTGAGCTCAGCATTCACTTTGCAGTGCTTGGTGCGGGTATCTGTTTGTTCCCACTTAGCCGTTTGTCTTTCCTACTTAGATCACAAGCCTCATTTGTATTCTGCCTAAAAGGCAGGCTTTTTGTTTTATCAATCTTATTTTTACAGCTGTATGACTTTTCAGCATTTCCTCCACGGAGATTAATTTGTGGTATCGTTAGCTAGCTTCAAAGCCTGGCCTATTTCAGTCATGTATTTTCTAACGCTGACCAGAGTTTTGCTGAAAGATATGATCAAAGTAAAAACAGAATATGAAAAGAAAGACCCATTTTTCTCAACTGCAGGGCTGGTCTTTGTCCTCCGGTAGCTCACTGACATCCGCTCTCGAGTCCCTGGAGTGGAGAGGCAATTGGATTTTTTGTGGAATGGGAGGACACCCACTGACCTTCAGTTCTCCTGAGCTGTTGCTGTGGTGAAGGAGTCTAATTGGACATTCTAAACTGGGGTGAAAATGGGGGGTAAAGTGATTGTCGTTTTAATTGTTCTTGAGAGATGCATCCCTTGATGACTGCGTCCAAGTGTTTGTTTCATTGAAAATAAGTTGTAGTAACTTTATATTGCAGTCCAATGAAGCACAGAGCAATTCCCATGTGTAGTCTCAAGGGCTAGGAGTGGTGTTTTAGGTGGAAGACAGACATTTTGAAAAGAAATGCATAATAGGGTTAAATATTTATTTTTCTCCCATTTTAAAATAAATACAGTACCAGGGCTGTCAAACCATTAGGTCATGAAAACAAGATTAAAACCTTTATTAGCTCTCCTTTAAGAGTAAATATCTCCATAGTGGTTTATAGACTGTAAACACACATGTTTCGATGCAGGGATTTGAAGCAGAAACAACCAAAACAATGGACTACTAGGGGTAGAACAGAATAGTCGATAAGAAAATTGACAGTTGACCTCAGAAACTGGAAGCTGACCAACCAGACCCTTCAATTAGCAGCAGAGCAACTAAATTAAGAAACTGAGTTTAACGTGCATACTAGTAGTGAACTAGCAATGCAAATATCTGAATTGTATTCAGCTGTTTGAATTGAAACAGAAAGTAATTGTGAAGCATGTGGTTTCAGAAGGACAGAATAAGCGAGTAGCATATAATAAATAACATTTTACAACATGAATAAATAGTTTTTAATAAGTTTCCATGCATTTTAAAATATAGTGCAGAGCTAGTAAAGTATGTTCATAAACAGAGAATGATACATTATGAAATACATGATTTATCTATATTAATTTAAGTGGTGACTAGTTTACTGTCAAATTAGTAGTTGTTCTAACCCTAGTGTTTACAAATAAAGAGTAATTGCAGTACCTGTGAATATAAGACCATGTGCCAAGTAAAACAAGGTTAAGGTTAACCATTAAGGTTCACGATAGTGCAGTATTGTGGAGAATGGGCTCAGCAAAGACTCAGACTCACTGCAATGCGAAAATCAAAGACGAAAGGACCTTAGAATTTCACAGCAGCCCTGAATTTAACTGAAAAATGACTAAAACTCAACAGAGCAAATGTTGTGGAAATCTTGTTATGCAAGAGGTGGACTGCCAGGATTATGTAAAACGACATTCCTTTCTAAATAGGTCTTATCCTTGAGGACTACCAGGGTTTGAAAACGTCTTGTTTGTTCTTGTTTTGCATCCCTGCCTTTTTTACAGGAAGAGATTAGATGAGCTATTGAAATCAGGTGGTCAGATTGATCAAGGTACTTAGATCAGTGCAATATGTACCATTTAATGTGAAGGAAAAAAAAGTTACAAGTTTTATGACTTGTTATTTGTAACAAGATTTGTAACTGCTTGTTTTTCCTTTGACATAAAAAAGGCTTTCATAAAGGTGATCCCATTTTACTTGGAACTCCCTTACTTGAACTAAACTTTGAGCAAAAACATTTTTGCTATTACCCTGTATATAGATCATTTTGGTCTTTTTATACATATAAGAACATAAGAAGGTACAAACAAGAGGAAGCCATTCTGCCCATCAGTGCTCATCCGGTTCCTAAAAGCTCAAAACTAAAACTTTGTCAAGTCGGTTCTTAAAGGTTCCCAATGATTTAGCTTTCAACAGCATGACTAGGTAAATAATCTCAGTATTGAAGGGGTTAACTCCGCCCACGCCTAGTCCTCTGCTAGCACTTTGCATAGAGACGCAAATGAGGCCACATACCAGTCCTGGGTCTCCAGTGCCTGCTCACACCCACTCAGAGCTGTCTCCTGATGCAAATCACAGTTTGAGATAACTGTTTATCGAGACAATTGGTACTTGTGTACAGAATGGTCTTTGAATGAACCCAGTAGGAGCTACTAACCCACATGTAAATCAAGTGCATTCATAATTTGACTTTTCTCATGTTTTCAGCACCTAAACATGTGTTGTATGTACCTGTTGGACCTGTATTTATTTTAAAAACACTTATTACAAGCTGTCATGAATAGCCAAGTGTAATAAAATACTGAAAGCAAGTTAATAGGTAAGCATTGTAAGGCACAGAGAGGTATGGTAAACCATATTAAAAAGGGGGTTTGTTAGGGCGAAAGGACAATCAAAATGAATGATAAACTGTTGGAGTAAATTAATGAGATGAGATTGTGAATAAAAGTAGAATTACATGTACCTGTTTGTCTCATGTCTGCAGTATTCTGACTTTACTTTATCCAATGCATTAAATAATTAAAACACAGTACAAAAAGCAAAACTCCCTAATTGAAGCAGAACTTTTATTCAAAATCAATCTGACATGAATCATTTCAAAGTGCACCAAATCGTAATCCAACATGCAAGAATCCCAAAACTGAGCGTTTATTCCTAATCAACCCGACATAAAAAGTTAAAGTTTTTTTTTCTTTAATCAATTTGTAATGGTTGCTGAAGAAGCCAAAAAACAGAGTGCTTTTTGACAACCCATCTTCATGACAGAGACATGCCTGCGTTACTCCTTTTTTCAAACTATTAATATAGTTTCCAGCTTTGTTGCAACATAAAATGATTTTCGTTTCAGTTTCGCAGTGCGCACTTAGAGTTCACTGCACTGCGGAGGTGGCATCCCGTCTGTACAGACCAGGATGTTGACAGTGTGTGTTTATATTATCTTTTTTTTGTTATTTTTTTATTTTTATTTGGGGGCCAGGTTACTGTAATAACTGTATATCAGTTTAAAGCATGACACATGCGCGTCCTCAAAAAAAGTAAAAATAAAAAGAACTAGAACAAAGTGAGCCAGTGATAATTTTGAAACCAAAAGTGTAAAAATAAAAATAAAGATTGTCTACTCATAACCTGGTAGCTGCCTTTGTGCTACTGTTGCCTCACAGCACACCACTGAAAGCATCCCCTTCTTGTTTCTCCCTCAGGCGCCTTTGCGAAGGTGAAGGAGAGCCAGCGCATGAGTGATGAGGGGAAGATGGACCAGGAGGAGGCCGACGGGGTGAAGAAGCGCTGCCGGGTGGTGGGCTTCGCTCTGCAGGCTGAGATGAACCACTTCCACGAGCGGCGCGCCGTCGACTTCAAGGAGATGATGCAGGCCTACCTGAAACAGCAGATCCTGTTCTACCAGCGCATTGGGAAGCAACTGGAGAGCACCCTCAACATGTACGACAACATTTAACCCTGTGCTAGGCCCCACTCCCCTTCCTCTAGTCTCTGCTCTCTCTGTCCTGCCTGTCTCTTCCTCTCTCTTTAAAGCCAGGAACCTGTGTAGGAGTTGACAAAAGCCACCATTCCCACAAATTGGAGTTCAATTCCACTGGTCCTGTGCTGGGTTTGGAGCTGAGCTGTGATGAGCTGCTGTTGAACTCTGATTCTGCCTGTTAGACCCAGGTTGATGCACTGTTTGGACAGCCTGTAGTATTCATATCCAGTTCTGTCCGGGTTGAACCCCACTTGGACCCCCAAAACTACTAGTTCAAAAGGGATCCACTGCTGGTTAGTGCACTCCAGATAAACGCCTGTAAATAACTTCCAGCATTTTCTTCTCTGTGGGGGTTTTACCAGTGGGGTTACTTGGATTTTGGATGTTTTAAAGTGTATTCTATTCCTAGCTACAATGGATTAAAGTCTTTCAGAATTCCACAATGATTGACGTCCATCTTTCATTGTTCCTTTTGAAAGCAGGTGGTCATCTAATCCTCCGACACTTAAAGTGAGTCCTGCATAAATAATGTAAATAAGACCTTCATTGAAAAACTCTTTCAAGAGGAAGTGTGGATGATCTAGTGGGAAGTTCTGTTTCAGGAGTAACCCTGGGCGTTCGTAATCTGCCACCACCCCACAACATTTTGCATGGAGGACACTGCCACCTTTCAAATGACATGAATCCCACCCGGTCCATTGCCCCCCCCATTCCTCTCAACCCTCTAACCTGGCTGACAGCCTTCAGGACGGTGTGACTGCAGTGGCTCAGGTGTGAGTCGCTTTACCATACCAAAATGTCTTTAACTGAAGCACCTTCACTAGCAGTTAACAGTGCCTGTGTGATATTGCCTTCTTGGGTATTCAGGGCACTAGCAAGCACCGCAGTAGAACAAGGTTTTGAAGGACACAGCTGAAAACAATTCTGATCAAATGCTAATCAACCACACTTCCAATCGTCCTTTTTCAAGATGCAGAATTCCAGTACCTTCTCATGTAAAACCAAACCTGATCCAGAGATGTTTAGGGTTTTCTGTTATTCTTAACCTGAGGGTTGTATATGCACTCTTTCACAAATATACTGCTCTATTATTGCAATAAGTTACAGAAAGCAGTTATATTTGGACACAGTTAATTCATTACTAAACACTAGTACTGTAGTGCAAAATTAGTAGGGCATTTTAACACTGTTGCAGACTTGATTTCCATACATGTGTTAAAACCTACAAAGAACATTTGAACCTCATTTTGAAAAAAACAATCTTGAAAACCCTTTTAAATCATTAAAAGGAAGGAATTTGTTAAAGACCTGAAAACTGTACGAGTCTCTTTTATACCTACAGTATTTAAAATATTTAAACAGTGAGGCTATTTAGATACCCCACTGTTTAGATCAATTGAAAAGACCCCTTTGTATTTTTGAATCTTGCAGTACTGCTGCAGAGTTGATGTGTCCATAATATTGTGATAGTAGTACTACAGTACGTTTTGAGAGACGCTTTCACTGTATGTGAAAAAAATATTTTCTTCCCCTGAGGATGGGATTCAGTCTTTGAATAGTGGTGCTGTTATTGTACTGTATGTGAAACTGAACTAGTTATCTTTTTTTTTAATCCAGCAAGGTGCAACGAAATATTTTAGCAACTTTATTTCGAAGCCGTTTGCTAAACAAATGGTTTCAGATATAATACATTCATAAAATCTTTTCCAACAAAAAAGAAAAAAACCCTCAGGTTTTGATAAAAAAAATTGGTTCTCTTAAAAGGGAATATTAAAATGTACATATCCACTTCTTAAATGAAATATGGACTAATTCCTGTTCCTTTCTGTTTGAAGATGTCAAACTAGTCACTATTTATCAAAGCTCTTCACTACACCAGTAATGCTACAAAGCTTCCCACACGAAAAATAAATATATATGAAACATATGGTATTTATAATCAGATATATTATGGAATATATTCCTATAACACATTCATGATATATTTAGGCCATTGTTTAAAATATATCAGTGTGACCAAAACAATATATTTAGGTAAATATTTTACAGCTATTTCAATTGTAATTCAGATATAGTAGATTTCATAAGGGTTGCAGTTGTGTTTGCAGAGTAAAAGGCTTTGATAAATTGGTCTTAGTTGCTGTATCATATTACAAGTTTGCTATTACAAACTTCAGTGGACCAACTGCTTATATATAGTTCAATGTATGTAACAGGTGTGCATTTACACTGTGGAGAAATCTACCAATAAAAGGCTACTACAAAGTCATACTGTTAGGGACTTTTAGATACCACTGTTAATATTGTAAAACTGTTGCCAATAGTAAGGCGTTGCAATGGCCAGATCTTCCTGTTTTTTTTTTTACTTCCCATGCCAAAATGTATGACCTCATCCTTCTAATTTAACAGTCTCTTCTTAAAGCAGCAAGACTATATCACAATCCTTACCACAGCACACCTTTATTGAATAATTAAATAGTAAGGCAATTCAAATGACATTTTCTAAGTTGATTTGCTGTCCTACTAATTACATTTTGTATGATACAGTCTGTGTTAAGGTGCTGCTCTTCAGTTCGGACATACATACACACATAACATAGGCACTTTGAGCTAAAGTACGTTTATAATGGCAAGCCCCAGCACCATGTAGCGCACAGGTGTGCATTTCCAGTGCTAAAAAAGGAAACCTGATGTAAATGTGCTGTTCACTAGATACAGATGACTTACATTTCTATAGACAAGCAGATCAAGCATCTGTCACATATGTCTATAACTATACAAGAACTGAAGAGCATCTCCTGAACTCAGGTTAAAGCACCTTAACACAAACGTATACATTAAAACACAACACAAACAGCATTTGGGTCATTTTAACAAGAACCGCCCGTCCGCCCCAGAGAGTGACGTCATATAAAATGTAAAGGGACAGCACAATTGCTGCCTTTAAGCTTTTCAATCTGATAGGTAGCCTGTTGTATGGAGAGAGGATGTAATCTTCAGTTTGATATTCCAACTACCTGCAGATAGTATGTCAGTACTGTGAACAAGCTCTTAATAGAATTGCTGGTTCATTGAATTCCCTGCATGTTATTAACAAAAATAGCTTTCCAGGGAGGAATCATAGGAGTTGTTTTGTCCACAGTTCAAGCGTCCACGGTATACAAGCATGATTGTAATCCATACATTACAGGTCACCGTGAACTACATCTACAGCATACAGTATAGAATGTCCTCTAAAATCAAATGCAGACAAGCAGAGTCTAAGATATAGCTTTTATAGCTCCTCATGTGTTGTCCTTACGTATATATATAGACCTACATTTCTACAGGTCTGTGATGCCATTAAAGGGAATCACCCATATATTCTGTCACAAGTTCCAACAGCAAATGTCAGATCCAGTCATGTATATATGCTGTATGTTTGATACAGCTAGGAGATGTTTCATTCCACATAGCACAACGGGACAGTGACTATAATGTATACGCATGGAGTTTGGTGTGACTGGTATGAAGATTACTGGTAATCTCAAACTGCGGACTGTCATGCATCATCCATTAAGTGTTTCCTGATCTCTTAAATGCAGGAAGCAGGGGAAAAGAGACATTCCTTAAGAACAGAATACATTCCTCAATGGGAAAGAAGGGAGGAATTGGAAGTGGAACAAATGTCAGGGGAAATCTGCTCAGTCAGTGGAGGAAAAGGGTTCAAGTCCTTTCAAAAGGCATGCAACACAGGCAATTCTGGAGGCAAACATACAAGTGTAAAGAATACTCTGACAATGTCCTTGACCAGTGAGGTAAGGTTAAGGGCATTGGTGTGTGCCAGCATCCGAATGGTGCTCAATTCGATTTCTGGCACTGACATGAATTTCCCATGGTGCATGGCTTCTGACTCACCTTGTAGATACCCAGGGGCTGGACAAAATATTAGAAACACCTGCCATCTATAGCACACACGTGTATTCTGTAATAAATGAAAGCTGCATCTCCCAGTTTTAGTAAAAATGGTCAAAAACCACCAGTCTGACTTTGAGGATTAATAGCTGTCACTCAGCTGCAAGGTCCTCTCCTGGCCGCCAGTGGGGTTCCTACACCCTAATGACAGTGTTATGAAGTGTTTCTATTTTTGTCTATCCCTTGTATGTGTACGATAGATAGATGGCTAGTTTGAAGAAGTATGATAATGTTGAAGGTGCTGCTAAAATTGACTTTTCAGTTTTGTAAGCAAAAAATATATATTTTTTGTACTGGTATTAAAAGAAAAAGCAACAATGTGTCTTAAATTTGTTTTTCAGCTGTAGCATGAAATGTTCTGTTATGAAACTGTGGGAATCTTTGAAAGTCTTAATAAAACATGATGAAAATGGAAGAAGAGTTAGATTTGTAATGTAAGGGTGAGTTCTGACAAATACACAAAGGCTCTCACTAATAAAGCAAGCACTGTTGACGGTGGTCTTATGTCACACTTTACATTTATACATACCTCTGGCTTATCGAAATTGTGATTAAACGTGGTATTAATGTTATTTAGCGGTATTGAGAGTATCAGATTCTGGGAGATACGTTTTTCATCTGTATGTGACTTACATTTTTTTTCATAGATCAAAACCGCTAATTAAATCGTGATGAAACAACACTATTTAGCATTGGGAGCATCAGATTGTGATATGGAGGTGTCTGTACATCTCTCCGTCTGTACATCACACTTACATTTTTACATGTATCTTGAGAACACAAGAAGTTATTCCACATTCTGTAAGTCAGTCATTTTAAAATACAGTACCATTTAGCCAGCTAGGTCTTAAAAAACATGTATCTAATTTTCATTGAACTGCTGATTTTTTTAATGAAACAATCATGTTTATTCATAGTTGAGGAGTTCTGGTCATCAGCCTTGTGGTCACACTGCCTGCACTGATTTGGAACTGACACCCATGGTGGGGGGCATACTTGTTGTCTGAGGTGTTTTCTTAACCAGCTAACAATGTTTGGTGGCGTTAATATATTATTATTATTATTTATTTCTTAGCAGACGCCCTTATCCAGGGCGACTTACAATTGTTACAAGATATCACATTATACATTATTTCACATTATACAGATATCACATTATATAAAAAATGTCTGCTAGGTTTTATTATTTAGATTTTCACTGTCGATTTTTGTAAGGGTGTGTGACAGGCTTGCTTTGGCCCACAACTGGCTTGAAAAACATCTGCAAAATATTTATTATTGATCGTTGACAAAATGCCTTCATAGAAAATAATTCAATTTTCTGTAGCGTTTTATTTAAAACATGGCTAGGCACCCTGGCTTTAAAGGATAATCTGACAACTATGACCATATAGTACTAATATATTGATTATGCGGTTATTAACAAGAACTATAGACTGCTAAGGACCTTTTAACCAATCAGAGCACATGTTTTGCCTGCTGTGTTCCGCATTACTTTCATGACATCAACTGTGACATACTGAGTTTCTGTTGTGCGCTCAATAAATCGGTACAGGTGACGTCACCTGCTTTTAAAAATCAGCAGTACTTAAACACAGGCTATTTGTACAGAGGAGTTTAATATCAGTAGCTGATATGGCAAAACACTTGAGCTTTTTAGCAGCCACTGCCAAAAAATAAGGCTAATTTGAGCCTTTCACAAAACTGCAAACAAACTCATTACGAATCAAATACTCCTCATTCACAAGGCAGTGACACATCTCAGCTATTACTGTCAACTCAGTATGCGTTTAAACACAGCTTGAGTTGAATTGCTTGCACATAGTGACTCCTGGTATTCTGTAATCAAAAGGGGCTTTTAAAAGGTAGAACACGGCTGCTGTGAAAATGCTTTTAGATTCACTTTAACACTTTGCACTTCTGTTAAAAAGAGCGTTCATCATTAGAGAACAAGCAAGCAGCTTTAAAAGCTTTACAAACCCTTTTTTACATTTCCCTTAGTATTTTATGGTATTCACAGTAGTTCTGTGGGGTTCTGGGTTCAGTTGCTCCAGTACTGAGCTTTCTGTGATCTGCCTTTGATCTGCTTTGAGCTTGTCTGGAGAGTCCTGAGTTGCTGAGTCTGAGCAACCTCTGACCTTGAAACACTTTGAGCCTCACCTACTCTACATTTATATAGACAGAGAAAGTAGTTTATTAACTACAGGTGGGATGTGCAGTCTTATTATCTTACAGTGTAAACATCGACTATAAATTATCATATTATTAACTCAAGTTATTTAAAAGTATCTAAAGTTGGTTTTAGTAAATTTTGGGAAAGAATATTGGGAATGACTTACTATAAGTGTAGCCTATATAGCGATCTTCTCAGTGTGCTTGGTTAATTACAGGAAAGAAGGCATTAAAGGGTTGGGGAAAATTGTACTCGTCTGGTTAAATGACATTGAAGTGCAACACTATCTGAAAGCATGACCTGCAAACAGATTTCTTTAATCTAGCAACAGATGTTTTAAAATGAAAATATATCTTTGCTATCCTCCTCTGTCCTTGTGTTCAGTATACCGAACATTTTTCATTTGAAATTGCCTGTGCTACCATCAGCCAAAGAGCCCTGGGGTACGGATGTTTAGAATACTGAACGTTCAATATTCTGTGGTTCCAAATATTGGTCTCATATTTTGTATGTTTTTGTGGTCTCATGTAAAGCAAATAACGCGTTTCACAGCCACATTTATTTTTGTCTTAACAAACCTGGTCTCAGGACTGAGGAGGCTATAGCATGTGTTTCTTTCAAAACTAATATTGAATTCCTTTTATTATTATTACATTCTGTTTTTATATGTGTCTTGTTTGGGTGTATGTTTTGTAAATCTTTTGTAAAGAAACACGTTATAGTTATAGTAGACTTGTATTTTTATTTTAAAACACAATATCTGGTCCTGCTTTAGGTTAAATAAATCTCTGTTTGCAAGTCTTTCATTTAGTGTTGCAGTTCCCTGGTCATTTCAGCAGGATGGTGAAATTGTCCCCACCCCTTCGAGGGCTTTATTCTGGCTAACCTACCAGTTGCTTCCACTATTTGCTGACATGCTTTCAGCCAGTAACATGTTTTGACCCATACGACAGAAGTGAAATGACCCAGGAAGTGCAAACAGATAACTCGAGAACTAGGCATAGAAACCAAGAGCTTCCTTTAACCTCCAGCAGCACCAGATATGTTTATCAAATGAAAATACGTGTTTGCTTTAACATGTGTTTCTTTCAAAACTGCACATTTGAGACCTATTTAGCTAATGGAAGTGAAAACAGGTCTGATTAATGATATTATTTTGTGAGCTCCAATTACTTTAAAAGAACTATGAGGATAATCATTTGCCAGTGCACTTTGATGTGAGTCATGTTGGCAAACCCCTTTAGTTCTACTTTGCTCTTGTATTTTAACCTCAGTTAATGTCCCGGTAAATTCTGATGTTTACATAAATGTGCTCAATGATTTGTTTTTTTAGTTTCAGACCCTAAACAGAATTTAAATCGACATTCGTTGCCAAGCTTTGAAAGTCGTTTACCATGGTAAGGGTGAAGAAAACCTCACCACTCACATAAAAATACGTTGACTGTAAAAGCCAACTTCATTGTAAGATCCAGCTATAGAAGGCCTTGTAAAAATAGCAGAGAGGCAGTTGCAAGCCCTTTTCTTTTTGGACCCAGGCTGGGGTTGAGTGAGGCAACAGCCTTTTTGAGTTGAAGGAAAGTGTCTTGTGGAGCCAAGATGCAGTGTTATATAACATCAGCTGGAATTTCTGATATGTACGCCTACCTCAAGCACATATTAACACCAGATGCTTACCAGGCTAGGCCACAGAGAAGGACAAACAAGTTTAACAGTTAAAACAAGGTATGTCAATATCATAGAGTTCATATCCCGTCTATTATATAAAAACACTTTGCTGGTGTATATACCATACAAAATGGTAGAACTTGTGCCAAAGTAGGTCACCTAAATTATAAGACCCTGGGACAACTAGAATGTCTTAATGTGTACATTTTCATGAATGTGCAGTGCTGGGGAGTAAAGCATTATTGTAAACACATTTTCAGTAACTTGTAATGGTTCCTTTTTCAGACAAGTAACGTAATGTGGTAACGGATTACATTTTATGTGAAAAAATATGTATATAAGAAAAAAAACAACAATTGGCATCAATATTAAATAAACAATCACAAATCTAAAAAACTATATTAATTATAATTAATAACAATATTAATTATAATTTGTTAAGTACAAAATATTGATCAAATTCCTCACCTGAAACACCACATTCATTAACTCTGGACACTGGGAGAATGTCACATTCCAGGACTGACCAGACTAGCCCTGAAAGGGTAGCAACCCTAAATCTGTAGCCTTACCAGGAAGGAAACCAACAAACAGATGGTGCTTCCCCATCACAGCTCGCACTACCTCGCCTCTCACAGGCTGCACCAACGTCATTCTAGCAAATCCGCAGCTTTTATTAAGGAAGCTCACTTTCCCTTATTCTTAGACTGCCAGACTGCTGGTCAATACTGCATTTCCCATTCACATATTCTAGCACTTCATATTTATTACAATCAAGTGTAACCAAGTGTGTTATAGTGGACCATGTCACACATACAGAACTAACACAGTGTTACACCATCAATACGGCCACCAGTTAAAATACACTGAGTACACAGAAAAATACCATTAAATTGAGATACCATTGTAATACCGCCCTAGGAAAATCCTAGCAGAACCATTGCTAGACCACATTACCAGCAACACATGCACATAGTCCTGCTATGGTAGCACACTACTAGCGTAGTCCAGCCAGTCTTTAGTCATTCTGAGTAAACTACCATCTTGTCTTAATGATTTGCTAACAATTAGTACTCAGGTCTCTGTCATTTGTTTTATTTTTTTAAGTAATTAGTAAAAAAAGCTTTTAGCTACTTTGCTCCCTGGTCCTTGGTCTTCAGAAAGATCTTAAACTCAGTACCTTGGTATTTTATAAATGATAATTATTTAATAGTAAGCTGTTTCGGTTTTACATACTGTAATGTTTTAATGTTTTTGATGTGAACTTGCACATAACGGTTTTTAGGTACTATTTTAATTGAGTGCGTGTGATTTGATGTTTATTTGCTGTCTTCTTGGCCAAGTCTAACTTGTATAAGAGATTTTTAATCTCAAGTGACTTCCTAATAAAATAGAGGTCAAATAAAATGCCATGTACATTCGACATGCAGTTCACCTAACCGTTATATTGAACGCTGAAGCAGTACAGTAAAGCACAGGTCTGAGTGAGAATATGTGTCTCGCTTATAACGCGTTAGGCCTCAGTATGTACACTGGCTACATTGGTATGTCTCAACATTGCTACTACAGTATATAGCCACTGCATTGTAGTGTCACAGCATAGCCCTACTCTGTTTCAGAGAGCAATCACCCTCATGCTGAACTATCTTGTTATCAGGTTGTTTACTTTGGGCCTGTTCTCTGTTTACAGTGCTACAGGTGTGGGCACTCTCATGCCTGGGTGTGGTGGTAAAATACTTGTTATCAACAGAATATGATAGGTCAGATCAAACAGCACACAATGAGGGACAGGACAAGTGAGGCATCATGAAGAATGGTTGTGGGAGGCACAGCAGGTTAATTCACTAGTCTAGAGGCCTCAACAGGCCTCAGCATGCTGTAGCTCCCAGTGTAAATTACTGGGGGATTTGGTAAGCTTCCATCTGAGACAGGCTCAGGGCTGAATAGCAGAGGATCCCTCATACACAGTTACCATAGTCAATTTTCAGTTTACTATGCTATTTACCACATTTTTACTATGAAGTTTTTTACTCTAGAGCACAATGTTTTTTTTTTTTCTTTACTATACATTACCATATATTTCTGATTCTTACCATGCTTTTGCTTTGATATACTGGAGGCATTGGCTCTGGAGCCAATGCCATTGTTTCCTACATTTCAAAATATTAAAGAAAAAAAAGTATATGCGAGACATACAGCCCATGTCAGTCCCATGAAAAACTAGAATAACATGACCTACATGTGACAAATGTACATACTTAAGGCAGAGACAGACTGATATGCATATCCACAGAAGTTTGATCTAAAATACATCTGTACCAACTGTCATCACAATGAATGGTACTCTAAAAACAGTAGATATAAAAATCTAAGCATGAAATATGGACTGACCCTCAATAGTTTTTTTTATCTCTAGTTATATTTCAATTGGACATCTAGGTTACATTTTTTTTTAGATGGCTGTAAAACTCTTAAGGTGTAAATTATGTGTGTACGGGCACCACTGTGATGTAACACCCATCCAACCGACTATTCAGATGAATTTATGTTTGTTTCTGGAAGGGATGATACCACCGTGTAACAATATATATATTGTTTTTTTGGTTCCTGGGTAGTAAGTGTTATTTCCTAATTGCTTATGCCTCAAAAGTATAGAAAATGGCTATTATTCCCCACAAACTTTACTTTTGTGACCAGGACAGTCATATTTTGAAATTTACCAGAACATTCCAGATAGATTCAGTGCTGAGTAAACTTGGAGTAACTTCTAGAACTTTTTAGAACTTTCCAGTAATATAAATAGTAGTATAAATACAGGGGCCTTAAGCCCACAGTTGTTTAGTTCCAGCTGCCTAAGTGGATACATATCTGCATTTTTCTGAGATGGCATCAAGAGGCTGCAAGCATCCGGCAGACGCATTTTGAGACTTCAAAATGGTGGCATTCCTGATGGGTCTCCAAGGCGGTTTTACCAAGTTTCCCTGCTATCTTTGCCTTTGGGACAGCAGGGACACCAAGGCGCACTACCACAGGCGGGACTGGCCACAGCGGACCGAGTTCTCTGTGGGGAGGAACAACGTCAAGTGGGAGCCACTGGTGGACCCCCGGAAGGTGCTGATGCCACCACTGCACATCAAACTGGGCCTTATGAAACAATTTGTCAGAGCTCTAGATAAGGAGTCGGCAGCCTTCAAGTACCTTCAAGACTTCTTCCCTAAGCTGTCTGAGGCAAAGGTCAAAGCCGGTGTCTTCGTCGGACCACAGATAAAGAAGATCCTGGAGTGCAATGAATTCCCCAAGAAGCTCACTAGTAAGGAGAAAGCGGCTTGGAACAGCTTTGTCGCAGTGGTTCGGGGCTTCCTGGGCAATCACAAGGCCGAAAACTATGTGGAGCTGGTTGAGACTCTGGTGAAGAACTACGGCACAATGGGCTGTAGGATGTCCCTCAAAGTCCATATCCTTGATGCTCATCTTGATAAATTCAAGGAGAACATGGGAGCATACTCGGAGGAGCAAGGCGAGCGCTTCCAATAGGATATACCGGACTTTGAACGCCGCTACCAAGGACAGTATAACGAGAACATGATGGGAGACTACATTTGGGGTCTGATTCGTGAAAGTGATTTACAGTATAACCGTAAATCTCAAAAAACTACTCACTTCTAAATCTTTTGTAGTCATTTTTGTATTACTTTAGTATAAATACATATTAATTTGGATTCATATGTTGTTTTTTTCTGACTTTATGTGAACGAAAAGACACAAATTCGCCCGTTTTCTCATTGGAAATAGGTACATTTCAAAATATCACTGTCCTGGTCACAAAAGCAAAGTTTGTGGGGAATAATAGCCATTTTCTATACTTTTGAGGCATAAGCAATTAGGAAATAACACTTACTACCCAGGAACATTATTATTCATTTCTTAGCAGACGCCCTTATCCAGGGCGACTTACAATTGTTACAAGATATCACATTATACATTATTTCACATTATACAGTTATCACATTATTTTTTTACATACAATTGCCCATTTATACAGTTGGGTTTTTTACTGGAGTAATCTAGGTAAAGTACCTTGCTCAAGGGTACAACAGCAGTGTCCCCCACTGGGGATTGAACCCACAACCCTCCGGTCAAGAGTCCAGTACCCTAACCACTACTCCACACTGCTGTTACATAGTATACTCAAGAGTCTGTGATCCTACTGCAGTACACATCTCCCTAAGCATCTAAAAACAAGCCTACATGTCTGGACACAAGCAGAAAATGCAGAATTCCTGTATTAGACAGGAAACAAATCAGTCCCTGGACACGTAACATGACTATAAGGCACTGCAGCTGTGCAGCACACACTGGCTCTACTCACGCCAGGCCGGCGGTCTGTCCAACACGCAGCCACGCTCCACCAGGCCTGTTCTCATGCTAATCTTCTCTTTTATTGTGCTCAGTATTCGTGCTGCTCCGTGTCCAACAGCATAGTTAAGGAGTGATGTAGCAGCACCTAGCTGTCTGGACTGTGCAGACAGATGGGTTTAGACTTTTATTTTGAAAATGCTTCTGTGTGAGGCTGTCCTCCTGTGAGCGCACACGCCACTGACACAGAATCCCTTGGGGGAGAGCTGGATTCAGTTTTTAGACATACCTCATCAGAATGTGATCTGTAAGATAATAAGCAGATGCTTCACAGTCACAGACACACACACACACACAGATGTTATATTTTATTTACTTTTTTTAATCATGTTCAGGACAAAATGAATCATTGCTATTTAGAATGAAAACCAAATTATGAAGGCTAAGTATGTCCTGTTGACCCTGTCTGTCGGGTAAAAGATTTATAGTGAGCGGCAAGTGAGAGTTATTATTACACCAAAAGGGACAGAATCACAGTGGATAGCTTATTAAAAATAGTCATCTTTAGTTACATTTCTATGTGTTTTGTAAACAGTGTAAGGCACTGTTTATAATATGTTAAGTACAGATTGAACAGATATATTGTTCTATTGCGCTTCTCCCCCATCTATCTCTTTTTATTGGTGTCATTGCAATTTTTTCTGCATTTCACCCCATTAACATCCATGCTCACCAATGGGCTACAGGAGCAGTTCTGTGTGTGCACGGAGTATCAAGAAGATATCAAGAATACTTTGGAAGATCTGACCTCTCAAAAATGGCACCTTTTCAGTGCTTATTTACATCGTTCATGGGCACACCCCAGCCCCCATTATCGGCCATAACTTAAAAAAACAGCTAACATTTTGAGATTCTTCCTAAAACACACCAGGTACTTCCATATGCAAAATCTGAGACCATTTGATGTGGAATGACCCAGTACATAATAAAAGACAGATAAACATTTTTTATAATGGTTCTAGTTTCATTTTGTCACATTGTTTAAATCATTAGAGTGATAAAAACTTGTATTCTTGGCAGATATTTATTTTAATATAGATTTTGGCGTAACTGTATTAGCTTATTTAAACCCAGGTCAAAAGCTAGTGTAATATTTACACCAGCTCTCGTCCTATTCGATTGTTATCTCTTCTTATAGCTTTTAGAACAAGTGAATTTTCCTACAGGATGAGATGCAATGTGTTTTGGCTCAATCCTTGTTTTCCCACTTTTTTCTTGTATTGTAACATGACAGAGCTGAGCCTCTGGATTAAATTCAAAGTTACTGCTTGCTCCACAGCTTCTCCACGGCCCATGCTGTTCCTCTCTCTGCTGCAGCCCAGCCGCTTCCCTGGCTAGGCCAAAGCCCTTCAGCCAGGTTTCCAGGCAACAGACGATGGATCACTTCAGACTATGTGCTGTGTGTGTGTGAGGAAGAGTTCTCTGTTCATGCGAGTTAGTAGAACTCTTCCTTTTGCTTAATGGCAAAAAATAAGTCACACAATTGCATGCAGACTGTGGAGAAATCGCTGACTCTGAGATCCGTTTGAGTTAGCCGAGAGCACTTGATTGCTGTTTTCTGACGTAGTTTTTGACACAGTATCAGTGTTTTGGCTCAATTCCTTTTTTACCCACTTTTTTCAGAAACTGATTACAAGTATAATATTTAACACTTTATTACTGAAACATATCTCACAGAACACTATTTCCACACTGAAGTGCAGTAGAATATTATATGGACACTTCAAGGGGTTATAATATTCTGCAGTATTTACTGTGCTGTACTTCAAGGGGGTGTTTGTACAATTCTACAGTATTTACTTTTCAGGTTATAATAATCTGCAGTATTTACTATGTTCTTAAAATACAATGCATTTTACAGAAAATGAATACTGCATCATTTACTGTTGAATATTTCTTAATGTAGTAAGTAAATACTGCCAAATAGTATAACCACATTGTAGTACTAAGAACTGTGTAAACTATTATATACTGTGAATTGTATTATTTACTATAGAATATTGCAGTGAATTAGTTTATTAGGTTATAATGGTTAATTGCTCAGATAAGAGTGAACACAAAGCAAATATTTTTCTCTGTTGTATTTTTTCAGTGTTATTTGATAAACACAGTTTCATTGTTTCAGTTTTGTAGGGGTTACATCAGGAACTAACATGATGTAGGTGTAATAACACTCCAGCAAATGTCAGATATGGCACCTATGGCACTTTATTCAGGCTGCTAAACACACAAAAAGCCCCCTGGAAAATGACTCAACACACAGGTGCTCCAGGGGCAGTCCCCTGCCGCATTGGAACTGCTAGCAGGTTACATAAACACGATGAAAATAATGCGACACAAAAACAGGGTGACAGACCTGCAATACCACGGTAACCGTGTCCTTTACAAACCTCTCCCAAACCCCCCCCCCCCCCCAAAAACACAACAAACAGGTACCCACCGCCCACTCCCTTACACTCAAATCCTGGTTGACAATAACAGGGTGCGCTGCACCGCCACCTGTTGTTTACGCAACACACTACACCCTGATCTAGGGGTACTTAAGTGGACACTTAAATATATATCAATAAGTCATGTTTTTCGATAATATCTGGTGCTCTATTTGTGTAGATAAAGTGTTGCAGCACAGTGTATTTATATAATTTAAAACTGCTTGGAATTTGAACTCTTAATCAGTGTTCTAAAATGTAATTTATATGTAATGGATTGCAATCTTTACTTTCTGTTTCAATTCAAACAGCTGAATACAATCCAAATATTGACATGTCTAGGTTTTTGCTAGTATACACTTTAAACACAGAAACATATTACCACGCTGCTGTTGCTGCTTTGAAATGTCAGTTTCTGCAGTCAACTGTCACTTTTTGAATCGACCATTCAACTGGTCGACTATTCAGTGTGACCCCTACCTGGATCACCACACTGTATTTTGCTTCATTTAAATAGACATGCTATGCAACTGACTCAAGGAAAGTGTAACAAACAGGTTAATATATAGAACTCCTACTGGCTTGACTGAGGGAGACGCTCCGTTAGCCTGCTTGGTTGAATCCTAGCTTAGGCCTTCACATTATGAGATCCCCAGTGCAAGACTGCAGTTGTTGACTTGCTGCACAGATACATTTTTAAAAGCCATAGGCAGCCTGTCGAAGACAAATAGCACAGGTGTAATGTGCCAGGAGGGTTAGAACAAGGTCCTGGCCACAGAATTACTGACCAGTTAAACCAAAACGAAAGCACAGCTGACCTTTAGTGTGAAGCGTTGAACAGTCACAACAAGCTACGTCTGGAAGAGTAAGAAGATACATGTGTTTGGAAAGCAATGCTGCCTGTAATTTACTGCACCGTGTAAACAAAGTTTTATAATGTTCCCACCACAGAACTCCTGACTGCTTCCGAGCACGGGTTTCACTTTGAACTCAACTGCTGATTTGTTTACATCTATATTTTAGCACTTAATGAAAACTATAGTGGCTTCTATCCATACTGTTTTATTCACTCATTGCTACAAAAAACTCAATGGTGTTAACTTTTTAAATAGTACAAGAAACTTAAACGATAAAAGATCTGACTTCTTTCTCAAGGTCATTGATTGAAGACAGAAATTTGATTGAGAAAGATGTATAGTCATACAGTACTATTTGTCATGGTACTGCTCATTTAACTAGTATTTTATTTATTTTTACCTACAGTTGTACGGAAGTGCATCTTTTTATGGTATTATTATATTTATTATACTTAAAATTATACTTATTTTTTTATTTTATTTTTTTAAAAAGACATTCTAGTCATTTAACATATCTTACCAACTTACATACAAGGTAGTATTTCTGCTGATCCACTATCTTTAACTTGGGCAGTCAGGATTACTGCTGAAAATTCCAGTGACTCCTGGTGAGCTCAGGGGTGCTGGGGTTACAGCAGCACCCCCTGACCGAAAGTACTGGGGTGCTGTGCACCCGCTGGTGCAATGAAGAAGAATTTAGGACGACTTGTTTGAAGTAATACAATCTTAAAAGGAGTTGACAAAGTTTACCCTAACCAGCAGAAACCAGACACAGTTGGCAATTAAGTGCAGACAGACCTAGGACAGAGAGGGTGGGAGACACTTCTCGTCAGAGTGTTGAGGCTATGGAATGGGTTACCCAGCCATGTTGTTGATGGTGAATCATCTGAATCTTTTAAGACACAAATAGCTTTGAGAGCAATCAGCTACTGGGAGACAAACAATAATGGACCAAATGCCCTCTTCTTGTTCATACATTTGTCTTACTTTTCCTTCAAATAACTGTTGTATCGGCCTTGGCTATTATAGAAGCCTGCAAGTAGTGTTTTGATAACAATCATTTGGTGTCTCCATCTGCTCTGTGGTAAAAGAGAAGCATTACAAAGTTCTAATGACTGCTGTACACTGTATAATTCTAAATCTCTCACGTCTGCTTGGTTATTTGTATCCATCGACCTAACTTTAAAAAAAAAAAAAAAATTCTCAATGTCTTCAATGCCCTCAGCTGCACTGAGTTTAGGAGAAGAAGACAGCCAATCAGGGATATGTTCCTTTGTTGTTGTTTTGGAGATGAGTGGATTTCCTGTGGATGAAACATAAGAACCCCCCCCCCCCCACCCTTCCCCCTCCCCCTCCCCACCCTTCCCCCTCCCCCTCCCCCTCCCCCATCCCCTTACCTCCCATTTCCGGGTGCCAAGCTGGTCTTCCTCCAGAGATAATCAGCAGCCATTTCCGCGAGGGTCAGGGGGCACATTCCTGAGATTCCTAGCAACACTCAAAAACAAAATTCCTGCTTGGGAAATGAAGACTCCAGCTATTCCTTACCATGAACTGGATATCAGCATGGGCTGTGATGACAACAGCAGCATCAATAATAATGCCAGCAACATACATCCCCCACCATGGCTCTAAATTACAAATTAGAGTCATCAGTATGAAATTTGAAAACCAGGACGTAAAGCAAGAGTATGTACAGAACAGTATAGAATAAGACATGGCAATGAATGTGTTTAATACAAAATGGATAAGTGGTATTTAAAACCTAGATAGCTTTAGCTAAGTAAACTATGTGTTAGTATCCTGGTACAGTATATTGAAATGACTGCAATATCTCTGACATACTGCGAGAAAGACAACTCCATATATCCCAACAATCTGCTACTCTGAACAGCTTACACCAAATAATGTTAATAGCAAGTTTCATTCCAAGTGGATGATCAGTTTGGAAAGAATGTAAAGTGTACATGCTGTACAACCGCCCCCACTCTATCCCTATCACTGGGGAATGGTAATAATAATAATTAGAATAATACAGTATTGGTCTTCTGGATTTAGCCAGCAGTGCTTATCTATACAAAGTTATTTGAATATACTGTACCTTGAACCAGCTTGTGCAATTCAAACTGTTTGCACAGCAATCACAACCTTTATACCTTGATGTCTTGATATCCTGTTCCTTTCTTTCAGTAAGAAGTTGTTTTTTTAGGGACTGTCCATTTGTTTGCAAGTCATTAGCAGCCTGAGCCAAGGTTGCACAATGTCGACAAAACATAGTTCTCGTTTTGAGGAATATATTCAGGCAAGCAGTGTGCAAAATGACTCCAGACACATGCAACCAATCTCCTGTTTATTTGTGCCATTTCTAAAAAGCACACATTTCACTGAAGCGTATGAAAATACAGGTTTACACCAAAAAAAAAAAAAAATACATGACTTTCCAGTAGTCAATACATTTATGTCATTAAAAAATAGTTTTGTGGAAAAATCTGTTTAACAAACTGAAGTACTGATACAGGTTTACTTCACCTGCTTTACACAGTCTGCATTCACAAAGAATAGAAGCAGGTCACCTCATATTACCCCCAATATTTACATGGAAAACTGGGAAATGAATTATAGTCACTGTGGAAGGGTGGAAGCCCTACCCATGTAAAGTGTGTGTGGGAATGTAAGGTTGGCAGGGATGGGGTTAAATCTGTCCCAGGCAGCAATCACAGGTGTGGCAACATGTCTAAAAGGAGCCAGATAGTTTTTTTTAAATATCTTTATAATGCCCAACCTATATTGTATTTTTTGGTGTAAACCTTTTGTTTTGCCCTTGTGCCTTTTTCTTTGTGTCTTTTTGTTTAATAATATAATGTAGAGAAGCACTCCCCTTTTCCTCCTCCTCTTCTCCAGCACACCAACCCCGATCATCTTGTATGCCAAGCCCTTTTATTTCTATCCAAGTGAGTCTGACAATTAATCAATGAATCCCCAGACTAGCCCTTTTATCAGGACCCTAATCTCAGCCACATTCTCAAACAAGTGCCACCTGCACAGATAGAGGCTAACATTATACAAGGACATGGATTAACCCTATCCCTGACATACAACCTCATCATCATTACATGTCCTGTCATTAAGCTTAGTGCTGGCTCCCTGTTTTCTGTGCTGAACCAGTATGATGTGACCCTGCCACATTCATATATACTGTACAGTGTTCATAAAATACAATGTATCTTGAACACAAAGGTGATACAGGTGATACATTTAGGAAAGGTGGCCTTTTACTGTTGTACATTCGTTTTGCATGTATTAATCCCGTTGATGTATATTTATCTGTCAAACCCAATTTAAAGAAAACAGAATAATGTTACCGCTTTTTTCAAACTTTTCAGTAAATGAGAGCAGGATTCTAATTCCTGTGGAGTGAGAATGAATGATGTACGAGAGGTAAGGACTTCTCAACAATAACCTATTTAAAATGAAAAGTTCAACTGCACCTTCAAAAGGGTTCAATAACATCCTGTCTTGGTTGCTCTGTTTCACATCCCAGAAGTTGTTCTCATTTGCACGGCATCAGCTTCTGTCAGGCAGTATGCAGAGTCTGAGTAGATTTCCAGAATGGCTCTCCAAAAACAACTACAAATGCACATACCAGCATTTTGGGAAAAAAACTCTCATCCACAAAACAAATCATCTCAGACAGGTCAGAACTCTATGAATGGCGAGTCTTGTTGGCTTCCTGAGTTTTCAAAAAGCATGTCAAATATCAAAGTTCTTGCTGTTCCAGGACTGCTATTAGCTTTGCAGGCTGAGTTTTCATTGAGTCGTACTGCTGTTTAGGGGCCTCTATCCTCTCTCGATGACAAACAGCAAATCTCTATTTTATGTTTCATGACCTTATTCTCAATAATAGTTAATTGTGAAAAGTCATGAATGGAAACCTCTGCATAGAAACAATTTTCCTTTCTACCTCCCTTCCAAGCACTAGATAATAATGTATGAAAGGCTTTTTCCTCAGCTAGACCCCTGCTTTGTGTTTGATTTTTCACCATAATGGTTCAGACCAATGGAGTTCCACTACTTAAATAGCAAAGAACCGATGCGTCTCATGCAATGTAAAGCAGTAGCTCTCAGCAGCCAACATGTCTTGTGTTGTAAACATGTTGAGCCTAGTGACACAAAAGCAACATCAACATTTTATTTTGACTATAACCATAACTACTAAAGGGTATAAGAATTTGTATTAATTTGCAATTCATCACTGTTATCATTTTTCCTTTGAAAATTAATATTAATTATATTTATAAATCTGTTCAATCCAGCACCATATGGAGTTTCCCTTTAAGGTGTAACATCACATTGTTGTGTCATGTACTGCGGTTACAGATTCTGTCCCTAGCTGATCATCAGATGAGGTCACGAATGCTGACAGGTGTTGGAATGCCCAGTTACGGTCCCTCACAGTATCAATCCCCACAACAGCTTAGGAGAATTGAAAGTTAGCGGCTGTCCTCCGATCCCACGACCAAGTCAATTGCCTCTTTACACCCAGGACCTCTACAGGGGATGTTAATGAGGGAAAAAGCCAGTCCTGCAGATGTCCGCTAACCAATTCAGTGCTCCCTGGATGCAAGCCTGCACTGCTCTGACTGTGACCCACACTGATGGTAGTGCCTTTACCAGGTGAGTCTCTCAGGAACCCCACATTTTGGCCATCCCTATACATTTGTGTATTCAACCTAAATTCCAAATATATGTCAAAAGAATACCCACACCTTCACAAGCCTGTACACAGTCCCATTTGTTAGCAATAGGAGTACACACTCACAGCATTCCTCAGCACAGAACATTCGTCTCATTGTTTCTCTGTGAATGAACAACAGAACAGAGGGATCCTGTCGGTCAATCCAGGCTTATACACTTGTCTTATTTATAGTTGCATTACATCCGGATCAGTTTCACACCGTAATTCATTCCCAGATGGTCAACGCAATTTAGCTCTATCCAATATGTTCGAACAGCAGACTGAAGCTACACTGCTGTTTAAGGAGTTAGTGTTCTTGTACGGTTTTAAAAATGTTTTTACATATTAAAGCTGACCCTTATAAATCTGTGTTGAAAATATCAGCTTTGCAATCAGTGTGACAAAAACACAATTAGGGAAAAAGGTCCCCTTTTAAATGTCAGTTTTTCTTCAATTATCACATCCTACCTCTGCACGTAGCAGCAGGAGCATGCTTATTTAGTAGCAGCAAGCAGGGTTTTGGTAGATTTGGTTTAAACTTCTTTTGGGGACTGTACGTAAACCCACCAAGATTTGTTCAGATATTTGTTCAGGTATTGCATGCAGGCAATAAAAATGTGCATTCACTATGTAACACAATTTTTGTTCCTGGGTAGTAAGTGTTATTTCCTAATTGCTTATGCCTCAAAAGTATAGAAAATGGCTATTATTCCCCACAAACTTTGCTTTTGTGACCAGGACAGTGATATTTTGAAATTGACCTATTTCCAATGAGAAAACGGGCAAATTTGTGTCTTTTCGTTCACATAAAGTCAGAAAAAAACAACATATGAATCCAAATTAACATGCATTTATACTAAAGTAATACAAAAATGACTACAAAAGATTTAGAAATGAGTAGTTTTTCGAGATTTACGATTATACTGTAAATCACTTTCACGAATCAGCCCCCAAATGTAGTCTCCCATCATGTTCTCGTTATACTGTCCTTGGTAGCGGCGTTCAAAGTCCAGTATATCCTGGTGGCCTTGCTCCTCCGAGTACGCGCCCATGTTCTCCTTGAATTTATCAAGATGAGCATCAAGGATATGGACTTTGAGGGACATCCTACAGCCCATTGTGCCGTAGTTCTTCACCAGAGTCTCAACCAGCTCCACATAGTTTTCGGCCTTGTGATTGCCCAGGAAGCCCCGAACCACTGCGACAAAGCTGTTCCAAGCCGCTTTCTCCTTACTAGTGAGCTTCTTGGGGAATTCATTGCACTCCAGGATCTTCTTTATCTGTGGTCCGACGAAGACACCGGCTTTGACCTTTGCCTCAGACAGCTTAGGGAAGAAGTCTTGAAGGTACTTGAAGGCTGCCGACTCCTTATCTAGAGCTCTGACAAATTGTTTCATAAGGCCCAGTTTGATGTGCAGTGGTGGCATCAGCACCTTCCGGGGGTCCACCAGTGGCTCCCACTTGACGTTGTTCCTCCCCACAGAGAACTCGGTCCGCTTGGAAGGGTCCACCATGCAGAAGTAGCAGTTGCTTGAGTGGTCAGTGGGTTCCCGCCAAATTCTTGGGATAGCGAACTTCATGGCTCTCTTTTCCCCTCTGTACCATCCTACAAAAATACATTTATTTCACCCAGCACTGAATCTATCTGGAATGTTCTGGAAAATAGGTAAATTTCAAAATATCACTGTCCTGGTCACAAAAGCAAAGTTTGTGGGGAATAATAGCCATTTCCTATACTTTTGAGGCATAAGCAATTAGGAAATAACACTTACTACCCAGGAACAAAAAAAAAAAAAAAAAATTGTTACACGGTGATATCATATGGGAGATACTGAAATTGAAGACGGGAACTATGACAAAAACCTAGGAGTTTATGCTGACTCAGAAATGTCTTCATCTAGACAATGTGGGGAAGCTATAAGAAAGACCAACAAGATGCTCGGATATATTGTGAGAAGTGTTGAATTTAAATCAAGGGAAGTAATGTTAAAACTTTACAATGCATTAATAAGACCTCATCTAGAATATTGTGTTCATTTCTGGTCACCTCGTTACAAAAAGGATATTGCTGCTCTAGAAAGAGTGCAAAGAAGAGCAACCAGAATTATCCCGGGTTTAAAAGGCATGTCGTATGCAGACAGGCTAAAAGAATTGAATCTATTCAGTCTTGAACAAAGAAGACTACGCAGCGATCTGATTCAAACATTCAAAATCCCAAAAGGTATAGACAATGTCGACCCAGGGGACTTTTTTGACCTGAAAAAAGAAACAAGGATGGAGATTAGATAAAGGAGCATTCAGAACAGAAATTTTTTTACACAGAGAATTGTGAGGGTCTGGAACCAACTCCCCAGTAATGTTGTTGAAGCTGACATCCTGGGATCCTTCAAGAAGCTGCTTGATAAGATTCTGGGATCAATAAGCTGCTAACAACCAAACGAGTAAGATGGGCTGAATGGCCTCCTCTCGTTTGTAAACTTTCTTATGTTCTTATGTTCTTATTTATATATTTGGACAAGTGTGCAGCATACATATTAACAGGCAACAACATATTGTGTGACAAATGGTATGTGAAAAAATAACAGTCACTAACGTTTTCATATCGTCTCGTTAGAAAATGGCATCAGAAGAGGGAACGAGCGAGTTCGATAGCTGGATCTTCAAATAATATTTCGAGCTGCAGCCTGACCAAACTCAAAAAAAAAAAAAAATCTCTGTAAAATGTAAACTGTGCCTGAGAAGTAACTATTTGCAACAAAGTAAGTTATTGTAATTAATTAGGATTTTGTTCACGTAACTTGAACAATGACTTGTTGGATTGATTTTGAACTTGGCATATGGCATATTGTGGGGAGCGAAAGACACAAAATTGAAGACTTTTATAACAGTCGATGTTCCCCCCAACAGCACCCACCCACAGAATATGAATACATCTGTGAGGATCCTTTGCAAGCACATTGACATGATTTACAGTGATTGTTGGTGTTGATTTTACCCACAAAATAGGTTCTGCAATGGTGACTGCATTCAATGTAATACATGTCTAAAAATGTTACCTCTTTATCAAACAATCAGAGTACACCGGCATCTTTATAGTACCACAGTATTCTGTCAAAATAAACACACCATGGGTCTTATTCATAAAACCTTTATCAAGGAACATTTCTTTTTAAAGACCGTTTTAATGATTGAAAATCAAATGAAACTCTTTTCAATGGTTTAGAAAGCATTTACTAGTTTATTCTCATTTTTCAAAGCACTATTTGAAATACAAGACTGTTTACAAAACACTCCTTTACAAAAAAACAATCCTTTAAACAGGTTTGTGACTATGGCCTTATACCTCTGTAAATCAGCCCAGCCTTAACCAGCACCACTGTCTGGTTCCAAGTAATTTTGGATTACATTTACTACAGTCCTCCACCAGAAAGCTTTTTTATTCTGAACCTAAGTAGCTTTTAAACAATTAGATACAACTGTGAATAGGGCATTTAAGAGCTTACATTTAATAGAAATGTTAGAGTAAAGCATAACAAAATAGATCAAAATCTGTTTACTAGAAACTATTAATTTAGGTTGCAGACAGGCAGCTCAGTTTGTAGGATTTATGTGTGTGGATAATTGGCGTCTCATGTGGGAGGCCTTGTACTCTGCCCTCCACAGTGTGCAGTAAGTACAGTTTTAATGATGCAGGCTGCGCAGGGACAGAGCAGCCGGCTGTGGCCTGTAGGGCAGATCTGTACATCACAGCGGGAAGCTATATGTTAATGGTATCCCCCAACGCGGGAGCCAATACATGGCTAAGCACACGCTGGCATTGACCTCGAAACAATTAAAGGGGCAGTGCACATATTTGAGCTGCTTAAGAAATCTACAGTGAAGGGTTACTGTAGTTTTGTGTGTCCATATTAAAGACTAGGGGTTATATTCTGAAGTGCAATGGTAAAGTAATGTTCCAAATATCGTTCTTATATATGTATATATCTATCTATCTATCTATCTATCTATCTATATATATATATCTATTAAATATATATCAGTCCTTCGAAAGTCTTTCATGTGATTAGTTAAAACCTTATCAAATGACCAAAAAATAGATCCAATTATTGCCCCCTTGACGCTGTTTACGGTCAATAATTTTTTTTACAAACTCCCTGAAATTATGTCATCACACTGAACGTCCTTCTTCTCTTCACACAACAAAGCAAAATGGCGGACAGGAGAAAATGAATGAGAAAATATACTACAAAACTAAGATGCTGCAGACACTAAAATCGTCAGGAATGCTATTATGCATAGTTACAATGTACTTAATGTGTACAGTTTTTGTGCATGATATAACCCTAATCCTAACCCTAACCCTATCCCTAAACCTAACTCTGAACCTAACCCTTTTCTGATACAATTGTGTACTTACATATATCATGCAAAGTGATTTACACGTTAACTACATTGTAATTATGTATAATAACATTGTAATTATTTGTAAGTACACATTTATTTACTATGCAACTATTATGTGAATACACAGTAAAGTGTTACACAAAAACCTTGGATTTCTCTAGCCCCTTTACTTTGTTAAGTCCCTGGTCTCTATAGAAACAGTGGTTGAAGTTGCTGGAACATCTAACTGCATTATATTTTCCTTACTCTGGTTTGTGACAAAACAAACAGATTCTGTCAGTCTTCTGCATCTGCTCTAAAAGGTACAAGACGTACTGGACAGTAAATTCAATTTGATAAATTTTAAATTGAAGAGCCTTAGTGTTACTCAAATAACCTTGCATTAAAGAGACTCTACTATTGAAAAACAAAGCACATTCAGTGAGGGGTCACACTAAAGCGATGCTACTGGTAGCCATGGATACAGTTAATGAGTCACAACTGCAACAAGGAAGTGCAGGAGAAATGAAAACTACTGGCACCTGGAAAAGAAGTGTATCACTCTTTAAGGAAAATGAATAACGTTCTGTTTCCCAGGGATGGAAATAAGACTTCCATTGCATAGTAGTTTGATCCATTCCTGGTTTTACTATGAGTTTATGAAGACTCACCTGAGCTTGTTACTTATACACTGTGGCTAATCAAGCATGTATGAAAACCTGGAATTGTTGTATGGACCCAACATTATTTCTTAATGTATATATTTTTTAACAGTGATAAACTATATATGGCCTATAATCCTGTCTAGGTTTTTATCAAAGTAATTGTTTGTGAATTCATTATACAGAATCATATCAAATTTCCCTTTCAAGCTGACACATTATGTGTACACAGTCATAGGGTTCAGTAACTTGGCAAGTGATAGATCTCAGCTGTCAGCAGCTCCATATTACAGCTTGATGCTTCCACACGTGGCTCTGAAGAGACAATGCATTTCTGTCAACAATAGCAGTATTCATTACTTTACATTTCTTTCCTCAGGTTTTTCAGGCTATACCAGTATACCTCCTAATACCAATTAAGACCTCTCTAATTATAGGATCAATGTGACCTGCTTTGAAGATGATAAGACAAACAGAAACCATTGTCCCTAGGAGATGGCATCGATTCAAAGTGAGCCTGCAAGGTGTTTATATTTTACAGATAGATACGTGATATTACAATATGGAGAGCTGACTGCCATTTTCTGTGCTGCAATGCTAGGGTGATTTGTCTGTGTACTTTGTTTGAGCTTATTAGGATGTGGCATAGACAATGTAGAAAGAAGTCTATGACAGCAGAGTCACACATACACAGTGATCATGTTTAGAGGGCATGCTGATACCTTAAAATGTACTTGTAGCCTCATTCTCGAATTCTCTGAAAGAAGTTAATGATAAGTTTCTATGATAATATCATTGCTGTTCTGTTGTGACATAGTCAGAGTTAGATCAGGGGAAGACTGCTACACTCCGCATATCCTGAATTGGCAGATATGCATATCATTTCTGTAATCTAAGTTTAATAAATGATAAGTATTGAAATTAAACTTTTTTTTTTTTTAGCAAACACTTTGGGTCAGTCCACAACATAACACTTAAACAAGTTGCTTAATAGTGACCATTCCTCAATGGTGATCCCCTCTAGTTCCTTCAAGGAGGGGATCGCAGAGACATCCTCCTGAATGTTTCATTGTGTTGTTGCTTTTGGGACTGTCCCTCATAAAGCATCAGATTACTCCGTCATCACTGAAACTGTCTTACACATATTACAGAATACAGTCAAGCTTTGATTTAAGACTGCCTTAGTAAAAAGGCCACCTCAATTAATGCCACTGCTTTACAGTGCCAAGTTGCTTCTATTGATATCAATATACAGTAAAACCTTCTTTATATCGCTGTTTCAAACGTATCAAACGTATCATAACTCATTTGCACATTTGATTTAGAATTTAAAAAACAGTGAATTAGAACAATTGAGACGAAAATAATCTTAATAAAATTATTTGATTATGTACCTTTATTAGTAAGGCCACCCCATATTAAGGCCCTTTACTGGTCTTCATAGTGAGGTTTTACTGTACTGTCACTTTAAGAGTAAGAATGAAATCAATTAGCTAAGTTAAAAGAGCCTTTTAAAAGGGTACTGTTTTGATCAGCAGTATCCTCTGTCTTGGAGGGGGGGCAAAGAGTTCATGCTTTATTCCTAGAGGCGAAACAGAATTCCTGTTGAAAATATATGGTGCACCATGTATTTTCATTAGTCTGTAATCCATATAAAATAAATATATGGATTACAGACTAAAATATATTTTAAATATATCCCATATATGTTAAATATATATGAAAAATATAAGGATCATACTTTTCTATCATATATTAAAAATATATGTTTGTTCCATAAGGGGTATTTTTTTTTTTTATTCCACAGTACTTTAAGCTTCCTCGTTGTCTAAGTAATATTGTTCTACAAAAAAATGTGGTACAGTAATTGAAAAAGGTTAGAGCAATATTTTCTTGCAGTTACCTCTTGTTTTATTTGGCAGTGCCTCTAAAAAGCATCTGGGTGTCATCCAAAACTGTAACTGGGCAATATCCGACATCTGACAGCACACTCCCTGCTGTGAGCAGCCAGAACTCTTGACAGAGCAAAACCTAGCCCAGCTCCCCCACCTCCCCCAGCGCTGGAAAGTGACGTTGCCAGGGAAACCATAGGAACTGCAGGCCGTGAATGTGGCCTAGCTAAGCCTGCAGCTTTCCCTGTCCTAGTCTCCCCAATATGGGTATGGCTGGCATGAGTGGATGTGCCTTTGATGTGTGCCTGTCAGTCTCAGCAGATAATGGCATCATGTAACTACCTCCCATGTAGAAAAAGCATACCTATACCCTGTCATAAAAGAGATGTGTTATTATCACACTTTAACTTTCAATATAAAGAGAGTTTTTAATAAATGTTAAGGTAAGAGAAGTTTTGAAAACAGGAAAATAAACTTTAAAAGCAGTTAAGAAAGGTTTCATGAGCAGCACCAAGCATTCTTTGATTGGGATTTTCTTTGGGTAATTCCATTTGCTACATGCAGGTTTGAAAGAAGCCCACGTATCTTCATGCCAGGTTAAAGCTTGCATGCCTTACTTTCAGATTGTCTGGTGCACTGCCTAGATCACTTCAGCTCAGCAATGTGGAATTCTTTCCACCTATTCAATGCCTTCGTTCCTGTCATTAACGAAGCAGCTGCATCCCCTGCTCTCTGACATTGCTTAGGTGAAATCCCCAGAGTATAAAAGACTCTGCAGATATGAGACCTACATAATGGACAGAAGAGCACAACAGGTAAGATTCATGGAATTACATCTTCAATTATATTAAAAAGAATAATGCATTTACGCATCAGTAAAGAGGGTAGAAGACACTTTTGAGGGGATGGAATAGGCTAACACAAGCCATGTTGTTAATACCCGACGTGACAGTTTTGAAATCAATCAGCTACTGTTCTTACATTTGTATGTCAATATCCATATTTGGAAATTTCATGTGAAGTGTAATTGTCTAATAGCAAAGGTACAGTAAACATAAGCACCTAACAGAAATTCCTAAAAAAAAAATAAAAAAAAAAGACAATTGAAAATGATAAAACAATTAATTAAATACGCAACATCTGAACCAAAAATCTCTCAAGCGTTTTATGTTTCAGGGGTGTACTAATGTCCAGCAAAAAATATACTCTAGTATACTGTAGCAAGGCCCGATGTTGCAATACGTATTACAAAGAACAGGATAGATATCCGGTTTACTCATGGATAAAGCATATGTCTGCACTGAATACCAAACTGCACCCAGCAGCTCAGGGGTGGATGAAAACTCAGCTGGCCCTCCCTCTGTCTGGGTGTGTTTCAACAAAGAAAGGTGCGCCTCATAGCACGAATCACATAGAGCGAAGCAATTTTCCTGCAGGTATAAGCCTGTTTCATCAAACTAAGATACAAATAAGATGTATGTGATTACTAGAGCCGCCCTAGATGGCACACACCCCTTACAGTGGGAACAGGGAGGGATCAGAAATGTGGAAGGGCTGTAACAAGGATCCACACCTGATGTTAGTGAGAGCACTAGTGACGTATAGTGAATATACGGCTGTATCAGTGGAGTTATATTGTAGACACTGTGGGGCTCATACAGTGTATTTAAAAATAAAAACCTGCAATATACACTGCTGTGCAAAAGTCTTAGACATGTTGCATTTTTCTACTCTGATGCATTATGAGCATCAACAATTTACTCAAAGCCTCCACTTGTGTTTTCTACTATTATAACAACTTGACTTGCATAAAGAAGGAACAACATTGAATGAAACAGCTTGCATCACTCGATTTTCAAGGTGTGGTATCCGAAGCATAATCTGTAATTGACAAACCCAGGACTGGAAGACCCAAAAAGCTGTCTAACAAGGATGAGAAATACTTGAAGATAATAACCTTAAGGAATAGAAAGAAGACAAGTGTTGAATTGACAAAAGAACTGGCAGAAGGCGCAGTCGTTGTCCATCAAATCAACAGTACGAAGGTCACTCTTGAAATCAGGACTTAAAGGATGTGCTGCAGTAAGAATAAGAAAGGGGAACAAGACTAAAAGGCTAAAATATGCACAAGAACACAGAAATTGGACTATGGAACAATGGTCAAAGGTGCTTTGGACTGTTGATGGATGGACGACACCTGTGCCTTCTGCCAGTTCTAATATAAAATGCACCAGAAGCAAATCCAGTAAATGTTTCAGCTTGCCGTCATTAAACTTCAGTAACACAGAAAAGCTGCATCGCTGCTTGACATGACAGTATGCTCGGTCGCCAATCTCCAAAACTGCACAAACAGGTGGTGTTTCATAAAACACTGCTGAAATCTTAAAAAGAGTCAGCTTAGTTAATCCTAACCGATACTTCAAGCACAGTACAGAAACCAGAACCAGAGGACACAGTTGGAAATTAAGTGGAGATAGACTTAGGACAGAGGGAAGGAGACACTTCCTCACATAGTGAGTGGTGAGGGTATGTAATGAATTACCTAGTTATCTTGTTGATGCACAACCACACGATACTGGTATGTCTTGTGCAATAAAATACTTTGTATTATTAAAAAATAGTCTGTATTATTATTATTTAAAAGGCTGTTGAACAGAGAGCAGGACCCATATGCATATACTGTAAAATATAAACGTGAGGGGATGAAAGTATGTTGGTGATATCATTGTGATTAAACCTGACAATTTCACAGGGATTCGGAATATTAAAGACAATGTAGTATGGAAAGAGTTAATATTCACAACCCTGTGAAGTTCTGTTTTCCAACCAAGATTCTGCACTTTCCTGAGGTCTCAGATGGGAGGGCTTGTGTTGTAAATCCTGCGTCACACAATGGCACCACCTGCTGGTAGATCCTAGCTATAACAGCCTGTGCACCGAACCAACAGGACAGGCCTGTTCTTCACTAATCTCTCCACTATCCACTTACATCTTGTTATGATTGAGGAAATGCTGGTCTAAAAGTTGGTTGTCACAATGGGAACTACATCTCCTTTCAAAAAGAAAAACTAAATTGTTTGACCTTTTCCTTCAGTAAATAAAACCGTAGACGTATAATCTTGAAGCATAAAATATAGAGAATATCAAATTCTGGGAATGTGTTGGGGGTGTCTGTCTATTTGCAGGTTCATATTTATATACATGTTTCCTGGTTAAATTGGCAATTGTTTATCTTTTTGGTTCCCCTCCAATCAGACTTACAAGCCACATTCTCTCATGGATGGCTTACTCCTCTCGTGCAGAAGCAGTAAACAGAAAAAGAGCAGGGCTATAACCCTAATCTGTGCTCTAACACAACATTTACACAGCTATGAGTAGCGTCCCTATGGTTCCACCGCTCACTGCTTTTAGAAGAGCCTCTGCAATTATTACTGCAGGTTTATTCACGGAATACTTTCCAGTCTGTGTCGTTCTTGTTGGATCAGATACAGGAATAACAGACAGAATCAAATTGTTTTGGTTTTGGAGGGACGTCATTAAAAGATCAAGGGGCACTGCAGGAAAAGACGTCACTGCCCTAGCCAGTGTTGGGGAAGTGACTTTTAAAGAGTACTCTGCTACAGTTACAAGTTACTTGTACAAAATTGTAACTAGTTACTGTAACGTATTAGTTTGAAAAAAGTACAGTTACGAATAGTTAATTTTTAGCACAGTTTACATTCTACAGAGATTTTTTTTTTATCAGTTTAGTCTGGCTTCAGCTATTGAACCCTCCTCTCACGCAATTTTCTATGTCAAATACTAGCGGAGGAGAAACTAGAATAAGTGTTATGTGTACTATGAGGATCAAGGCTTAGGTTTAAATATGATCTGCTGAGTTAGTGGGACTGTTTCTTTAGCTCAGGCTCCTTGGTTTTGGGGCAGGAAGTGTTTAATCCACAGTCCGGTGTCACCATGTGATCCAGCATTCGTATGGAGGAATACATCTCTTCCTAAAACCTTGAATTCCTTCAGGGAAGCTGGGAGGAAAATCTCCTATTTCATCTTTGTTATTGCAAGACCATTGTATGTATTCTGTTGAACAATGGCAGATCTAAATAATGCAATCATGTTATCATTAAAAGAAGGGGACTTTAACTAAATACAAATCTCTAACAGTGTGTGCAGCAAGTCTCTGAAGTGTGCTTTTGATACAGGTTAGTTTATTCTTGTTTAGATCAATTGAATAGACTTTGCATCTGTAAAATCAATGCCACATGCCAGCAGGAGGCTTGGTGGTCCAGTGGTTAAGTAAAGGGCTTGATACCAGGAGGTCTCTGGTTCTAACCCCCGCTCAGCCACAAAGTCCTATTGTAAGTGACTCTGCATCAGTTGTTGCTGCATAGTTCACCCCCTAGTCTGTAAGTCGCTTTGGATGAAAGCGTCTGCTGAATGACTAATTAATAAAATAATGAGTAATACCCCAATATCTTCTTGACAGCACATCTTGCTGCCCTGCTATGTGGTATGGTGGTGAGTCTTATTCTTTTGTAGGTTCAGGAGACTGAGACCGAGGCAACCCAACGCAGAGGGGAGGCTGGGTGTGAAGCACCATATCTTAATCACTGAATGAAAGAGCCAAGGTCTCAGCAAGCTGGTAAATTTTCTTTTATGTGCATGACCTAATTTACATTGCAAGGGTCTTTCATGTACACACCATACCCCTGACATTTTACTGTCAAAAACCCAATTGGTAGGAAAAAACAACACATTTTACACTCTTTTTTTTTTTTAATAGTTTATTGTTAAGGGGAATTTTAACAGCAGGTTTTTTTTTTTTGTATAATTACACAACACTTCTCAAATTTCTTAACAAAATTCTTCTAAATACTGACAAGTTTAAGACATTCCTACATCGTTTCTCGTAGATTTCTTTGAAGATTACTGTATAATTTGCAACAAAGAGGATGTATAAAAAGCATGGCTACAGCAATACTGCCACTGGGGTGAAATAAAGGACTGGATGAACCTGGCTGTGCATTTGTGACCACATACAGCATACTAAAACCTAAACTAACTAGCCTGTAATAGGTTTGGTGTGAGGAAAATACAGGCCCATGGTGGGTTAAGCCTTAGAAACACAATTTTAATTGATACCATATATTAGCTTCAGGTCCAGTTTTACTGCTCCCCCTTTGATATAAATACATTTTCTTCAATTTCTTTTGAGGGTACACTGCTTAACAGCCCTAGTGGGCATGGTGGTATGCATGTATTTGCCCAATGTTTGCAGTGCTGCACAGAAATGCTCCTTTCCAAAGGAAATTACATTCTCACTTGTCGCAGTTTCAATAGCAGAATAGAACAGAGGGCTGCTCTATAGTGCAATGCTTTTCCTGGTGTACAATCATATATCATGTGACTCACAGGAGACACAGCGACTGGAGTTCTAACCAAAGTCTTTCTATGACTGCCGTTATCTGAGGTACAGAGATGACTGTTGTCCGTTTCAAAACGTCAGGGCTCTGTTATATAAATGCTATGGGATGGCTGTAATGGAGATGCCATGGTTTGGTTTGGAATGTAATACAGTATCTGCAACTATCCATAAAATAGTCATAAAAACTGCTCTAGTATATATTGATGCTGGAGTTTCAAAGAGAAAGTCAACACCTATCAACTGCAAACCTGGAAAATATACTAGAAACAAAATAATAATATACATATTTATATACAAAAGTGAAATCTACAACAGTCATTTTTGGATTTTTAATTTAAAACCTGTCAAAAAAATGTTTTAAAAGGAGAATACTGTGGTTATGAATGAATTCCTGCACAGACACCAAGATAGATATCACACAAGATTTGAAGAAATTTTAAAACAAACCAAAAAATCATATACATAGGAAATGTAAATATATTAGGCCCCGGCAATTTAAACTGAATAAAGGCTGTTATTTAATGAATACCTAACAACTTAAAACTTCTTAAAGGGAATTACTCCTAAAATAAGAGTATTGGAACACCCCTATTTGAAACAATACATGTGTCATTCCTTTTAGTGCTTACTACTGTATACTAACAATAAATTGTATTCCTTTTGTGATTGTACATTCTTTTCTCCCATGGCGGGAGGGAGGGCGGAACTTGTGATGATGGTTCATGTCAAAAGTTGCCAAACAAGGATGGAGCCTCCAACCAACATGAATCACCAGATGTTTGGTGATTTTTTGGGACATATGAAATAATTTTCAACATAATAGAGATAGAGATACTCACAAGTTCTGGGTCACTAATAGTGAGGAATGTAGCTGAACAGATCGGCAGAAGCTTGTAGTAACTGTGAAGAATCTACAGTGCCTTGCGAAATTATTCGGCCCCCTTGAACTTTGCGACCTTTTGCCACATTTCAGGCTTCAAACATAAAGATATGAAACTGTAATTTTTTGTGAAGAATCAACAACAAGTGGGACACAATCATGAAGTGGAACGAAATTTATTGGATATTTCAAACTTTTTTAACAAATAAAAAACTGAAAAATTGGGCGTGCAAAATTATTCAGCCCCTTTACTTTCAGTGCAGCAAACTCTCTCCAGAAGTTCAGTGAGGATCTCTGAATGATCCAATGTTGACCTAAATGACTAATGATGATAAATAGAATCCACCTGTGTGTAATCAAGTCTCCGTATAAATGCACCTGCACTGTGATAGTCTCAGAGGTCCGTTTAAAGCGCAGAGAGCATCATGAAGAACAAGGAACACACCAGGCAGGTCCGAGATACTGTTGTGGAGAAGTTTAAAGCCGGATTTGGATACAAAAAGATTTCTCAAGCTTTAAACATCCCAAGGAGCACTGTGCAAGCGATAATATTGAAATGGAAGGAGTATCAGACCACTGCAAATCTACCAAGACCTGGCCGTCCCTCTAAACTTTCAGCTCATACAAGGAGAAGACTGATCAGAGATGCAGCCAAGAGGCCCATGATCACTCTGGATGAACTGCAGAGATCTACAGCTGAGGTGGGAGACTCTGTCCATAGGACAACAATCAGTCGTATACTGCACAAATCTGGCCTTTATGGAAGAGTGGCAAGAAGAAAGCCATTTCTTAAAGATATCCATAAAAAGTGTCGTTTACAGTTTGCCACAAGCCACCTGGGAGACACACCAAACATGTGGAAGAAGGTGCTCTGGTCAGATGAAACCAAAATCGAACTTTTTGGCAACAATGCAAAACGTTATGTTTGGCGTAAAAGCAACACAGCTCATCACCCTGAACACACCATCCCCACTGTCAAACATGGTGGTGGCAGCATCATGGTTTGGGCCTGCTTTTCTTCAGCAGGGACAGGGAAGATGGTTAAAATTGATGGGAAGATGGATGGAGCCAAATACAGGACCATTCTGGAAGAAAACCTGATGGAGTCTGCAAAAGACCTGAGACTGGGACGGAGATTTGTCTTCCAACAAGACAATGATCCAAAACATAAAGCAAAATCTACAATGGAATGGTTCACAAATAAACATATCCAGGTGTTAGAATGGCCAAGTCAAAGTCCAGACCTGAATCCAATCGAGAATCTGTGGAAAGAACTGAAAACTGCTGTTCACAAATGCTCTCCATCCAACCTCACTGAGCTCGAGCTGTTTTGCAAGGAGGAATGGGCAAAAATTTCAGTCTCTCGATGTGCAAAACTGATAGAGACATACCCCAAGCGACTTACAGCTGTAATCGCAGCAAAAGGTGGCGCTACAAAGTATTAACTTAAGGGGGCTGAATAATTTTGCACGCCCAATTTTTCAGTTTTTTATTTGTTAAAAAAGTTTGAAATATCCAATAAATTTCGTTCCACTTCATGATTGTGTCCCACTTGTTGTTGATTCTTCACAAAAAATTACAGTTTCATATCTTTATGTTTGAAGCCTGAAATGTGGCAAAAGGTCGCAAAGTTCAAGGGGGCCGAATACTTTCGCAAGGCACTGTATAAACTAGGATAAGCAAACTAGACATACCCTCCATGGGGGAGCTTGCTCTATTACTTTAGATGAATGCACTCACAGGACAGGATACAGTGACTGTGTTCTAGTCTAGTGTTCAGTACCGCTTTACAGCTACGTCTCACAATCACTGCAAACTTAACCCAGAGGTTGAGGGATTGAGTCTGCTTGTTCATGCATGTTGCCTCAGTTCTACCAATGCATGCTTCAGTGGGTTAATGTACTTAGCCCTTCTGTGGGTTCAGTGCTGGAGGAAAAGCTTGAACCCAAGAACGCTTGAAAAAAAATACTATCTGCAGTCATGAAAAACAAATAAATCATTATATGAATGTCAGTCCAGCTGCAGCAACAGAAATGTGTACTTCTAGATAGCGTTACATCTATATGTTTAATAACCAGGGTAGGGGACTGTGATTATACTGCACGCTTAACACTGTTGAACCTGCATTTACATATGGCAATTTCTGTTTTTCAAGTACATGTAATCCTATATATATATATATATACTTCAGCTTACAGAAAAGTAAGTTTCAGCACCAAATTATAGTGTATTAACAAAACCAAATCTGAATGCAAAGAAATAGTTAAAGTAATTTCCATAATATGGCTTTCAATCGCAGACAGAAAATACATTTTTTTTTATGTATGGTGTAAATGGGTAATATTGTATATGACTTCACACACATATTTAAATACCTTCAAAATATGTTATACATTTGTAAACAATATATCGAAAATATATTTTCTTTCTGACATAAAATTAGATCTGCCAATTTGCATCCCATGTCTTAGTAGGGAGAAGCAATCATAGCTGAAGAAATGGGCATTTTAGTTGGAAATATTATAATCTCTAGGCTAGTTAAGTGGCAGCTGGCAGCTTGGGAATGTCCACACTGTAGTTTCCAGTGAGTGACCCAATAGTATACTTTGTTATTCAGTGCTGTCAATTCAGTAGCTGTCATAAGCACTCGATACACCGTAGGTGGTAAAGAGACTGTATTTGTCTAGACATTCCATGTCATATAATTGCTAGTAGTTTGGTTGGTCTAGCTAGTATCTGTATGTTGATTTTGCTCAACACAGTACAGATATTCCATCAGCTAATGGAATCTATACAGAGTTCTAGAATAATAAAACAGTTTCTTCCTTTGACATAACATTCTTAATATGTGTATCAGTGATAAACTGAACACTTGTGACAGCTATCATAATCTTCATATGGTGGAACCTATCATACATTTTGCAAAACCTGAGGAAAATAAAGGCCCATGGTGGTTTAAGCTCTAGAAACACCATTTTAATAATACTGTGAGGAATGACTTTTAAACCTCTTTAAAATTAATTAAATGGAACTCCTCCAATGTGGTCATGCGCCAAGCTTATACCCAGTACTGATTCTTTTTTAAAGCTGGGTTTGTTGTCCTACAGTATTGCAATATCTCAGGGTCAAGTTGTCCACTGGGGGGTCCTGAATTGCCTTGAAACCCTTCCTTGGAGACTTGTGGGCCCATGTTCGATAGAGGTATGCTATGGGCAGGATCGGTCTTCCGAAATGTCTCTTGGTTGACCTCTCCATTTTTGGGCTTGGAGGAGATCACCTGGACGTCATGCTTCCCGGTTTTGTTGCGCCGGATGAGGTAATATGCCAAGATAGCCGCCACAATTAAGAGCAAGATGATGACACAGATGGGAATGATGATTGCTAAAATGTTGTTTTCCAAAGACACGATTGCTTGCTTCTTTTCGGTTCCTGCTTTCACAGGACGGGAGGTTGGGTGAACTTTGGAAGTCCCATCTTCAGTCCCTCCCCACCGTGATGTATCTGGAGAGGCTAAAGAAGAATCCTCCACCCCAGGGAGGTTCCTGCCTTCTGGTTCTAGGTCCCCAGTCCCACTGGATGGAACCTTGATCAAAATTGCATCATAGATGACAGAGGAGTTGTAGGGAGCAGTCCTGAAGGATAAGGAGCCCAGAGCTGGCGGGACACCATTTGCCATCAGAATAAACTGAAAGGTATCGTTCTGAACCTGATCCCCTACATCTGTTTGGCTAAATATTTCCAGGACAATCCTTCCTTCCTCAAGGTCTTTTTGGGTGAAGAAGTGTAACGTGGCATTCTCGTCCTTGCCGCTGTTAAATGGTAAAAACCTGGCTCCTCTTGGTTGATGTGTTATCTTGTAAGATGGAATACTCTCAGTCCTGTTGGCCAGTTTTGAGGCATTTAATATGCTGGTGTCCACCAAGATGGTTGTTTCTCTGGGCCAAAGGGGATCCTCTGGTAAGTCCACCAGGGGACTCACAGTGAAGTTCAGAACACCAGAAACATTGGCCGCCCTGGACTGCACCATGAACCTGAAACTGTCCTTATGGGATGTGAAGTTCAAGAACTGGTAGCTGACTCTCCCTTCATCAATTTCCCTCTGTGAGAACTGGGACACGGGGAGGCGATCAACCACCACAGTTCCATATTTCGGGGTTTCAGTTATCTCGTAGAGCACCTCCTGCTGCTTCTTTGAATCCACCATCACCTTGAGAACATTATCCATTATAAGTGTTTTGGTGTCTCCTTGCTTAACATGGATCTCCTTTGCTTGGATCAAAGTCAGATTCCTTGAAAAGACGTTGATATTCAATGTATAAGAGGAAGTCTGATGCTTTCCATCAGAGATAATGAAGTCCATAAAACCAGGAGATAGGCTTCCATCACTTACAAAAGCTACCTGGCCGGAGTTGATGTCTGCTTGTGTGAACATGTTGATTACGTTGTTTGTGTCTCTATCAATTAGGAGACCGTTGGTAGGACCTCTTGTAATTGTAAAGATAATCTTGTTAGGCAAACTGTCCTGGTCAACAGTATTCAGGTTCTCCTGGCTAAGAACATTAATGGAACCCTGTAGGACTTCCAGAACAAGGTTCTGGCTCACCAGTTCAGGAGGATTGTAGTTTACGGGCTTGATGGAGATGTTGAAGGCCTCTTCAATGACAATGCCTTTTTGTGACTGACTTCCAAGTCCCTGTTCCCTTGGCTTGAGCCAGACTTGAAAGGTGAAGCTGTCTGCTTCAGTGTCTGAACCATCGTGGAGGTACTCAAGCTCCCTCCTATCTATATGCTCCTGCAAGAAGTACGGAAAGTTCATTTGCAAGGCTTGGCCAACCAAAGAGAGTCTTCCATGAGCAGGAAACCTTGTCACCTCAAACACAATGTCATTGGATGCACTTAGAGGCATCGGCAGACTGGCTAGGAAGTTGGAAGCATCTAATTTGGATCTGTCAATGGTTGTACCTTCACCTTCCAGGATGTTCAGACCTGAAAAAATCAAACATTTATTAATTTATTTACAACTTTGTTACCAGCGTTATTATCAGTGCAGTGAGTCATTGAGAGTTAGAAACATAAAGTCACTTTAAGGAATTGTTGTTTACAAGGAAGTGAGCTTTTTTGACATCAGTAGGATATTGATATGCAGTAAAATTTGAGTTTCTTGAAATGCAAAACTACTAAGTTACAACTGGACTCCGACACTACATTTATTAAATTGTTTTGAAATTCAGCAGTGGCAATGGTCCCTGTGATAATGCATGTGAATGTTGTACAGCATTATCATATATTTACTGTGTATACAAGACATCACATTTATAATATACATTTATACCTTATAGGAGGTTAAAGTTCAGAAATGGGTTTGATTATTCCCCAGTGGATTTATGACCCGTAATGTTTAATAAAAATATAAAATAAATTCGGACTATTTTAGAAAATATAGTTGCCACAATAGCAAAAATGCCGAATCGAGTAAAGGTCAAGTGATGTGTTTCTTGTAAACACTACATGGTCTTCTGTAACCCCTAATGATCAAATGACCAAAGGCGCTCCTTAAACATGTATCTACAGTAGGGCTTCCGTACAGCCCTAGTAACATCCTATTGTATAAAACTGTATCTCCTCAAAGCATTTCATTTTTAGTGCAGCTCTTTTGAAGTAGAAAATGAGAATTTAAATTACTGTGTTTATCCAAGTGCTTAAACTCAACCAGATTCAAAATCACCAAATAAATCACCAGCAAAAGACTGCCATCCAGGAATGCAAATAGTATTGATTTATTCAGTGCACGCTGAACGAGTCCAGTAATATGATGAAAAGGGAGCTATATCGAGTTCCCTGCTGTGGAACATGTGCTTTCAGTGATGTGAAAAGCATAAGAGCTAAATCATTGAAATAATATACTCATCATATTACTTTGAGTTTTAAAGTCATATCTGGCAAATTGTATGCATACCTAAGCTGCTATCTTAGAACAGCAGACGTGGCTTTTGTAAAGATTCCAGTATAATTCCTTCCAAATTTACAGTGCTTATAAAGAACAACATACACCCAAGAACATATAATAAGGGTGTAATTCCTTCAAGTTTAAGTGATTTAGCAAAAACCACTGATGAAATAACAGCCTGATATGTACAGTAGGGTGTACTTCAAATGCTATAATTAACTATAAAGAATCTGATGACTTGCTCTAGTTTCTTTCGTTTCTCACATTCAATTCACATTCATCGTTGCAGAATTTTCTTCTTTTTCTTCCTCTTCATGAATCAAAATCATTATCTTACATTATCTTATCTTGTCATTATCTTACAGGTGCAACAACTGTAAATAACTCATTTAGTTTAAACAGATGCAAATGTTTAATTCTAATTATTAAGCTATTATCAGAAACTGTGCTTTAATACTGAGAAAAGAGTGTCTGCTTATATATTTTGTTGGCTGTGGTGACTTTAGACTCTCAAGCTTTCAGATCCCCAGTACATGCATTTGGATTTTCTAGCTCCCGCGTTCCAATACTGAGTAATCCTCACTGAATTGAACACGCAGACTCTCATATCCCTAGTATTGTGTGATCAATTATCTGTACTGTATTGAGTTGGTGGTTCCCAGATCCCCATTATTGGATTCTCTATATTATACATAGGGCCTTTTTCATTTGAGGAGTGCTCATAATACTGTAATAAATCACTCACATTTCAGGGTAACATTCGTTTTGAGATTGAAACTTAAAACTTGCTAATGTGTGCAGCTTAATGCAATAACAGGTGAAGATATTCAGGTAGTTGAGAAATACCTCAAGCTTTCAAATTTAAGCCTCATATATTATTTTTATGTAATTATTCAATTCAACACAGCAGTGTGGAGTAGTGGTTAGGGCTCGGGACTCTTGACGGGAGGGTTGTGGATTCAATACCAGGTGGGGAGACACTGCTGCTGTACCCTTGAGCAAGGTACTTTACCTAGATTGCTCCAGTAAAAAAACCCAACTGTATAAATGGGTAATTGTATGTAAAAATAATGTGATATCTTGTAACAGTTGTAAGTCGCCCTGGATAAGGGTGTCTGCTAAGAAATAAATAATAATAATTGACATACACTCTAAAAAATGTTCCTAACTTTACAATTAATATTTTTTTAAAAGAAAGAAAGACAGGACAATACTACCACGAGTCTTTCTTGTTTGCTAATCAAACCATGCAAGGCAGGTGTAGATATGATTTACTAACTGTATTTTATTGCATTTGCCCAGATATTAAATATTAACTGCTAGATAGTTTTCATGGTTCCCAGCATTGTGTGCCATAGGAAAAAGCAATATAGATTAACATAGCACAAGATTTATAGTTTAATATCATTATTACAGAACTATACTGGGATTATTTGTGCATTTTAATGTTTTATATGCTGAAAACACTCTGATTTCCCAATGGAGCTTTGCTAACTTCACAGGTAGTGATTTCAATAGCATTTTATAATAGTGCTATTGAGTTTTTCTGATGTGTTTTCTGAAACAATGCCCTCGGGTTGCACTCTCCAGGTATTCTGGCACATCAGTAGAACAATATTCTCCAATCTGATTTTACCTGTATTCTTCCAGAGCTGGGAGGAGCCGCTGGGGTTATGCTCCAGGAAAGATATGGATATCTTGAGTGTGTGTTTCAGCTCGGAGGCTGGAGGTGCGGACAGCAGGAAATCAATGGAGTCTTGGGAAATCCAGAATGCCTCCTTGGGGAGCTCCTGCTGGTACCAGATAGATCCAGTCTCCAGCTGATGAAATACGACAATCATGTTCCACAAACATGTACAATTTCATACTTAAGCACTGTGTTACACGAGTGCCTGTGCACTGTATTTTATAGGTCTGGTAGGCTTTTGTGGTCAACGCTTTTCATAAAACAACATTTTCTTTGCAACAGCAGAATAAGCCTTCAGATTGCTGATATGTAAAGTAATGGACCTGCTCATTTCGGTTATTTCTGTAATGATTGATAAATAATGCATGAAATGAAGAGCAGGTGTAGACCAGGTAGCTCTGTTACAGCTGCCCTGACAGTGACTTGTAGCTGGACGCATTAGTGAGATTGGAGCTGTTATCAGTCTGAACCGGTGCACAGATTGAAGTGTGAATTACCCTGCTGGTGTTATCTGATCTGCAATCTCCCTACCCCGGCTCAACAACCCCACATCTCAACTATCTGATCAGTAGTGCCTGAGAACTAAAACATGATTTAAAAGAGCGATTCCAGATGTCCAGAAACCTAAACCGAGTCATTTTTTTCTTCACACCAACACAAATAATCTACAGTTATTACAATAGAAACCGTAAATGACTGGGGAAGAGTAGTTGCTTCCACGCTATTACCACCATACTACTGTAGTACTACTTCTAGTCAAAACTGTGTCATTGAATTTTTGTTGCTTTTAGTATTTCCAAAGCATGGTAAAACAAGGTAAAGCATAGGTACACCTTGTAAAGCCCAGAAAGGTATGGTAAAGCATATTCAAAAACATGGGAAACTATGGTAAATGCATAGTAAAACCATGGGAAAAGCATGGGAAAACTACTAAATTGTAGTGCAAATTCACTGTGGTAATTTTTAAGCAGGGTGGATATCAGTTGCATGAATGATCAATTCCACTGACATTATATTAAACAGAGTGAAAAAAAAACCTAAAGAAGTATCATCAGGAGTTTCCATTGACAATCTAAAGAGAATAAGCTGACATGAAATGGGTTCGGCCAGTTTTGGATGTCTTTGGTTTTCCTTGTTTTTGTACACTGACTGATTTTTTACAACGATAAACCCAGTAAACCTTCATTAGAGATGTAGTAATAAAAGTCTGCATTATAATGTTTTATGAAAGTGATATGAAATTAAGCGTTAGTGAAATAATATTATAAGAAAGTATAATTCAATATGGGTTTCTTTTAATTAATTGAATTATGTACAAGGGAGTCAGCATCATGATCTTTAAAACCACTTTCGAGTGACACTTTTAACAAATGATATTCAATGGCAATGCAGTTACAATGCAACGTACCTGCATTGAAGTGCAAGCATAGCAGAGCTACTGTACAATGTAATGAGCCATTGATAGAACGATTCCACAGTTGTAACATTCATATAGCATATTACACTGCAGTGGCATTATAGGGTGCACACTGCTTACCTCTGCCTGAGTGAAACTAGACACCACGGTCTGATTGGCTGAGACCAGTCTGCCTAGACGCGGTGCTCTCAATACATGATACGTTATCACCTCTGAGAGCGGCTCCTCTCTCACGCCATTGGTCACTGCTTTAAGGATCTGGGTAGTGATTGGTTTGCTTGTTCCTGGTGAAGAAAAACAATTGAGTTAACCTTCCATAAAGAAATATTGAATTTTTGTACATTTTTCTTCTGGTACCTAATCATGTCCTGTGTTAGTTCACTACAATCAGACTATATGACCTTACGTGAAGGTACCTGGATGCAGCAGATCAAATAGCTACATTTTGTAGAGTAGTGGTTAGGGTTCTGGACTCTTGACCGAAGGGTCGTGGGTTCAATCCCAGGTGGGGGACACTGCTGCTGTATTATTTGTTTATTTAGCAGACGCCTTTATCCAAGGCGACTTACAGACTATGTGTGAACTATGCATCAGCTGCAGAGTCACTTACAATTACATCTCACCCGAAAGACGGAGCACAAGGAGGTTAAGTGACTTGCTCAGGGTCACACAATGAGTCAGTGGCTGAGATGGGATTTGAACCAGGGACCTCATGATTACAAGCCCTTTTCTTTAACCACACAGCTGTACCCTTGAGCAAGGTACTAGATTGCTCCAGTAAAAACCCAATTGTAATTGTATGTAAACATAATGTAATATCTTTTAACAATTGTAAGTCGCCCTGGATAAGTGCGTCTGCTAAGAAATAAATAATAATTTTACACCCCTATACTGAGTGGTAATCTAGTGTTACCCTTTGAACCCCTGAGCTTGTTTGTTTTTCTATTCAATTGTCCTTGTGTAATGGGCAGTATTGTGTCATGCTCTGCTGTTCCGGATCCTTGTTGGTGAGATGAGATGAGGTTAAGAGCTCTATAACCACGAATGCAGATGAGCTGACTCTTTTGCATAGTGGTTAAGTCTCTCGATTGCAGTGACGCCGGTTTGCACCCAGACTCCACCCTGTTCCCCTTGCTTGTACATATTTACACACAACAAAAAGGCTGGTCTTCACCTGGATACACTGCAAGCTCCCCCTTGGTTTCCATGATGATGGACAGCTGCCTCACGGTAACATTGAAGACCTGAGCGGAGGTGTGTGTTCCGTCAGTCACCGTGAAGCTAAAACTACCAGACAGCGGACCTGAGGAGAGAGACCAACTGAATGTGAGCTGGATTACAGCACAAACATACGTTTTTGTTCCCTTTTTGTTTGTTTGCGTTTCCTAAGCTTAGAGGACGTTTTAAAACACAAGCACAAACAGTTTTAAATTAAAATGTTGTGAATAAGGCCCACACCTTTGTCGTTATTTCAGTCTTTTTGTCTTTGTATGTCCATGCCTCACATTGTACACATAGAATTACAGTACAGCAAAGCAAATTCACTCAAACGACAACACACATGCAACAAAAGTCATTACACTTGTACAGTTAGTGGGTGAATCAAAGGGAGGAAGAAAGTATACAACAGTGCTTCTCAGACAAGTGGGATCCACAGAGGTTGCTCAACCTCTGGATACTTATTTTGTAAAACTACGCATAAACAGTATTTAATAAATGGGTCTATCACTGCTGTAGTTAGAGGTATAACAATTCACTAATGTCACAATATGATACCTATCACAATATGCAGGTTGCGATACGTATGTATCACGATACATGTGATAGTCCTGATGGGCTTTGCATGATGCAAAATAAGATCAAACGATCATTTAATCGACTTTGTTAAAAGACAAAAAATAAATCAGATTGGGAGAGTATTCATACCAACTATAAAACACACATTTTCTTCATTCAAGAACCACTTGAGTTATGTGGTGTTTTTAATCGTGCATCACAATACAAATGATGCATACTTCTGTTACGATAGGATTAATCATGAAATGAAAGTATCATGGTTCTCCAATACAAGATGTACTGAGTGACATTTACTGCAGAACAGTTCTTTTTAAAATGGGGTCTCCCACTCACAAAATTAAAATTGTGAACTTCTGGTATATATTATTAGTGTTAAAGATGTTGGGAGTGTTAGTTGGACTGGGCATATCTTGTATTGTGCCAATATTAATTTGAGGCTTATTACTGAAAGACCCACCTTCTTGGATGAAAATCACTTGCCCATCATTTATTTGCGCCTGACTGAAGCTGTGGATGCTGTTGCTAGGCGATGACCGCAGTGCCACCCGCCCATTGGATGGGGCCTCGATGGAATATTTCAAATCTTCTGCGGGGGTGTCCCGATCTTCACTGCTCAAAACACTTTGATTTATTTCAGCAGTTTCTCCAGGCCAAATCTGAGTAATAGAATTGGATTCAGTGAAACCTCAATATATTTAAAATTAAAATGTATATTTAATGACAGCATTTTATTATTGGATGCAAAGCACACAACCCTGTTAATGGTCTTGACACAGCAGAACTCCTTTCTTGTGCCTGAGGAAAAATCTGCTATTGAGCAGAGCTGCTGTTGTTAGCTATGCAGGCTTGACCCACTATCGCTAGTCTATAGTTAAGCATTTGCCTCTCAGGCTCTTCCATTAATTGATTCCTGATGGCATCCAATGGCTAAAAACAACATTAGAGGTAATACATGGAGCAGGTGTTGTGGGAGCTAGCAGTGGGGATTGTTATGAATTGGCTGGAAAGAAATAACACATTACATTGTGTCTGCTGAGAATAGAATGACTGGATGAACGAGTCCACTTTTAAACCCCCCTCATACTGTATACTTGTCATAGGTAATTCACATGATCATCATTACATTTGTTTCAAATACATATATAAAAGTAACAACGTTCCCACAGTGTGCTCTTTTTAAAGGACCTCATTGTTAGATGCAGTGCTCAACAGTTCATAGAATATGTTCTTTGCATTGGCATTGGAAAATCTGACTTCTTGGAAAGTCCTGTACATATTAAGACCCCAGGATACTATTTCTTTTCATAAAAACTATAATGGCTTCTGTGAAAAAAGTTTAAAAAAACTGACACTGTAGCAAAACCAGTGAATGTAGGGTTCATTTAAATATCCTTATGTAGCTTCTTAGTGTGTTTTACTTTCACACTAAATTAAGAGCCCCCTGGACTAAACAGCTAAAGAACAACAACCTTCTTAAACCCTTCAGCTCTTTTCAATTGCTTCTTTTTTGCACACTGCTTCCATCCACGTTTTCATCAACACTTTGTTAAACACTGTCCCTGTTTCTTGATAAAAAATAAAAACAAACTGAATCTAAGAACCAAAACAATTCTACAATGTTAAATAACTCCACCCTCCTCTGACAAAGAAGCAAAATCCTTCTATAAAGCTGCCCTGCCACCTGGTGGATTTTAGTGTCACTGCACTCTCAATGATGTTTGATTATACTGTACCTATAGGTGGAGACACGGGCTGTGAGGATTTTATTTAGAAAGGCAGAACTCAGTCTACTTTGGCTTTTGTAACAGAGTGAAATGTCCAGCACTTTTTAATTATTATTGTAGTATAATGAAAGACCAAATTGTGATGCACACACATGTAGTATCCTAAAATGGTAATTTCTAGGTTAGTAATGTCTAGTTTTGAACCATTGGGCCATATCACAAAACTTTCCTTTTTTTAAAAGCCAGTTTTAACAAGAAACACATTGCTTTACCTTTGCTGTGTTTTGTGTTGCCCATACTGCAGTTGTTTTGTTTAAACACGTTCCTGATAGTTTTGATACATTATTAAATACATGAAATAAACTATCCAGTTCAGGTTCCCGCCTGCAACAATACTGGTGTTCTACCTGAAATTAGTGGCGTATTGTGGGAACGGAAAACAGGCCTGATGTTAGGGGGGTAGGCAACATAGGCAGCTGTCGAGGGCGGCAAGTAATGGGGGCGCACTTTTTTTTTTGTTGCTTAAACTGAACAAATATAGAAAAATTGTTGGAAGAAAAACCTAGTCTGAAGGGCCACTGTAAATGCTAAAATATGAAGCTTAGAATGAGAATCAGTGCAAGGCCTGTACAGTGATAGCTGTGTGTGTGTCCTCTCAACAACACAAAGTTAGCCAATGCATTACACTGGTTTTAAGTGCTGACCACTTTCCCTCTCTTATTCCTCCTTGACCCCCTCACACCCTTAAAGTTAAACGCACCCTTCTCTGTTCGTGTTGGAGTACACGATTGTTTGTGTTCATGTTGACATTTTACCAAATTTTACCAAATTGTGTATTGTGTAACTATACTGTAATCATTTATTATTCACTTGATGTCCCACTGGTTTAGATTAGCCCAGTTAATACTGTGGGTGTCAATAGTGTAGAGAGTTTATATAAATGTCAGTTTAACCAAACGATAACCAGAACTAATGCTTTCTTCTGAACGGGTTTAACAAATATATCTCCCAAAGGATATTTGTTTTTTGTTGACTGAGTGAGTAGATATTTAAGTTACTTGCTTCTGAATTATCTAAACAGTATTTGCTATATCCATGGCTTGCAAGATTAAGTAGGACACAAGGCACTGATTCACTTTACCTCCAATCCAGTATTGACTGTAACTCTGGGAGGATCATCGTTGACTGGAATGATAGTAATGTTGACCGTCACCGGTCTGCTGTTCCTGTCTATCTCAGAAGCCGAGGCTATAAGTGTGAAGCTGTCAAATTCAGTGTCGCTGCCATCATGATGGTAGGAGATCAGCCCTTGGTCCACCTGAAATTAAAAAGGTTTCCTTCAGTGTTTTACAGATTTATACAGAGTAGGGATGATCTTCAAAATGCCTTTCAAATTGCTTTTTTCAAGTGCTGCACATGTGTAATTTTTAATATAAGCTCACACTTTGTATTCACAAATGAATCTCTCTGGGTTGTAGTCAAGAAAACCATTGTTCTGCAATGCTCTCAATCACTGAGCAGTTATGAAAGGCTTGTACATTAGTTTCAGACAGATACAGACAGACAGAAAACGCCCATCTCCTGTGCTGCCTGTCCCACACACAATACACTCTTTCTTTTATGAGCTGTGAGTAGGGGTCACCTCCCAGGTCTGTCTCCATTCTGAAATGCTAATCACATGTCAACAAAATAATAAGAATTGGTATAATGTCATTTAAACCACCACCATTTTAATGGTACCATACTTAATAAGACATTAAGTAAATTATTTTGATTAAAAATGCATTTGGTTCAGAATTACTCCGTATTTGAAATGGATATTAAAATTGTTGATATTCAAGGAATATGCCAGGAAAGCATATTTAGCTTGAAAGAATAATTATGGATTGTGTTTATAAATTTGTTGTAGGTCCTATCATAATGTACAATTACATTGATTCCAAAACGACATTGGGTAATTATTATCCATTATGAAAGATGAATGATGGCTGACCACAATAAAGTAACCACAGGTCCCACCATCCGAGATGATAGATGGTCTAGTGGATTTTAAAGTGCATTCCATTGTATATAACTCTAATCAACCATCAGTTATAAAATGGTCTTAATCCAGGATAAACTATAGGCTCCACATTGCTCTATGCGGTTTTAATTGAGGGTTAGACGCTGTTTTCTGTTCTTGTGTATACACCACAGTTAAGAACAAGATCTACTGATGCAAAGAGCAATTTTGAGTTTAAAAAATATTGCATTAAATATCTAATCGTAAAACCAGAATCTGCAGCCCAAAGAAAAATGAAATGAAAAGATTATCTTATTCTGTAATAGAACTGTACACACTAATTGAATTGTAAGGGCAGGACATATTTTGGTAAAAACTTTGTACATTTCTATTACTGTGTCATTGTGTTTGCAATCATTCAGAGTGGTTCTGTTCCTCCCTTGTTGAGTTATTATCATCTTTTCTCCATACTTTTACCTGGCTTTGAGCTGCTTTGAACTTATCTGGGAAAAAAGTGCAGGTATAGAACAGCCTACCTCATTCCATTTAAATCATTTGACCTTTCACCTGCTCATCCCACTTACTCTTATAGACAAAGACAACAGGGATGACAGAGTTGAAAGGTTACATTCTCACATAATTTGATATAAAATAGTAATATATATATACAAAACATATATATTAAAATGACATTTAAAGTTCGTATAGGCACAAAAGGATGAACATTTCAATTAAGAGCATTATAGTCCCCTTTTGTGTTTGATTCAACTGAATATATCTAATAATAATGGGGCTTGGCCTAATACTGAAGTGGAATGGTACTTGCACCAGGTTTAATATAGACTAGTAGAATCCATTGATAACATACCTCATTCCAAGTGAAGAAGGACACCACATACTCATCTCTGGCTGGATACCTAAGAGCGCCGTGTCTGGGTGGCTCATCTACAATGAGGTCTATGTTCACACTGCTGTAGTACTGGTCGGACACTCTGAGGATGTCTTTATTAAGTGCTTTCGACCCCCCTTCCATCAGCATAATATTTTTCACCTGGAGGGGAATCATGTTAGGAATAATCTCAAGGAGAACTTGGATGTTTTCCACGCTGGTAATGCCGTTGGTCACATCCACCGTGAAGGTGTCACTTTGTTGGCCCAGCTTGGAGATGTAGATGACTCTGCCATTGTTGATGTCCTCCTGAGTGAATGACTGGGTGTCATACAAGCTGGGGGCTGCTGTGGCGGCAGAGTCATTGACTAGAATGATAATGTGACCTTGCTGGGGAGGCTCTTTAATGTAATAAACAACTTCAGAGGCTAGGAAATCAGCATGTTCCACCTGAAATGCATTTGAAGTACATTTAATTACATTGCATAAACTAATACACCAATATTGCTAATGTTTGTACTCCCACTGACAGTATCTATTATTGACTTAGATGAACAAACATGGTTTATAAAGTGCCAGTTCAATTAAATACCAAGAGATGGACAGCAAGAATGGTATGCAGAATAAATTTCATTTGAGTCCCCTTATAAAAGTTCCCATAGTAAAAGCTCAGGAAAGTTTAATAAAGCACAGGGAAAGCATGGTAAATCATAAGTAAGTATTGTAAAGTCCCGAGATGTATGGCAAAGCATATTAAAAACATGGCACACCATGGTGAACTATGGTAATGCATCGTAGAACCATGGGAAAAAGCATGGGAAAGCTGCAAAATGACTGTGCAGATGTACTGTGGTAACCTTTTATAAGGGTTATTTGTACTTTTAAGCACAGATCAATAAATAGTATATATATGTTAATGGGGTTAGATCAAAGCTATCTAAACTTTTTGGCTAATAGAGCCTTACCAGAGTCATACAAACAGATGAACAAGTAAATAAATAATAATAGTACAAAAAAAAAGTTTAGTTAACTAAAAAACTATAGTAGAATAAATAGTAGCAATGTCACTGAGATACAGCTTCCGTAGTATTCTGCCCATTAAACATGTAGCATGTTTAAAACACAACATCACTATGCTTCATTTGATTGAACCTGCTCCTGCTTAAAAAACTTAAAATGGGATACTTCAAACAGCAATACTGTGGGTCTCAGGAGTCCCTGGGCTAGATAATTACCTTGGTAAGACTTCATTTTGCAGGGTTATTGCTGTTAGGGGGCTCTGTTCAGCTTAGGCATTAAAATGTAGTTATGTTCTGCCTGTTAAGTAGGTATTAAGGTCCCATGGCACTGCTCTCCTGGCCAATTTGCCAGGTCAGAAACTCCCTGAACTAGGTAATTTAATTCACAAATCTCGAAATCACCAAACCCATGCTGAATAGCTCATCTCTGCTATAGAGGTACCTAGAGGTAACCCATCCATATAAAGTGATTTTAATAAGCATGCACCCTATTAATAAGCACCATGAAGAAATGAATAGAACAAGCTCAATGATATCCTATTGACACACATGAATAATGTGCCATTAGAAAGTGTGAAAGAAATGAGTGACCATAGCTTGAAGAACGGTAATATAATGCACAGTTGTTCATTTTACCATATTTGTACTTTATTATTTATTTAGTTGGCCAAAACAGCTTCCTTGAAAAAGTTTTTCACGCAATTAAGGAGTTACATTTTCCATTTTCTAAAGAGCAAATAAAAAAAAGCAAACCTACCGTCAGAAGGTCCTGGTTGATCTCAGTCGGCTCTCCTTCAAAGGAGTAGATCAGCTCATTTCTCACTACTTTAGGTGGTAACTGGTAGCCTTCCCTAAAAATCCTTATTCTGAACATTCCTTCTACTGAGAGCTGATTGGCTTTCACTGTGAATTCGAAGTAGTCCTTGGAGCTTAGACTTTTATCACTGTGGTGGTATGACACCATTCCTTTCCTGAGGTTGTCCTGGGAAAAGGACATGGCCTCCTGTCCATTGACTGTGATCTCCCCTTCTCTCGGAGGCACAACCACCTCATATCTGATGTCCTTTGGGTCTCTGATATCCATGTTGGACTCCACGCTCAAGATGGTGCTGTCCAGCTTCTTGGACCCACCTTGGTCGACAACAATCATGGTGTTATTTGCTATCTGAAGATAAGGGTCTGAGGCCTGAATTTGTAGCAGGGCTGTAGTTTTGTGAAGTCCGTCAGATACCTGCAGCTGAAACCTGCCACGATCTGCACCCTGGTGCACAAAAAGTACCTTCTTCTCCCTTAGGTCCCCCTGGGTGAAACGAAAAAGTGACTGGGAGTTATCTTGTGCTGACACTATATTGCCATAGGGAATACCCATCCGCACATAGACCAACTGGGAATCATTGAAGTCAGAATCTTCATCACCAAAGAGGATGTCCTCTGTGGTCAACAAACGCTGACCGTTTCTGACAACACTGAAAGTCTTGTCCACTAAACGGACTGGCACATGGTCATTCCTGGACTGTATGTTGATTTTGAACACTCCTTTCACCGAATCTTGCCACAAGGCTTGGACCAGAGAGCTCTCTTTGGTCTGCTCGAAAGCCAAAAATGCAAATTCATCTTCACTGTTCTCTGACCCATCATGCTTGTAGATCAGCCTCTCCAAGAGCAGGTCTTCATTACTGAACACACTGACTGCCCCTTCAAACCTTGGCTGTCCAACTGGAGATTCCCTGATAAGCCGTCCATACTGAGGATTCTGAATGACCCGGTAAACAAAATGTGTTATGTTTCTACTCTGAAGCCAGAGATGGTCTTTAGTCAAGACCTTTTCTTCACCTTCTATGATAGTCAGTCCCTCATTTATTAGGACAGGTACATCTGGATCGGCTAGGATCCTAATCGAGTAGGTGTATACAGGTGAGTATTGCTGATCTACAAACACCTGGAACTGGAATTCATCCTCAATCTCCACAGCTCTGCGGATCCTAACCTTGTAGTTGAGACGAGCTTTTCTCAGATCTTCTTGAGTGAAAGTGTCTCCTTCAAATAGTTCTCGATCCAGCAGCAGCAGCAGACTACCCTTAGCAGGGGCCTTCAGGATCATATATTGGAAGGAGGTGTATTCAACACTTTGTCCCTTCAGGGCCGCCTCCAGCTCCTCCAGTGTGATAGCCTTTTGCCCTCCTTTTTCAACCACTAGTGGAACCAGTTTTTCCATTTTGAATCTGGAGGGCTTGATTTTGATCAAGAAGGTGTTGTTCCTCAGAAGCAGATGGCCCAGTTGCACATCAAACTGAACCCTCTCAACCACCACCTCACTATAATCGCTACTGTCTGTGCTGAAGTACCTCAAATGGCCTTGCCTCAGATCTTCTTGATGGAAGGATCTCACGTGTTTCCACTCTCCATTTTCCAGTTTCTGCAGCTCTCCAAAATGCAGGGGCTTGGTGACATTGTACACAATGGCCCCATTCTGAGGAGTGGATGAGACTGCCAAGTTGTGGATACCAATCTCAGATGCTTCACCCTGGGACAGGATGAGGCCGGTATTTGTTTCAAGTGCCATCTGCGGTTTTCTGACACTGAGATTGAACGTGGCTGGCTGGCTGATTGAGGGTCCATCAGAGACCTGAATATTTAGTTGAGCAAAGCTTCCGCTCTTGTGTACATAGTAGATGTCTCCATCTTTAAGTTCCATGCATGTGAACTCTTCTATGCTCTGCCCTGGTTGTTGACGGTTTTCTAAATAACCCTCCTCCTTACTGGGTCCAGAAGTCACTAATAGCTTTAGTTCCTCACATCTGGTGTCTGCATCTACTACGCGGATGAAGTTGGAACCGAGGCGTGTGCGTGTGTACTCTGAGATCCAAATGTCTCCTCCGTTCAGCTGTGGTATATCATTGATGGGTGTGATCTGTATGGGAAGTGTATACCGCTTGGTTGCCAAACATTCAGGAAGGAAGCCTGTACTGTAGGCCACCACATCAAACAGAAGCTGGTCCATGTATCTTTCTGAACCATCATGGATGTACTTGATTTTCTTATTGACCACATCAAGAAAGGTGAACTTTTGTCTTCTATTCAAGTTGTTTACATTTAAATCCATATGACCATGCCAAGGGTCCTTCTGCAGCGTGAAGACAATCTGGGACTGCCTGATGCCGATGCTGTTTAGGTCCACAGTGGGTTGGAGGTTGTTTAAGTCCAAAAAGGCTTGTCCGCCTTCAGGGACAATCAGTGGGCTAATTTTTAAGAGCCGAGTGACATTCAAAAAAACAGGTGGCATGTCTTCAGTAGGGTGGCAATGCTGTTCATCAGAGTCAACATCTATAAACTCAAATACGTCAGAGTTCGGAGTTGGGGTAACTACAGGTTCCTCGTCATATGCGCTTGAATAGTCCCCATAGTCTTCTTCATTACAGGTGGTCTGGATGTCCTTTGATATCAGAACATCCCGCAGGCTTCTCTCGTCATGGTTGACTTTTATGTCTCCCAGGCAGCCAACAAAAGAGTCATCTTTTGTCACATCCCCAAGATGATATAAGACCCCAGTGTTCCTCAGATCGTCCTGAACCGTCTTCCCAAGAACACCAAAGTATAGATTCCCCTTCAGATCTAAGCTCTCAGTGCCACTCAATGACACCCCTGAGGCTTGACTATCCACTGTGATCTCAAACAAGCCAGGGTCAATTCTGATTTTGACTCTGTGCCATTGATCATCGGCCACCTGAACAAAAGGGTTGTCCAGGATTACAGCCCCGCTGCCTTGGTTTACAACCCCCCTTAAGTAACCAGCCACTAGTCCTAAGGTTATAAAGTCTGTCTGATGCCCAGCATGGAAAAGCAAAAGTGATTCTTCAAGTGTGGTCTTCATAAGCAGCTCAAGTGTCCTGCTTTCCTGTGCATTCCAAGTCGGGAAGGCAACAAACGAATTGGGGCTGACAAGGCGGATTGAATCTCCTTCCCCAGCCTGGAACTCCTCGCTGCAGCCCTTGGTGATCTCGTGACACTCGGATTGCTCATGCTCCAAGGCTAAGAGGTCAACATCATTGAATTTAAATACAATGTCACTTAGGCAGCCCCTGAAGGGAGGGGCAGATCCTTCCAGATAGGGTATCCTCTCCTGGTTACCTGTTCCTCCCAAGTAAAATCCGAGGTCAATGCCCAGATCCTGCTGGGTGTTAGGGAGCTTAGCAGAGCGGGAGAAAATTGAATCGATCACCATGGTCAACAATCTCTCCTTCAAAGTGATGGTCACGTCATGGTAGACAAGGTTATTGAGCTTCAGGCCAGACTCAGATGTTAGGACCACTTCACCAGACCCCAACTCCAAACGTACCTAAAAGAAAGACAAAAAAAACAGTTCTACTTTGAAACATGAAGAGGATATCACAATTAAATAATTTTTTAACCATGTGTATATTTTGGTTTGCATGTGGAACTTTTTCACATGCAAACCATGTGAAAAAGTTCCACATGCTTCCTGCAATATGTTAATGGTATATAATTCCCTGTCTTCTAATGATATACTGTGTATTCCATTCACTTTGTAACACTAATGTAAGAACAAGTCTGGATGTAATTTACAATAAAGCTAATTTTATAGCAATGCACAAAATGAAACATCAGGATTACTAAAAGCAAATGTCAACTCACCGTTATTACTGCTATAACTACTACTTCAAGTGCATCCAAGCTTTGTAAGATAAACTAACCAATAGTGAAAATACAGACAGACAGTACCCATACACAACCAGGAGGAGATGACTAGTGGTTGTCTGTTATCCTTCGAAGCCCATGTATTCATTTTGATGTCAGTATTTTCATTTATACTAGTTAACATCCAAATAACCCATTCCATATTCAATGGGGCTTCGTTGTTTATCCTCTATATACACCACTTTATAGAACACAATGAAGAATTTTATAGGTAGGGGCTTTATCTAATAGATATTGGATTTACTGAAAATGTAACAGTTTGATATTTAAAAACAAAGATTTTAAAGAGATTATAACTCAAGTATAGGGGAATCTGACCCCTGACCCCGGGGCACAAACAAAAAGTTTACAAACCCGGCACCTATGCTAGTTAAAAGTATGCCTTTACCTGCAGATGTCCATCCCTGAGCTCTAGCAGCAGATGGTCGCTGAGCCCAGCAGCCAGGAAGAGAAGCCCACTGCGTTTGCTGGTCAAGAACTGCAGCGAGAGGTTGAAGGAAGTTACATCATGGGTGGCCTTGATCTTGCAGAAACTTTCACCGAAGTAGGACACTGACAATAAATAAAACATGGTCAAGACATAAACATGGTGAATACCGAGGACACAGTAAAAACTCAACAACACAGAGATTACACATCTTAATTCTAGTCTTGTAATTTGAATAGATTGTTATTAGATTATATATTATCAATGGCTCATTGTTTTCTGAATTGTACACAGTAATAATTACATTTACTTTATAGAATTTCATGCCTTCGTTTCTCTGATAAAGGCAGTTATTATTGAAATGATTTGATTAGACTTGTTTAAATAAGGCACAGCTTGTTGAATAATACCGGTAATTCAGAAGGGGAAAGATAATGGACACAGACGAGATTCATTAAATGGAAAAAGCCATTGTTGGAAGCAATGTTGTCCCCACTTGGAATCTGTCCCAGCAACTTGATAAATTTATATAAGGAGGACCCAAAGTAAAATACCAGAACAGTATTCTTCTAACATTGGCAGGAAATCTAATTTAGAAACAGCACATATTATAAACCACTAGAGTGCGTTAGTTAAATAATCTCTCAAGGTTTACTTATGGTGCATGACATCAGTTCATACAGTGGCTATCCTGCTCTAGATAATTCTCATGACTTTGCATCTTATGGCTTATGGCTAGTCCACAGACTGGCCTGGTCTACTTTTTTAGAAGTCTGTGAATTCGGAGCTCTCAGGAAATTAATGCTTTCTCATTACATGTGCTCCTAAATAAAGATGTAGCTCTTGGAGGGCTCACCCCTGTCACGGTTTTCCTAGGTTGTAGCCAAGAAGGACAGGCTTCTCAGCAGCCCCCTCGTTCCCAAGCAGCCGGCAGTGTTAAAGTTCAGGGTTTAATCGCATTCTTAGGAAGTACTCTGGGACAAATCCCAAAAAAACTCTGCAGCTAAAACAACAGCAAGCTGAACAGAGAATGGATGGAAGCTATCTTCAAGAGCTGTTCTATAGATACTTCAAACGCTAAAATGTGGGGCCAATTTAGAAAACATAATCTGCTCTCTATCACCTCATGAATGTTTAAAACGTGCTTTCACTAAGCTTTGCTATTTTTGTGGAAAAACTATAATACAACCTTACTGCAATAACTATAGAAACACCTCCTAAGAGAACACTTGGCTTAGGGAACAACCTTGTGGCGAAACAGAATTGTCCCATTGTAAATGCTCCGCCTAAAGAAACAGGAACTTTGCTGAAAAGAACACCTTTTTAGGGGGCTCCCGAGTGGCGCATCCGGTAAAGGCGCTCTGCGTGGAGTCCAGGCTATTCCACAGCCGACTGTGCACAATTGGCCAAGCGTTGCCCAGGGGGGGAGGGTTTAGGTCGGCCAGGGTGTCCTTGGCTCACCGCGCAACAGCAACCCCTGTAGTCTGGCCGGGCGCCTGCGGGCTTGCCTGTAAGCTGCCTGAGAGCTACGTTGTCCTCCGATGCTGTAGCTCTTGAGTGGCTGCATGGTGAGTCCGCAGTGTGAAAAAAAAGCGGTAGGCTGACGGCACACGCTTCGGAGGACAGCGTGTGTTTGTCTTCGCCCTCCCAAGTCAGCGCAGGTGTGGTAGCGGTGAGCTGAGCTTCAAAACAATTAATTGGCCATTCCAAATTGGGAAAAAATAAAAAAAAAACAATTGGCAATGACTAAATATATATATATAAAAAACAGAACACCTTTTTGGCACCGATAGCGATTCATTGCTAACCTATTCAAAACTGATACAATACTGCTTTGTAACCTGATAACTCATCATCATCAAACTCAAATTCAAATGGTTTATTCAATCTTTTCAAAACTGACTTGTCATCGCAAGAGTAATCTAGAGCTTCTGCTGCATTTTTTAAAATGGGTGAAGAGGTGCTGTGTTAATAACCATTGTGTTAAAATTAATTCTGGTATTCATGATTACTGTTAGAGCCGCAGCTGCATTTTAACTGTATGCAGGAGCGCTTTGTTAATTTACTTTGTCAGTTAGTTTATTATTATAATTTATTAACATATGCTTGCCTATTGCTTTTCTCTTACTTATTCTATTGATTTCTAATATTGACACACATGCATCATGACATAAGTAATAAATACCTTTGTATTTACTGATTCATAGTGTGATTGGCCTTGGCATATTGTGTCTGGTGGTCAACTCTGTCTTACAGAACACTTCGACTAAGAGAACACTGCTTGCATTCCTAGGGGTGTTCTCTTAGAGAACACTTCATTATTATTATTATTATTATTTATTTCTTAGCAGACGCCCTTATCCAGGGCGACTTACAATCGCAAGCAAATACAAATACATTCAAGTGTTACAATATAAGTCATACAATAAGAACAAGAAATACAATAATTCTCAAGTGTGACAAACCACAAGCTTAGAGAACACTGCTTGCATTCCAAGGGGTGTTCTCTTAGAGAACACAGGCTTAGAGAACACTGCTTGCATTCCGAGGGAGGTGTTCTCTTAGAGAACATCAGCTTAGAGAACACTGCTTGCATTCCGAGGGGTGTTCTCTTAGAGAACACTTCAGCTTAGAGAACACTGCTTGCATTCCAAGGGGTGTTCTCTTAGAGAACACAGGCTTAGAGAACACTGCTTGCATTCCGAGGGGGGTGTTCTCTTAGAGAACATCGGCTTAGAGAACACTGCTTGCATTCTGAGGGGTGTTCTCATAGAGAACACTTCGGCTTAGAGAACCCTGCTTGCTTTCCGAGGTGTTAATGTACTTGGAAAAAGAGATCCCGGATGTGTTAATGTACTGGGTACATGTGCCTAACTGAGTACAGAACAATACAATAGTAGTACTACAGCAGAATTATTTTGCAATACTTTTGTTACTTTAAGTTACTGCTTCTAAAATACTTCAGTAATGAAATGTGTCACACCGTGTCAGTAGCTAGTGAATTGATACATTTATAAAGTTGATATAAAAGACAAGAGAATGTAACTGCATGGCATCTTAACAACAGTACAATACATTGTACACTGAAGCTGCAATCAGGATCACTGCTCATTATTTGTTCCAAATCCATTGTCTTGCAATTAATGGCTATGATGTGGTTTGCTAAAAGCTCTGGTAAAGATTTGTCACTGATATAGTAATAATGTCCCTACGGTAAACCTTTCTGTAATGAACAGCAGTTCCAGGTCCAAGATTAAATGATTCAGGGTTTATCCAAGGAAGTTGTGGTAAGACCGCAACAGAAGTATATTCACTTACAAAAGACCAGGTCAATTACAGAGGGCACTTAAGATAATACCAGGTTAGTTATCTGTCAATATGGTATCTACAGGCAATAACATAAAGGAAAACATTCTTAAAAACAGACAACACACACATGTCTCGTTGTGTCTTGACTACCCCCATGCAAAATACAATTATAAACCTTACAGATCGCCTCGGACAATCGGGTTCAGAGTACAGAGGTCATTATCCCACAGGTAGTTTAATTTAGAAATACTAAAAGAAACTTTAAAAAGTCTGAAGACACTGAGAAAGATTTATAGTTGAAACATTTATCATTGAATTTATTCAGTTTCTTTTAGGATGAGGACATTGAAACAAACACATTTAGTCGATTCATTTGTCACTGAATTTATTAAGTTTCTTAAGAAACATGCCAGTTCCTGCTTGTGAGAGTTTTAAGTCAGGGCATTCTAGATGTTACTGGGGTAGCTGTTGCAATGGGCATAGCCACCCAGCCAAAGCACATACAAGGGATGGAACTTCATTAACAAGACACCAGGTCAATGACATCTTATTATTGCATCAATAAAACACATTAGACAATTGCCTTGACTGTCCCGTATAAATCCTTTTATCACAGCTTACCATCACTTTTCACAATTAAAGAGTCCTTAAAGAGAGGGGGGCTGCTGGGGTGAATTCAATGATCAGTCCTTTAAAGCCTAGTGAACTCTGTTCTTCTCAGCTGAGAGACGCACTTTGAATAACTGGCTCTTTTGCCAAATCTTCTGCCAGATTGATATTGGATTAAGACATAAACAGAAGGCAGAGTCCATGGTATTTGATTATGTTTCGAAAGCGTCTGTTACCACCACAGTGTTTGGCTGTCACATATGTATTTCCAATCTAAACTTTAGAAGCTAGACCAGCCCCTCACCTCTACCCTTCATGGAAACAGAGAGTCACTGTGTGCAGGAGGCTGGGTTTTGTCGAGCCAGTGCAGATGGCTATATTTTGATGACTGGCTTTTGTATATTTATAGAACTTAAAAGAAGGGCACTGCAACTTATTTTCCCTCCATTTTCTTTGAATGGCCAATTTTCCCCTTCATTTCTCCCAGATATATTATCCATGTTACCTACTTGCAACATGAGCTAGGGGAGAGACACGTAGGACTGGATCAGTGGTAAGGCTTCCCCATAGCTGCTTTCCAATCTGTCCCATAGCTTTGTAATTATTGAGTTATAGCAGCTTCACATAAAAACTCAAAATATGATTGCGTACCTTGGATAAAACCAAACTAAACCCATAGCAGGACGTGGGGTCTTCATTTAATCTAACCAGTGGTGAATCGAAATACCGAACTGTTTAAATAATCAAAAATAGGACCAAACCTGACATTTTACTAAATGAAAAATAATATTCAAAACAAGCTTGCACACTGTTATAGATGACAGTTTTCAAAGAGTTCCCTTCTTTTAAAGATTTAAAGAGTGACAGTATTTAGCCTCTGCACTGTTTAAATCAATTGAATAAATGCCCATCAAGTCATTAGGGGAAAATATTGTGTTCCTGATATAGTAAACTGGTATCAGTATTGTCCTGAAAGGGATAACCAATGGATTGAGGTGCATTTACAGAACTGTGAATGGGGAGCTCACTGAGGTTTCCTGGGGCAACTAATGGCAGAAAGAACCAAAAAAATCGGAAGCCTGAACAGCCACATTGTATAAAAATGAAGAAAGTGCGGTTTATAGAGGCTGTTTCAAAAGGAGCTTCAGTTGCACTAGTGAGGTATGGAAGCCATCATCAGAACCGCCCCCGTATAAACAGCAGACCTCTGACAACATGGAGCATGAAGGGGGAGCTGTGTTCAGCAAGCTAAAATAAGTCACAGCAGTAATTTTATACACTTATAAACGGCTCATGGAGGACTCAATTACAACATTCTTCTGTGAGACTGTTGTAAAAGCTGGAACTTTTTACTCATTTGGCGACAGTTGAATGAGTGGGTCTTTGTGTTGAGGAGGGTTAGGGGGAAGGCAGTGTTTTCTCAACGGTTACTCTTCCAAAATTTGCTGACTCGACTCGTTTTTAATTTATTTAAGCGCAGGTGGCTGGCTGTGGAGGCGTTTGGGGCAGTACAGACTGGGATTAACTGTGATAAAGCAACAATAAGTTTTTGAATTTTGATTTTAAATTCTAAATATTTTATTTTATTTTATGAGAGATTTCATAAGAACATAAGTAAATTAACAAGTCAGTTCTTAAAGGATCCCAATGAGTCATTGGATTGCATGGTAACCCATTCCTGACCACATGCTGTGTAAAAAAGGGTCTCCTGCCCTCTATCCAATGCCTGTCTGCATTCAGTTTCCAGCAGGTCTCTGTCCTGTGCTTAAATTATTGTCAAGGAACCCTCTTTCCCTTATACAAGTTTACCACAGTATTTATTTGTTTACCATGCTTTTCCAATGGTTATACTATACATTTTTACTCTGGTTTGCCACGGTTACAAATATGCTTTACCATACCTTGCTAGGCTTTACCAGGCTTTCTCTATGCTTTATTAAACTTTGTTTTGCTTTTACTATGGTAAACTTTTATAAGGGACCTAGGCTTAAAAAGTAAAATGCCTTGGGATCAATGCTTTACTGGACTGTCTCCAAGGAAAGAATATCCTTTTTTTAGTGCAGGAACCAGAACGGAACGGAGTACATTATACATCATCCCATGGAAAAAACTACTGTATAAACTGTTATTACAGTATTACCAGATTGGTTCTTTTATGAGTCAGTGTAACAGACTCAGTGTTCCCATCTATTAAGGTCTTTGAATAAAACGCAGCTTATGCCTGAGAATTCTTAAAATAGGTTACTTCTCATTTTTACACACCAAAATTTATGCTACATGATAGCAAACAATCCCTATGCCTCATAACCTTTTACAAAGAATATGAAACATATGTAAGAATTGCACATAAGAAAAGATTGCTGCAGTTTTAATAATATGATTTATTTGTGTTCATAATGGTCTTGGCAACAATGTCTAAAGTACCGGTATTTTTTAACATGTACCTCTGTCTGTATATAAAGGTATCAATGAATTTTAACAAGGAGTTGCTTGCACTCTATAGGCCTTGGTATACAGAGGGGGCTTTCACCTTGCTATGACTCCCCAGGGGCAGTGCTGCTTATACACTTGCTGCATTTGAGCCTGGAGGTGAATAACTAATGCATTAAACCACCAACATACATAAACCGCATCAAGTCTTATCATGACCAGTGAGACAGATTGAATTTTCTGTTCCTTGCATTAGGAGACTGGTCCCTTAAACCATACAAAAAATATACACAAGAAACTTAAAACAAAACCCTTTTCTACCCATAGTGACAAAACAATACAGGGGTAACATCGTCTGCTAAGAAATAAATAATATTAATAATAATAATTTGGACAATGTCAATAGGGCATAGGGCCATCATGGACAACCAGGGGAGCACTGATTCAACTGTCTGCAAGGTGTTTGGAGGATTCCATTCCCCAATAACTGCCCCTCTAATTATTTCAGGAAAATTGGGGGTGCAAATCGGTTTTCAGGGAAGACTTCAGTGACAGTTCCTTATGAAACAGTTTAATTTGTGCAGGCTTGTGCAGGGTTAACCAGACTCAGTTAAAAAGTGCACGATTCTATACAATTAGTATATAAAGAGTTCCCTGCTAGCAAAAACGGTTGTTAGTAGATTTATGTGATGATTCATTAAACTCCATTTTAATCTGGAACAGATGACTATACACTGTATGAAGTCTCTCTCCAATGGATCAGCGCGTATGGGCTCAACATCCCCCCTTCCCCCCAGTGCTGGCTCCTGTTCAGTAATTTCATACAGAGGCCTGGCCAGGAACATGTTTCTTCCTTCTGATTCTACATGGCTGGCAGGAGACTCCGTTCCATGAAACAGCAAACAGTGCTGCAGCAGCCCATGGCCTCCCACACACAGCAGCCATACAGAGGCGCACCCCACCCTGGTTACACTCTGCATCATAGCACTGCCGCGGCTTCTTTGGAGCTGCTGTACTGTTCTCCCGCCACACCCTCTTTTAAATGTTTACTGCAGTTTATTCTGGTCAAAAAAGGGCAGCAGTGTGGAGTAATGGTTAGGGCTCTGGACTGTTGACCGGAGGGTCGTGGGTTCAATCCCCAGTGGCGGACACTGCTGTTGTACCCTTGAGCAAGGTACTTTACCTAGATTGCTCCAGTAAAAACCCAACTGTATAAATGGGTAATTGTATGTAAAAAATAATGTGATATCTGTATAATGTGAAATAATGTATAATGTGATACCTTGTAACAATTGTAAGTCGCCCTGGATAAGGGCGTCTGCTAAGAAATAAATAAATAAATAATAATAATAATAATAAACTGCAATACAGCATTGAAGAGCAAAAATGACTGCGTCTAAAATACTGCATAGTACAATTTACTGCAGTATATTAGGGAGAGTGTACAGTAGAAATATGTACAGCATAAATAAACTACAGTACTATCATGCAAATTTCCCATGGTAAACTTGATAAGGTTTTGTACTTATGGAAGTACAATTATCTGTTATTCTAAAGAAACTTAGTATTTACTTTGACAAACGTTTTGAGTATAAGGCTTTCTTTTTGCATTGCTAAATACTCAATACTCACTTAAATACTTTAACTCAACGTCTCTCTATTTTGCTCCACAGTCAAACCAACAGCAGTGGAATCATCCTTTATGGAGCAATTGCACTCCTAAGCCTCTCTTTTTGAGACTGCCTGAAAAGGTTGCAATTATATGCTGGTGACTTGTGACCTAAATCAGATTTGAACCAATGTTTGTGGAAGTGAAAAGAGAGTTCAGCCACTCAGTCACCGACACACAGTAGCTCCTGTACCACCCTCAGTCTGGTCACTTAATACTTTCAGGGTCAAATTCAAGAAAAAATATTTCAGTGCTGCTTCTGTACATTTTCTTTTTAAAACATAAAAAGAAACTGGTAACAAAAGTAATTAATTCAGTGTGTTCATTTAAGGGCCCCTATTTACAAAATCGCTATCTTTTGCTGCTGTAGATTAGCAACATTACCAGTTAAAGGGACAATGAGTCCGATTCACTTTAGGACATTAAGGAATGTTTTGTGAAGAACTGTTTTTTTTTTTTTTGTATTGATTACTCGAAGTTTGCAGATCATGAAAATTGAGTTTTATGAATATTATGGGATGTAAGATTTAATGGAATGTTTCTGAATCAGGTGCTTTGATTGGCTATCCATTCTGGTCTCCTTCATTAGTGCTCTCACCTAATAAAGTGTTTTATATAACACAAAACATGGATTAGTATACGTCCCAGTGCTATCTCTGATATTAGTTTTGTTCCACGTGTATTGAAAGGCTAACTGTTCTGCTCCTGACAGATTCAAATACATTCCGTTTATTCTTAAGGTCTCTGATTTACCGTCTCTGAATGTTACTATAAACATCCCTACTTATTCAATAGGCCTCCTGTTCCACTGTTGGCTATGAAAGAATGTTTTTTTCCCCACCCTGCTTGCATTCAAAGGCTCTCTGTATGAAGAAAGCTGTATTATTGAGCCTTCCCTCATCCTAAGGCTCTCTGAGTTCTAAAACTCATTACCATGACCTCTTCCCTCATTGTACCTGTGTCTGGGTGGTGCAGTGGAGGGGTACCAGTAGTAACTTACAGAAACTTATTCATTTCAGTAATGTAAGTAGTTACAGTTAGTTACAAATAGATGCTTCTCAAGCACAGTTTACATTTTACAGAGATTCATTTATTTGGTTTGATCAGGTTGCAGCTCGAAATATTCTTTCTGATTTCCATGTTCTATATCAGCCATACATGTAATTAAAAGTTTTTTTAAAATTTTTTTAAATATATTTTTAAAAATGTAGTCGTTGCTAATAGTTTTTACCCCGGTTTTCTTCCCAATTTGGAATGCCCAATTATTATTTTTATCCCGGTTCACCGCTGCAACCCCCTCGGCGACTTGGGAAACGGAGGCTAAAACACGCATCCTCCGAAACGTGGACAACACATATCTGAATGGCTCCACTGCAGACCCACAGATGCCCTATCAGCCACAGGGGTCGCTGGTGCGTGGTGAACTGTGGATTTCCCTGCCGACCTAAGCCCTCCCTACCCAGGTGGCACTCGGACAATTGTGCGCCGCCCCCTAGGAACCCCCGGGCGCGGTCAGCAATGACATTCGAACCTGTGATCTCAAACCTGAGTGCTTTTACTGGATGTGCCACTTGGGAGACCCCACTAAAAGGTTTTTTTAAATAAAACGTAACCACATTTCGTTACCTGAAAAAGGAACCATTACGGTTACAAGTTACTTAAAAATGTAATCAGATTACAGTAATATGTTACTCCCCAACATTACCTCTAGAATGATATCCAATGACAATGCAGTGGCACTGTAGTGGTTCAGTACTAAGGAACAATTGCAGCACAGAGGCAGCTACTGTACAGTGGTGTGAGCTATTGGTACAACTGGATGGCACTGATTTAATATGACTGCAAGGGGCTGGGAGGGATATGTGACCGTTTCTTGATTATTACCTAATTACTTCAGTGAACTTAACAGCATTGGTTCATTGGACCATTTCGGGCTGTTTTTGCTACCTGAGGTGGGGGGTGCAGAAGAAGGAGTTGGCCCGGCACAAACCGCAATTCTGTTTTTTGGGAAACGTTTCAGATGGAGTGTCTCCCTAACCCGAAGAAGTACAAAAGCCAATGCAGCAAACCCTGTAGGCCCCAGCCTTGGCAAGACAGAGATTCTAATCAAAGAGCTCCTACTTGCATGACTCATCCCTCTACATTGTGGAAAATAAAGATCACTCTTTAAAAAGAGCAGATGTGTTAAACACAGAGACATGAATAGCTACATTTTTGGGCAAAAATTTCTAGCTGGCTAATTTCCCAAACACTTTGATAGTCGACACATGCAAAGCAGTTTGCAGCAAAATATTTTTAAGGAGCTTTAATTAGAGAGACGGCCCTTTATGCCCTCACAGCTCTGCCATTACCAGGAGACCACTACTATTATTTTAACATGTAATTAACATTCTTGGGATTTTCCCTCTGTTTTTGTTCTTTTCACCATGGAGCATTTACCTTATCTCTTCAGGGACCAGAAAACAAACAAACCTTCAAGCTAAGCAAGGTCTCATGGGAAAGAGCTTTATCAAATTATAACACAAATTTGTTGAGCCCAACAGAATACTGAACATGTTTGTATTCTTTAAATAACTGTCTTATAAGTGTCTGAACACTGAGAACACAGGTTTTTTAATTAGGTAGTGCCTCAGTTGTTATTGTGCGAGACACTGGACTTGGTGGCACCTTTTTAAACTTTAGTTTAATATAATTCATATGTAATTCATACAGTATGTAGTCATTGTTGTCTTGCCTGCCTGTATGTACAGTTTTGAAAGAAGCACATGTTAAAAAAAAAACCAAACATACATTTTCCTGTCAGTAACCAGCTAACTGAATCCAATGACCGACATGCTTTGCGGTTAGTGACATGCTTGGATCTTGAACACATTGCTGAGGTGAAATGACCTAGGAAGTGAAACAGTACCCGAAAATAAGGCACACAAACTGATTTCTTAAACTTAGTATAGATATCATTTTTAAATAAAACATGTTGGATGCATTATTATGGGTTTTTTGAGAACTGTAACTGCAGTATAAGACCTACACAGTGAATGGAAGTGCATAACAGGGTACAATTTATGGAATTATTTTACTAGCAAAAAAAAACAACCCTTTAAGCAAGTAACATCTCCATAATCAGCATTAGGTCTGCATGCCAGGGTTCCTCTGCAATATTACATGTTGGGGTAGATGTACTAAGATGGGTCAGTCGCATTGCAAACATACCGCAGTTTGCATTTTCGATATGACAATTCGCAAAGTGCACATTTTGTCGTATGTACCAAGAAGAAATATGTTAATGAAGGGAGCCGCAATATACTACTTTAAATATTATTTGCGTCATCTTAGTGAGATCTCTAGCGAGAGTTGTGCGACATACAGTACTGTGCAAAAGTTTTAGGCAGGTGTGAAAAAATGCTGTAAAGTAAGAATGCTTTCAAAAATAGACATGTTAATAGTTTATATTTATCAATTAACAAAATGCAAAGTGAGTGAACAGAAGAAAAATCTACATCAAATCAATATTTGGTGTGATCACCCTTTGCCTTCAAAACAGCATCAATTCTTCTAGGTACACTTGCACACAGTTTTTGAAGGAACTCGGCAGGTAGGTTGGCCCAAACATCTTGGAGAACTAAACACAGTTCTTCTGTGGATTTAGGGGCAGCCTCAGTTGCTTCTCTCTCTTCATGTAATCCCAGACAGACTCGATGATGTTGAGATCAGGGCTCTGTGGGGGCCATACCATCACTTCCAGTTCCTGTGTTTTCGTGCATAGTTGAGTCGCTTGGCCTTATTTCCACGTCGGAGGTATGGCTTTTTGGCCGCAAGTCTTCCATGAAGGCCACTTCTGACCAGATTTCTCCGGACAGTAGATGGGTGTACCAGGGTCCCACTGTTTTCTGTCAATTCTGAGCTGATGGCACTGCTGGACATCTTCCGATTGCGAAGGGAAGTAAGCATGATGTGTCTTTCATCTGCTGCAGTAAGTTTCCTTGGCCGACCACTGCGTCTACGGTCCTCAACGTTGCCCGTTTCTTTGTGCTTCTTCAAAAGAGCTTGGACAGCCTCTGGAAACCCCTGTCTGCCTTGAAATTTCTGCCTGGGAGAGACCTTGCTGATGCAGTATAACTACCTTGTGTCTTGTTGCTGTGCTCAGTCTTGCCATGGTGTATGACTTTTGACAGTAAACTGTCTTCAGCAACCTCACCTTGTTAGCTGAGTTTGGCTGTTCCTCACCCAGTTTTATTCCTCCTACACAGCTGTTTCTGTTTCAGTTAATGATTGTGTTTCAACCTACATATTGAATTGATGATCATTAGCACCTGTTTGGTATAATTGTTTAATCATACACCTGACTATATGCCTACAAAATCCCTGACTTTGTGCAAGTGTACCTAGAAGAATTGATGCTGTTTTGAAGGCAAAGGGTGGTCACACCAAATATGGATTTGATTTAGATTTTTCTTCTGTTCACTCACTTTGCATTTAGTTAATTGATAAATATAATCTATTAACATGTCTATTTTTGAAAGCATTCTTACTTTACAGCATTTTTTCACACCTGCCTAAAACTTTTGCACAGTACTGTATTTTTCAAATAAAATAGCATATAAAAGGCAGTTTAATCCCATCAGATTCTATAGTGGGGCCCTGTGACAGGCTAGCTGCAGGGATGACGTCAGGCCAGAAAGAATCACACAGACAGACAGTACTGGGGTTGAAACTGAAAACGCAATGGCTGCGCTCAGTAGGTTTAATGAAACAAAAAGGTTTTAAACAGAAAACAGGACAATTGAGGCCAAAATAAATAGACAAACAAAACGGATTAACACTGAACAAACAGTGGATGGACAGAAAAACAAACACTGTGAGTCTAAACACTTATTATTTTAGTTTATTTTACCTCCTTCTCCACACCCGTTCTCCACTCACCAAACACACAACCCCGAGTGAGTGCTTTGTGCATCTATATATACTGTTGTGCCAGGATTCAATTACTAATTAATTATTCACTTGAATCCCAGCACGTGAACTAATTCTTTGCAACCCCGTGCTCACATATTAAATACTTTAAATGCACGTGAAGTGAAGTGCAATCCCTGTGCCTAAATACAATTATACATTTTAAACACTCGTGCTCATTACCCACATTATATCCCGTGTACCAACATTAACACACACAACATACAACATAAAACACAAAAATACACACAGGAGCGGGGCACATTGACACAGACCCCCACCTTCACCCCCCAAAAGCTTTTCATAATCATACAGTAGCCCCTCACTATGCCGGACATGTTTGTCCGACATAAGGAGGTGTACACAATGCAAATAAAAGATTATTATTATTATTTTTTTTATTTTTTTATTTTTAAAATGTAGTCGTTGCCAATTAGTTTTTATTATTTTCTCCCCAATTTGAAATGCCCAATTATTTTTAGGCTCAGCTCACCGCTTCCACCCCTGCGCTGACTCGGGAGGGGCGAAGATGAACACACGCTCTCCGAAGTGTGTGCCGTCAGCTGCCCGCTTCTTTACGCTCTGCAGACTCACCATGCAGCCGCCTCAGAGCTACAGCGTCGGAGGACAACGCAGCTCTGGGCAGCTTACAGGCAAGCCCGCAGGCGCCCGGCCAGACTAGGACACCCTGGCCGACCTAACCCTCCCTCCCCCCGGGCGACGCTCGGCCAATTGAGCACCGCCCCCTGGGAGCTCCCATCCACGGTCGGCTGCGGAATAGCCTCGAACCGGCGACGTCCAGGCTATAGAGCGCATCCTGCACTCTAGCGAGTGCGTTTACTGGATGCGCCACTTGGGAGCCTAAAAGATTATTTTAAATTGAATTGAAACTAAATTATTTTATTTTTAAGTTGGTCTACTTAGTAGCCTAGACAATTAACACACAACAGATCACGGTCCTATACAGTCTATTGCTCCCAACAAGCTGGGAAAACCAGAAATGTCATAGAAATTTGTTTTCAAGGCTTGTAAGTACACCCTGACTTTAGTGAAAATTTGGTTCTTGGGTATTCGTCTCAAAAATACATTGAGCACAACTGACAACACACAAGAAAAAACGGACTGGGAAATGCCAGCAACAATTGCGACTGTTTAAAACATGCTTTCAAAAGTTCTTAACAAACTGATGCAATTGTAAGTGTCGCAATTGTTGGCAGCTTTAGTACATCTCATTACAATATTTTTGATCTCTCAATCTCCACCCTGTTTTTGTGGATTTCTGCAGGAACGCCCAGAATTACATATTCATGTAAGGCTAAATGATGCTAACAGCATTGTGTTTGTTTAGTACATTTCACGCTACACTTCCGACTGGTCTGCATGCGGTTTGCAACGATTGTGACAGATGCAACACTTTAGTACATCTACCCCTTTGAAAAAAATCTTGATGTTGCAGTTTGTGAACTTGACTCTCAATATTATAGTCTGTGCTGTTAGTCTTTGTAACATCAATACATTTGATCCAAATTAGGTAGTCCAAGATTGGTACTAATCAGGGACTGTGAAACCAGCTTCTAGGGTCTATCTGATTTTCTTAACGTCATATACAGGGAGTGCCTTTCACATATTATACTGTGTGAAAAAAAAAAACACTTAACACAAATAGTAGTTACACTACAAACTTAATGAGGAGGGTTTTGAAATATTGCAAGATGTCACAGCTGACCCTATGCCAGTGATGAGCCGAAATGAATGATACTCTTGATTACTATTCAATTAGATTTGTTTTACATACAGTACTAGTACCCTATAATTGTGCTACAGTTATAAAAATGTGATACACTCCCCACTTCAGTGAAACTGACCTTGCTAATGTAACATGGGAGTTGCTGGCGGTGCACTACAGCTGGGTATCCATAGCCACATTTTTGAGATGTGAACAGCAGTGAAAACGCGAATGCATCTCATCTCTGTGGTAGAAGGTTTAATTTATTATTTATGTTTTATTGAATCAGCTAAATGAATTAATTGACCTTCAAAGGTGAACTCGATGTATGCATTATTCATGACTAAATGTTAATAGCTGTTTGCTTAACTTGATTTTTGTCATTATTAAAATATAGGCTGGCCCCTGATTCTCTATGATAGATACCATGTATAACTTCCATATAACGTTAGTGTTTCAAATATAATGCATTCTCAAGTACATTTCCTTGCACATCAAACAATTGTTTACCAATCAAGATTTCAAATGTATTTGAAACACCTGCCATAACACTGTCATTAGGGTGTAAAAGCCATCATTAGGCCAGTTTACATGTGTGATTATTTCATGTGAATCGACAATGAATCGAAAAATAAAAAATATTATTACCAAGGAAGTATATCATTAAACTACATCATTTCTTTTAAAACTTCACATTCGAGACATCTTGAATGGATGTGCATGGCATTTATGGAATTATTTGGTTAGCTCTGAACTCAATTGTTTGTTTCTTATTCTGAAAAATAACCGTCGAAAAAATTAGCCCCCAAATACAACTTCTGGTTAACAAACGAGTGTGTGGGGATTTGAATAATTCATTCAATGTTTTTTGTAAGTTAAATCTGATGCTATTCTATAACCCTCTCATAACTTTTAATAACATCTACATTTAAGGATTTAAGGCTTTCTTTCTCTGTGTTTTGAAGTCTAAAAACATTTAGAATTTAGAAAGGTGTAATAATGAAGGCTTTTTGTAATTTTCTTACCTCAATAACATTCTCATAAGGTCATTATTGGTTCATATTTGTTGTCTCAAGTGAAGCTTATTTACCCTGCAACACCTTCTGTTTGTGTTACAGGGATTCGAGCCCCACCTGAGGCACATACCCTTTAGAGTTAAGGCCTGAGCAACCTCCAGGACCTCCAAAATGTTAATTCACAAGCAGGAAATGAGATAATGATGAGAACCTTCTAGAGAGGATAATTAGGCTGGTTGCTTAATTTATTGATTCAATTAATTTGTTGGACATCATCCAGGCTACATAGTCTTAAAATAAATAGATTAGCAAGAAGTTAGAAATGTTCCCGATCCCTTTCTGGTTTCTAACACACGTCTGTCAAATAAACTGTATTACACTCTGGCTTTATATGGAGGTAAAGACATTTATTTTATTTTTGGATCCATGCTGCTCTTCTTTCCACCAATAAAATAAATATTTATGTACAAACCGTACCATCCAGGAAAAAAACTGGGAACAACTGCAATGAATGTGTGTGAGATTCAGCTTACCTCATTACAGAACACGGTTCACTAACGCTTTTAATGTTACCTAACTTCTAACCCATTTTTCTTTTATTTAAAAGTATGTCAGAAACATAAATATCTGCCACTGTAGCAAATATAATATAAGATCTATATTCAAAAAGTAGATCAGCAGGACCTACAGTGATGGGCACAACTTTTTCAGAGTCTGAAGTCTGGGGTGAAATGCACTAAGCATAAGCAATGCTGTTAGCGACTTTTAAGGGAATACTTTGCAGCAGCAGTTTTTCAAGCCAAGCCTTTGAGGCTCAACCTTAGATGAATATGTATTTATGGGCATTCCTGCATAAATTTGCAAAAAGGGGGCGGGGATAGTGCAAATGATGCTATTATAATGAGATGTACTAAAGCTGCCTACAATTGCGACACTTCCAATTGCATCAATTTTTTAAGAAAGCATGTTTTAAACAATTGTAATTGTTGCTGGCATTTCCCAGTCCGCTTTTTCTCGTGCGTTGCAAGTTTTGTGCTCAAGTACCTAATTTTCACTAAAGTCAGGGTGTACTTACAAGCCTTGAAAACACATTTCTATGACATTTCTGGTTTTCCCAGCATGTTGGGAGCAGTAGATTGCTCACAAGTGCCACTAACCTCTTCAGCTCTTTCTGGGCATCTGTATAGGACCATATCTATTGTGTGTTAATTGTCTAGCATACTAAGTAGACCAAGTTAAAAATAATAATAATTAAAAAAAAAAACACTAAAATCATTTAGTTTCAATTTAAAATATTCTTTTATTCACATTGTACACCAATGGGTATATTGCATCTCTTTTCATTAACATATTATCTCTTAGTACATACGAATTGCTGCAACGAAAATGCAAATTCCTGTATTTTTTGTGCTGTGACTGGCCCATCTTAGTACATCTACCCCATAATTAAAAAAAAAAAAAAAAAAAAAAAATATATATATATATATATATATATATATATATATATATATATATATATATATATATATATATGAACATAATTTAGATCTTTTATCACGAAATTAAAAAAAAACTAAAAATGTCGCAAAAGTCTACCGGAAGCCATAATAGTAGTACAGTATTTCATGTTTGATGTCACATTTTTTCATCAAGTATATGGAAAACCACAAAGTGGCATGTAATTCAATATGTTCACGTAACATTATTCAGCAGGTTTCATTCGACATCATGAAGCAAAATGAGTTAATTCTATAGGGTGATGCAAAACATTTGGCCATAGCTGTACATTGAAAGCATTATTTGAATATTTGTGTTGGTTCAGGCCTTCATTTCTGTTTTAACTGGTAACTCTAAACTAGATAGTAAAGTACAATACACAGTAGCTTATTTATTCAGCCATGTATAAATCAAGGGATCACCTGGTCCACATTCTGAAACACATCCAGCAGTCAATCACAGAATATCGACTTGTTTACTGCTCCTCTCGCTAGACAGTCACAACTTAACAACTAACACACTGCTGAGAGCGTACATGTAAAACATGTAACTGTGCAAATGTGAAGGTATGGAATGGGTTACCTACTCATGTTGCTGATGCTGAATCACTGGGATCCTTTAAGACCCACCTTGACAATGTTTTGAGATCAAGCAGCTGCTAGGAACCGGATAAAGCTGAATGGCCTCCTCTCGTTGTAAATGTTTTTATGCACAGACAGACAGACAGACAAACCCATCCATAAATCCCCGTGTTCTGATACTCATTTCAATTGGACACACACACACACACAGTTGCACAAATATTCCACAATTGTCACACTGGTGCTGAAATGATACAAACATTGGCAAAAAGAGAAATATTACTGCTGTGCCATTCTACAAATCACAGCAATGTTGCTGCCTTCGTGCCACCCATTGCTGCTTGGTACAGAACCAGTGCATTACCACAGCTTTGCTATAGAATATTAAGCAGGATCTTCCTCATCTGTTAAATCCAATGTGAAAACAGAATCTACCGAATCAATCTATTTATTGTGCAGACAAGTATTTTGCCAGATGGCTACAGTGTAATTGCCACTATTTCATCTTATTATTATTTATTTCTTAGCAGACGCCCTTATCCAGGGCGACTTGCAATTGTTACAAGATATCACATTATTTTTTACACATTATTTTTACAAACAATTACCCATTTATACAGTTTTTTTTTTTTTTTTTTTACTGGAGCAATCTAGGTAAAGTACCTTGCTCAAGGGTACAGCAGCAGTGTCCCCCACCTGGGATTGAATCCACGACCCTCCGGTCAAGAGTCCAGAGCCCTAACCACTACTCCACACTGCTGCCTATCTTATAGTTATTGAATTACCTAGAAATTGTATACAAACATTATATTTTCTATAATAGTCTAGTTTGGAAATTGTAATGCTGACCATATGCATGCTCCCCAATGTAAAGCAGTCCAGTTCAAAACACCCACACATTACGGTGATCTTTATCCTTGAGGCCCGGTTCAATTGTACATTTCATTTCTCACTGCTGGTGAATGCCAAGTTGTAAGGAAATATTGGTATCCAATAGTATTTAATTACAGTCCTATTAAGAATTGATTCTCGTCAGTAAATACTCTGCGGAATTGAAGCAAACTCTATTTAACCAAGGTGATCACTTTCTTTTTGTAAAATGTAAAACTACAATGGAGCAGTTGATAATTAATTCTAGTGGATCCAGGAGCACTGCACACTTCCCTACAAAAACTAACCCAAGTGGTTGTCTTGCAATTAACCTTTATGTAAATTCAAGATCTGAGCTATCAGTATGATGAAAAAGTTAATGACCATGGCACGTAGGAACAGTATCTGCATGTACAGAATAATATAAATTAAGCAGCTTCATTAGCAATGAAAAGTTGAATTAGAATTGAATTCTCCAGAATACACCCACTATATCTCCAGAATAGGATATTCTCAATAACTTAAACTATATTTCAATACCAAGCTTCATGACAATTGGATGAGAGATTCTCCAGATATGGAAACTTGCGAAATGTGAGGTACGTATGACCACTTCCCCATCACAGGGGATTTCATCCCCAGCTGGGGATAATAATGGTGTGATGTGACAATACACTAAAACACAGTATGTACCATGAAAACATGGTTGCACTCTCTGTTTTCATCTCCAACCTCAAGATCACACTACTTCCACACTCTAACCCTAGCAAACACTGCCCCATTAGTTCTCAAATGAATTGTCCAGGCACACAGCATCTTAGTCAACCACACTTTCCCCAGTCCCCAGCTGTAACCGCTAAGCCATCTCACCATGTTTTATTTGATTTACTTTACTTTAATAGTCAGTTTTAATAAGGCATACTTTATCCAATTGCTGTACATTTTTCAATTCAGTGGGTGCCAGACTTCACGTGGCCCAGCCTGAAAGGGTTACCAGGCAACAGGAGTACAGTGCAGTTATATTTTTATAAGCAAAAGATTGAGCACGTTTTGTGGCCAGACAGGAGGGACCAGTAAAACAGGATGTAGAGGAGGAAAAGGAAAAAAAAAAAAAAAAAAACTTAAAGATAGTTCTAAATGGAGTCTTTGTAGCATTAACATTTGAGTTACTGAAACCCAACTGTCTGCTTTTCTGCCAAAACCAAATGAGTTCATTCACTGGAAAGATAGCATAAATGTTTTGAAAAAGGAGAGGCTGCCAAAACCTCCATCGAATTAGTTGTAGGGTTGAGCTGCAACAGAGATCTTTCCAGAAGTCAGTTAGACTACTTCCTGCTTGGCTAGGTATTCCTTTGGGTTTTTGTTTACCAGTTTGTCTACCATTCTCCAACGCTGTTTAAACAACAGGGACACAGACTTCAGTAAAGAGGGAGGTTGTTAAAGAAGTGTCCCCTCTACTCTCCCAACAGAGAGCCTAGGGAGCATGCCAAGCTCTTACACTCATAAGATGCAGCTGCACATGTCCTTGAGCGAGGAAGTAAATACTGTAGGTTGAGATCAAATCAGAGTTTACATGATGGGTCAGTGGTACAGCAACTAGAACTAGGATCACATCTTTCAGTGAAAGGAAATTGGCCAGCAACACAAATTTTCAATGGAACTGCTACTTGAAATCCGTTCCTACCATGATTTGGCATCTAAGTCAGTATTGTAAATGATTGTATAACGTAGCTTTTAACTAACATTTTAGCTAGCTTTCCCTTCAGTAGCCCTTTTTATGTCCTAAGAAATCTTTGAAGGCCTAAGCTAAAGCAATATGCAATAAGTTTACAAAATGTTTCAGTGCAAAAGTTTTCAGTGCAATTTTCAGACTGAAGCAAAAGCTAAGAAAACCAAGCAACCAATGTCTTTATGAGAGGACAGCCAATGGCCAGGCAGACAAGGCAAGAATCACACAAACAAACATATGAAGTTAAGCCCCTTTCTGTTAACATAAATGCAACAAACAAAAGCCATCTAGATTTAGGCTTTTTATCAAATAAATGAGCTTTTTGAAGCAGCACTATATACAGGCATAAGCAGCTATCCTTTCTCTATGAACTGATTGATCTGTACATTGGCCAACCAACCAGAGTACCAGTTCTCCTCCATCCATCCACACTGCCCCATGACTGGAACTGAGAAGAATTAGGGAGCCAGTTTATCTCCAGGGACAGGTTTTTAACCTTGTCCCTTCCAAATCTATAGAATTTGGATTGTGCATGGCCTCTGCCTTGTCTTTTTAAATTTCAGATTGTAAAGCTTATTGGAATGTCTTCTCATGTCACTGTATTGCATTTTTAAAGTTAAATTACTGTGCAATCCCATAAACTTCAACGAGGAAGCCCCCACAAGAAAGGAGAACAGATTAGTCCAATTCCACTAGGTTTGCAATATTGCCTACTCTAGGTGATGGAAGCTTTTCTGTTTCTTCCTGTCTGTGTACACTGTACAGTAATTGCTAGGATCATTAATCTCTGGAGCTTGCATATTTAAATGGATGATATGTCTCCCATGGGTAGTTTTTGCTTATTCATCTACAAAGTGTGTGCGTGTGTGTCTGCGTGTGTGCGTGAATGTCTGTATCTGTGTCTGCGTCTGTGTAGAGCTAACCTGTTAAGTATAAAATGTGTGCTTGTATAAGGTAATATCAATGTATTTTGTGTATACCCTTTTCAAAATCTACTGTGGTATGTTATGGTAAAAGGATAAATAGTATAAAGTCTCTCTCTCTCTCTCTCTCTCTCTCTCTCTCTCTCTCTCTCTCTCTCTCTCTCTCTCTATATATATATATATATATATATATATATATATATATATAAATGAAGAAAAAAGAAGTTTATTCTTGGATGTACACAAATAAAAAGATTAAAAAATATTTTATTTCAGGTACCTGTCTATTACACCAGGCAAAGCCAATACAAAAGGTGGAATTCAACTACATTTACATTTTTTTTAAATCTACATATTTTGTATCTAAACTTAAAATTCTATTCTGTTTTTCTCAGTTAAATGATGCCACAGAAGTGCTGTAAATTTGCATGCAATACTTTAAAAAAATAGTATAGGGAAAAAATACATCAACATGATGTAACATAAAAAAACAAGCTTGAAATCACTTGCAGTTAAGAGAGGAGACATACTAGTTTTGAGTTGTTTTCTTGATCACAATCTTTTACAGTAATGGCTGCAATATTGGGCAGCAGCAGCAACACTATCACATGTTACATAAAATCACACTGCACAATCACATCTCAGAAAACTCGACATTTGGGCCAGCACCAAAGAGTCGACTTCTTGATAGAAAAGTGGCAGTCAACTAATCGCATGTGTTTTTTCAGCAATGCAGTTTTATAAGGGGTGAGAGATCAGAGAGAAAGGGTATTTCCCAATTTCAGGAAAGAATGTTCCAGAGTTTCACAGCGACAGCATAGAACACTTGGGTCTGTGTGAACTCAGGCCCAGTGTAATACCCACAGGCAAGCATGCTGTCCTTACATCAAGCATTATACTCTCTTTGTGTAGAGCTGCTATATTTATCCCATGCAATCTATTCCAGTCCACAAGCTGCCAAGATCCTGGCCTTTCCCATGTTGGAGCACTGCACATTCAGCTCCTGACAGGCTCCCAATGGAACAGCCACTGACTAAACACTTACAAATTACCCATAACATTTGAAACCCAATCAGAAATTTGAGGGGAACAAGAGTCTAATCTGATATACGGCCAGCATTGTTCTGCATGAAAAAAAATCATACCCACCCCCATTTCAAAAACCAACCACTAATTTATCTAAAGACGCCAAGTCTGGGTCCAGAATATTTTAATTCTTTATTCTCTGTGGGATGGATTTATTAAGCATTTGCTTCAGACAGAATGGTTGCTAAAAGGAGAGCCAGCTAATGCTTTAAAATCAATTTTCTTACCTCTTTTAGCTTTATCAACTTTATTGGCCTTCCTTTTTATTGTGCTTTTGGTTCTTCACTTCTGACATCAAATATTTTAAATACAAAGCTATAGGTTAACTGTGGCGTACCTCTGCTGCATGTATGATTGCTGCTAGACCATTGGAGTGAGTTTGAACTACAACCAAATAGCCTACAGTAATCAAGTAACCAGACTAATGCAGGTGTAACATGGATAACTGACACTGTGAAAGCAACAGGAACACTTTAAACATTAATGTCCGACACATGTTAAATAATTTTTTATATGGACCAGGCAGTGGTCCGGTTATTTGACTTCTGGATAATCGACTGTGTACTTAAGTATAATTCAAGTAAAATGTTGCCGTTTTTAGTAGAGCACATACATTGTTGAATGGCGCAATCACAGTTATGGTGAAATGCACATGGTTTGAACGTATACCATATCTACTACAGGCGACCAGAAAGCCATAACCAACTAATGTCGCTGGAATTAAGCTTGTTCTAAGCAAAACTGAAACTTATTTTTAATGTCGTCTAGCTAAACCTCTCTATTATGACGCAGAATAAAAGTAGATCAGAAACCCAATGTAACAGCTTTTTTTCTTAAATAAAGCAAAGTCTTCACAAAAAGAGAAACAGTGGTTAGGGTATAGTACCACTTACATGCACACCATGCACACATGTATGAATCCCATGCTGTTGTTTATGAGGGCTTAACTAGTAAGTAGATTTACTGTTTCCTACTCGACATAGTCATGGATCACCACGTCCATAAAAGTTGGGGCTTAAATACTTCTGCATTAACCGTTTCATTCTAGAGCAACTATTAGAAAACAAATCCCCCCCCCCCCCCCCCAAAAAAAAAAAAAAAACATCTACAAAAACTAGATAAATTCCAAAGAAAATTCTGAACAAGAATTTAATGTAATTCTCTATAACCGTGTTGGAGAAAGCTGGTGTGGGATAACACAGTAGCAGCCTTATATCTCAAATGTACAGAGGGAGCAGAGAGACAGAAACTACAAACACGACCCTTGAAAGTAACAAAACCCCATTATACACCAGGCTGCATGCATGAGGGCTATCTGTCCTCTCAAAGGAGCAGTCATTTGGTAATAAACTAACAGACTTACAAGAGTAACAGAAGTATAATTCAACTCACTTCAGAAATTCAGCTTTCAGAGTTTGTTGAAAAGGGTTATTTTTTCCAGGAATAGTTAGTCGAATCTGGACCCCCATTCAGACTGGAGATCTGTTCTAGAGAAACAATCTTAATATGTCCCATATTACAAATGACTTGTTCACTCTTTGTTTTATGTTTTTGAAACACATTTGATCAAAAATCTGCCGTTACTTTTTGAAATTAAATTCCTGTCAGTTGTAAATGTTGTGTATGCATGCCGTAGAATTATGATATTAAAATATGTTTTCGAGAGCTATTAGCATGCATTTCATATCCATGGTACGGATCATAGGTCAGATCAGACTACCAGGGTTCAGACTAGTGTCTGCTATAACAAAACTAAACAACAATGGATAGAGACAGAGAACACACACAGTGAAACATTAAACACACCAATGTGCCTAGGAATCCTTCAAATGAGAACTGAGCATGTAGCAGCCTTGAACTGAGCGTGTAGCAGCCTTGAGAGCTTTAAAAGTGGTAGCCTTGCATTATACAGTATCAGAGATGTGCTGAAGAAAGGCTTCTCATGACAGTGGAGTCGATAGCATCCTTATAGCAGAGAGCCTGAAAGGGAGGGTGCAGGAGACGAGCAGAGGACAGCAGACTAGGACTCAGTAGGACTCATCAAGGGTGGTTTTATTAAGGAGGTGTGACAAGGTAACACCTTCACAGGTCTGTAATCTGTTAATATAGTACTGATTTATATAAAAATATATTCTCCACTTTACTATGCATTGCGTTCGCTGTTTTTCTTAATTTGTCAGTTTTATTAAGCTTTACCCCACCCTGCCCTGCACGGACTATCGCCAGGCAATGGAAATGCTCCCAAGAACCTCACCGCAGTGCCAATTTGTGCAGTGCACATGAGGTATCTATGTGGTGATTGAGCTTCATTGTACATATCACAAAATACAGGCAAGCAAACAGGTTTAAGGTAAATCATGGAAAGAACAGCAAATGCAGTATACACTGTAAGATGGGAAAATCAAGGTTAATTGCAAAATTATCATAGTAAGCGCCAATGTTGTTAAGATTTTGCATACCAGACATTTGTAAAGGACAGCATGATTGAGGATTATGATCTTGTCTGGCACGTTCTGTTTCTACAGCAGAACATTTTGTGTCTATATTAGGAGATACGACACAAACAACAATCTGAATTTGTATACAGTACGGCACACAGCACACATAGCAGTGGGGGACTTACAGTATCATCTGGAATCCAAAGAATGAAAAATACTATTTGGATATCATTATAATACCCATATGTATCACCTTGATGAAACCCAAACAAAGCATTTTAAAAACCACAGCATTACCAGAAAGTGCTGCCCATCGACTCCAAAAGCACAGTATGGTACTGGTATGGTACTGTAATAGTTTATAAGAGTGCCTTATACCATTGGTAACAAATAAAATAATTGTTACCATTAAGATACCTTGGGCTACATTACAACAGCACCATTACTCGAAGCGTTGTGTGTGGTTCAGGGGGCAGGAGCGCAGGATCCTCCCTGTCAACCTCCCCCAGCCTAGCTTTCGGGTGCTTTCCAATGAGTTTTGGGGACATTTTTGATGTCCTTCTTTTCCTATCTTTACCTACCTGATTGGGGAAGCGAAGCTCACTTCCAAGCTGTAACCCTGGCAACACTGTCCTCACTCTGACCTTAAATCCCAGTCATAAGCACTCCATTCCCTTATTCTCGTATTCTCATTCATACACGCAGCCTGTGCTCCTGTTCAGTGAAATTACCATTACAAATCGTGTGGTAAGGGAAGTCAACGTTTTGTTTTGTCTCTGCTTGGACTGGTCTGTGGTGAACTTTTACTTTCTTATAAACTGCAATACAGTGTATGAGACAGTGCTATAATAGTACTGAAGTTAGCAATAACCAATAAGACTGTGATACATGTTCTCTTACACCTGAACTTCTGGCACAGTACATCCGGATCTAACATAATACCAAAGCACAGATTGAGCACTGGCCCATTACTGAACCACCAAGACTAAACGTCTCAAAGGCAGGACTGAGATAGAGGCTTTAACAGTGTGCTACAGATCAAGCAGTCAAAATAGGGATCAAACAATCTGCTTTGTGTCCTGCTGACTGGCATGCATCAAGAAGTTAAAGATATATACCCAAGCAATAATTCTCTTTCTCTCAGATTAACTGAGTAAATAAGGTCTGTGTTATAAATCAGCACAGGCTTATTGTGCTTGGCAGAACTGACAGCAGACTGAAGTACAGCACATGATGGGGCAGCAGTGTGGAGTAGTGGTTAGGGCTCTGGACTCTTGACTGGAGGGTTGTGGGTTCAATCCCCAGTGGGGGACACTGCTGTTGTACCTTTGAGCAAGGTACTTTACCTAGATTGCTCCAGTAAAAACCCAACTGTATAAATGGATAATTGTATGTAAAAATAATGTGATATCTGTATAATGTGAAATAATATATAATGTGACATCTTGTAACAATTGTAAGTCGCCCTGGATAAGGGTGTCTGCTAAGAAATAAATAATAATAATAATAATCTGGCTGTACTAAACCTGGAAGAGACTGTTGAACTTGTGTGGTAACAGGCAACACAAATGTAATACTGTTTGGATTTGTATTGAAGCTTATAAAGCGCAGCAAATTTATTTAATATATTCTTAGTTTGGCAGCTTTTAAGAAACAAAGGTAAGCATTTTGCACTGGGGTACAATTTTGTAGATCATATTTTGGCACTGTTCTTAACATTTTCAAACCAGCAGCAGACTGCTTCCAACAATGATGTAACTGTTCCTACAACAGCGTTTCTTTCCTGTTTTATTCAATCAGAATTTCATATTTGAAAATTGAGCTTCAAAATAGGCCCCAAAAGTGTAAACATTAATAACAAGGTATCACTTTACAGCAGACAGAGCCTGTTTAACGGTGTAACTGCTCTCAAGACGCTGGGAATTGCGTTATCTTGTGATGACAACACAGTCACTAGCTGGGTCTGTATGCTGGATGGGAGACAGATGAGTTATCATAGTATTTTGTAAGTGCAGTGTTTGTGAAATAGAATTAGTAACCCCATGCAAAGGGTTTGTACTGTAAAAGTGCAGGAGGCTGGATGAGTAGAATGCCTTCTAAACATCAGCACAATCACAACCGATAGCCTGCAATTATAGCGGAAAAGGGGAGCCTCTTTTAAATTATCCATGGCAGTACATCAAGCTGAAAATGTGTTCTCCAGGTAGTCTGAATAAAGTGCACAAAATAGTTCAAGATACACATAGGCTAATGTTCTAGATTGCTTTAATAAAGTATGTATTCCACAAGTGTTTCATCAACATACACAGTTATTGCTATATCTAGAGTGAAATATTATTTGGGATCTCCATCTGGAAAAGAAATATTGAATTTGTGGACCTTCCAGAAAACCTGGTTAGGTGGCAACTACTACCCAAACATTCCCACCTTCAGTAGGGCATTCTGTAAGTACGACTCACACTGCCAGGGTGCGCTTCTGATTTAGTCATGCAACTTTAAGTAATACTTCACATTATATATTTATAATAAACTTCATTTATTGTTTGTTCTATTTTGCTGTTGTAGTGTGGTTAAGTTCTAGAATAAATCCAGGCCAGAAGCTTAATTGACAAAAGATTATTTTAATGTTAGTATGTTCACATTTCTATAACACACAAGTACTACTTTTTACCTGATCCAACCTTTATCTTAATATGCTGGCATTAGATGCTTAGTAAAGCATGGTAAACTTCAGATAAGTATAGGACTTGTTCAAACTATGATCAACTATGATAACACATGTTAAATGCATATAAAAGCATAGGAAAAGCATGGCAAAAATTACCGTGCAAATTCACCAGTATAAATTTCACCAAGATCAGTTATACCCTTGAGCCCACTCAAATGAACAACTGTCCACAGAATTAAACTTCAAATGCATCAAAGACTAATCAAAGAACTGAGCATTGAACGAAATGCTGAACTTTTCAATGGACGTCTTGCATTGCGTGATAAACCTGAATGAACCAATTAAGCTTTGAAAGCCAGGTACTGACCGTCAAGGCAAGTCATTAAACAATGAGCCGCTGTACCACACTTCAAGCACCACTTTCTCACTGATATACTGTACTGAAATTTGTCTTAATATGATTGAAGCATTGTTATTGTGTTAGATAAAAAGTAACTACTCAATAGGCATCCCTATGAAGTGCACTGAGTGCAAAAGTAAATATCTCTGCACTGCCAGAGTTGCTAAATCCGAGCACCCACCTCCATAGCAGGGTCCAACCAGGAAAACCAGCGGCAGCAGGGAACTCAAAACGAAGCTTAGGGATCTCATGCTAGCACGTAACTCCTATTCGCATTTTACATCCAGAAGAATGTGTTTTCAATTGAAAGTCTGTTCACCACTGCTGTTCAGTTAATGGAAGTGGGCTGGGTACTTGTGTGTAAAAGTGACAGCCCCCCCACCCCCCGCCACACACACACATACACTCCCACCACCCCAGAGAAACCTGCAGCCACTCAAGACAGCTGACTCTCAGATTACATAGGCTATTCCCTCTTAAAGAAAGAGTGCTCCCCATTTTTCCAGCATCAGTTTTAGAATGATCTTAAAATAGTAGGCTTGACAGTGTTAGATGTCTGTCTGCTAGTTAAAAAAAGATTTAGTAAAAGGGACATACTAAGAATGCTGATGTTTCCTAAATGAGTCTAGTAATCAATTTCAGTGTTAATTCCCCATTCTCAAATACTTTGATTATCAATCTGTTGATCATTTAAAATGATTTCCTTTTATGGAATTTTAAATGAATATTTTAATGAATGTCTTTTTACGTAGAATTTGTGTGAAAAGCACTGCATTTCAAAAGTAAGATATACTGGATTAACGATGCTTATGATAGGCACCAAACAAGACGCTGCCTTGTAAATAAAAAGACGTTTCATGGGCTTTGAGAGGTTTCATTTCTGGTTATTATTATTTATTTCTTAGCAGACGCCCTTATCCAGGGCAACTTACAATTGTTACAAGATATCACATTATTTTTACATACAAGTACCCATTTATACAGTTGGGTTTTTACTGGAGCAATCTAGGTAAAGTACCTTGCTCAAGGGTACAGCAGCAGCGTCCCCTACCTGGGATTGAACCCACAACCCTCCGGTCAAGAGTCCAGAGCTCTGACCACTACTCTACACTGCATGGCATGTGGCAGCTAGAGGTCGTCAGTGTGGAATAACCTTTTATTCTTCATTCCTAATATACTTGGGTTGAACTCTTAGAAAGATGGATACATTCATGAATTGCCTCTTTGACAAGATACAGTGTAGCCTATCTATTTCAGGTAAAATTAGGACCCAAAGCTGTTACCTGGTGCTTGCCAACCCAACATCTTAACTTTGTCTTACATGCGCTACCTCCTTTCCACCGCAGGAGTGTGTCTCCTACCGACTCATATGGGTACTGTACTGTATACACAGTATGCTATATATCTATGTATATAAAACTGAATGGGTATATATCTATACAATATGTATCTAACTTAGGAAAAATGTAATTCGTTTATACGTGAGCTATCATAATCTGTCTACATTTGTGCATTAACTGAAACAAATCCTTCTAGAAATCCTTAATCACTGCCAAATTGAAACTAATAAAAAAAACTACTCTCTTTTTTATTTGTATTTGTTGTAACAGAAGGAAATACACTGCCTGAGCTTACTTTCATTGTTAGCTGTCATTGAGTAGTCTAAATGATTTTAACATTGGTGGTATGCAGTAGGGGTGTGCAGACTACTTGTCAATCATTCTCGTATTGTCTTTAAGAAGTATTTACAGGCAGGTATCCAATAAATCCATTCATAGCGTGTTGACTTCAAAACAAAGAAAGCTGTCTCCCTCACGTTTCCAGCTGAGTACCAATCAACGGCGATTCACTTCCCCACTGAGTGTTTTAAAAGCCGATTGGAAGATTATTTTCTTCGCATCAGTTTACGGCCTCAGTACATACAATATACACAAGTTGAGGATGAAATTTGTATTTAAAAAGGCACACACTGTGTTAGTTTCTTACTCCATTAACCGTTTCCTGTTTATTTTCAAATCCCTTCCACACCCTTCAGTCCATGGAGTCACAGTGAACACAGCCCCGCTGGTAACCCTGCAAGAACAGAACCTTTGTTGAAGTATAATCACATTAAAAGCCATCTGGTGTATGATATAGCATGCAAACTTTCCATTATTTAATAATATTTTTATTGGGTTGTCCACCATAGAATAGCTATACTGTAGCCTTATGATGTTTTCAGTCATTACGAGATGTGCAATTATTCCAATATTGTCTATTTTTTTTTTTTTTCACCACAGAATCCAAACAAAATCATTTTCCAAAACGTCAAAAGCTTCTCTCATCTTCCCTTCTCTCTGTCTCCAGAGTGGACTATGCACTAATATTGTTCACTTTGAGACACACTTTTGATGTATTTATCTCAAACTTTCAAAATCAGTACAAATCATAGCAAGAGAAAATGTCTATACATTTTTTTTAATTCATCCTGAATGTGACATTGAAACTGCCGTTACCTTTGGTGTGAACTGTTCAGTGATTCTACTACGGGTTCCCATAGCAGAAAATATCTAATTGTATCTCTGTTACCACAATGTCATCAGAGGGCAGAATTCTAGAATAGTTCTGGCTTTTGCAGCTGTGCATTAATGGTCTGAGATGAGAGAAAAAAAATGGAATGTCAACATTTTCAAGAGGCAAGAGGTTACAATGTACTCATATTAAACACATTGCAGCCAGAATGAACATAATTATGTAGGTACCTAAGTCAGTATTATTAATAATAATAATAATGATGATGATGATGATGATGATGATGATGATGATGATGATGATGATGATATTATCATCATTATTATTATTATTATTATTATTATTATTATTATTATTATTATTATTATTTTACTGCCTCCTTACCTTTTTATGGTGTTGTGGCAGAGAAGGGGGAGGAAATAAGTGCAAATGTAGTCCTGGAGGATATAGGACTAAATCCCCCAGGATACCTTGGGGCTGATTGGCTTTTAAGCCAATAATGAGACGCACCTGCCTGTGATCAAGCAGGCAGGTGTATATAAAAACAGGGAGGAAATGTGTTAGTTTGTGTGTGTGAAGGCCTAGGCCTGTGGAGAGACCTGTGTGAGAGTGAAAGGTATTGTAGGTAACTTGTTTGAGAACAAGTGGGTTTGGTTACCAGTAAATGGCTTAGTCATCTGGTTTTATAGCTAGAACTGTTAAAGGGTTAGCTAGTGCTCCAACTTGAGGTTAGGATTTATTTTGTTTGTTTTGTTTTCAATAAATATACAGGCACCATCCTGTTTGAACTCCATATATATATATATATATACATATATATATATATATATATATATATATATATAAAACAAAGGCTAGATCAGCGAAAGTGTCTTAGAAGGAAGAACCAGTGTCTACCACTTTGCTTTGCTGCAAAAAACCCTTATCAGTGTGCTGCTTGTGTTCAAATTAAAGACAGATTGGCTGATGTAGCCTACATTGCATATGTTTATAGCAGGCAACTAGAACAGAGGAGCAGCTTATGAGCTCAATAGTCAAAACACCTTAACAGCCTTTCTCCCTCTGTGTGCCTTTATTCAGTGTTCAGTTTCCATTTGTACCCTCCCTGTGCTAAGCATGAAATGAGGTCTATTTATAAATGTTTTTTTTTACTGAAGTAACCAGGACTGTGGACAAAGTATTCAAAGTTGGGCATTATCTAATCGTATCTATAACTCAAAAAAAAAAATGAAACGTAAAAGTTATAAGAATGAAAAGCTTTGGCTAGTGCCTTCATCAGTGTAATTCCATTTTTCTATTGGAGCATAAGCTTTAATTGTCTGTTTCTAGACACCGGTTCGCACTAATCTTGGACTACCTTATCTAAAGTAACATGTAGAAGTTTAAGATTAGTGGTAATTCAGTGACTGTGAAGCCAGTCGTACGTCCTCTTATATAATCTTATCATAACTAAACTGGGTTCTTTTGTAGCTTACATGAAGTTGCATGTCGTCTCTCTAAGCAGTCACACAGGGAGCTTAACAGCCTCTTAAAAGATGAGAACCAGCTGTAGGTGGCCATGCCAAAATCAGAGGTCACTAGTTTAGATCAAATACAAAAAAAAAAAATCCTGTTTCCTTAAAGTATTATCAATTATTTTGCTTTTTCATTCACTATTTTTTGCCCAGCTCCCCACTAAGACCCCTGCATTCGCCTGTGTAGGTTTCCAATGCAATTTTCTAAAACAATTATAAGAACAGTTACAAATGGAGGCCATTCAGCCCATCTATGCTTGTCCGGTTCCTTGTAGCTGACTGATCTCTGAACTTTGTCAAGGTGGGTCTTAAAGGATCCAAGTGATTCTACCTCAATAACATGACTAGGCAGCCCAGTCCATACCATCACCCTGAATGACTGTATGAAGTATAAACGCATACAAATTCTGTTTCAGTTTGTAAGGAGTTGACATCCCAGCCCATTGCATTGAATGGGAAGGCGAGGGCTGGACGCGAACCGCAAACCATACAGACAAATGTCTTACCATTCAGCTAAAGAACAAGCTCTGTTTGAGAGGTAAGCACGGGTCTTATGCTGATGTCAGTTTTATTGACTCATCAGCTGCTAAGAGGAGATTCATTACGTTATTTAAAGAGCTTTGTCGACTGAAATAAAATAAAAAAAATCATTAAATGTTTCTAGACTGTTTAAAAAAAAGTCAAGTTTAATTTAACTTCATTCAAAAACCACAGAGCCACTGAGTCAGTTTTCCAATTGAGTGTGAGAAAACAACATCTCTGAAAACTCTTAGAAAGTGAAATGTTTGCACTGACCTGATTTAATATTATCCTCCTTCACAGGCAGACTAACTAAAAAAGGAATATAAATTGACAGCATGAATAGTAGATGACTGCATGCTGGAAATACGAACCTCATTAGTTCCCTCTTGTGGCAATATACATATATACATAAAAACATATATACAGTGCTCCCCTTTATAATGCTGTAGTCGGGAGCCATAGTTAAGAGACCGTGATGTTTGTGTTCCGTCTTGTAACGAGAATGCTAGTGTTGGTGTAATGGCATTATGGGGCAAATGGGAGCCGTGACCGTACCGCCTTATAATGTGTTCTGCAGTATAAAGGGCCACCTTATAAAGGGGGAGCACTATACATATGTGTATATGAAGTTACCAAGTAATACTAAATATACAAACATCTGTACAGTACATAACATAGTATCATGTCCTAGAAACATGGTCAATAAAGACTTTACTTTTGCTTGGCAGTTTTTTTTTCAATTGGCAGTTGACAATATGCCCTTCATAGAGAATCCTTATTTGATGCTTGTCTCTAATAAAATACAAAATGTTTATGTCAAATGATAGTTGACAATACAGCCCTCATAAAAATGACTCTTTTCAGGAGTTGTTGAAACTTATAGGCAAGATGGCTTTGACATTTTTGAACAGGACAACGTTCACATTGGCTTGGTTCCGCCGCCATGCCATTGAGGCAGGCACAGCTATGTAAATCCTGGCCTGTGTTTAAATATACCTCTGAGCGCCATTATGGATTCCCAGGTGGTTTGGCATGTCCAGGTGAGACTGATATCCCCTAGGGTTTTACCCTCAGTAAACATGGGGCTGAAGCCAAAGTTTCTCCTACATATTAAGGGAAGTAGGCTCCCTCAGTGGCTGGATTAAAATACTGCTACCTCTCCAGTCTTTTCCCTTTTTGGATCACACACTTTTACACAGAGAGCTTTCTGAATATATTGTCCTATGCAAATCATGTCTACTACTCTCTCACAATGCCCATTGTCCTTTATTTCCACATTCCAGAAAGTACTGTGAGGCTGTTGGCAGACTTACTGGCAGACTGCCAGCTTACTGTTGTTGCAGGTTCTGTAGCAGGAATGCGTTTGTTGGGCACTCAGTATTAGTGGCAGGTTTTAAAGGGGGGAGCGTGTGTCCAAACATCTAAAATGATTTTTGTTACAAAAAGCTCTTTATTCTGCGAGAGTGCACACAGAAAAGTGAAGTTAAAATGTAGGATACAGACTAGTAGCACATTTTATAAAACTCTGGTGGGACGCCAGTTTTAAATGCTTGTTCCCATAATATTCACTAGATGTTAACCACAAAAACTGCCAAATTGTTTATTTTAAAGTCTTGCGGTTGGAAAACAGTAAACGGGATGTTTGCTTGTCCATAGCACACAATGGATGGAAAATTTTTGTTTGGAGAGAACTACTTTGGAACACTGAGTTTAAGTCCAAAGGCAAGAGACCTCAATAAAGCTGCACTCATGGTATGTTTAAGAGCACAATATCACTCTTGAGAGATAGCTTAGCTAAGAAACTAATGGAGCCCCCTGGGAAGGCAGTACTGGACACTTTGAAATCCCCAGTTTGCCAGAACATTAATCGCTTTAACCAGCCAAGAAATCTGAAGCTATTGTGACTAAAATGAGGGTGGGGGAGCAGTTTGAAGCAAAATGGAGTTACTTTTGTAATAAGAAAGTATGAAAAATGTGTTGTGAGGAAAAAAAAATATGATTTGGCAGTACTTTGGTCCCTCAATTATTATTATTTTTTTTTTTCTTTGCGAGGGCCACGGGCTTACTACATTCTATCATAGTTTCTCTTATTTGTTTAACTTGGTGGAGTCTAGGTATGAATCCACACACTCCAATGCAAGCAGCTTAACCACTACCAAGTTTTTGGCACAAACAGTTTTATAAAAGTCAACCCGTCGTATGTAGGGTGTTATTGTATAACAAATGTCTGCAGATTCGGAGACAGCAATGCAAATGAAGCTGAGCGGTTCTGGCTTCTCAAACTGTGCGAATGATGATTCTTACACAATGAGACACCCTACACATCACCGCCACCGATAGTAACATTGGATAGTCAAAGATTAGTGCTAACTGGGGTCTGTGAAAGCAGCTGATAATGGTAGTATGGGTTGCGATGTGTATAAACCTACACCCTGGTACTCTTTCATTATCCTAAAATCACAGATAATCTACTACTTTGAAAAAAGTAAAACTCCTGTTTGCTTTGTTGGTGGCACTGCTGAGCCGAGCAGTTACTCAGAGTTCTATTAGAATACTGGAAAGCATTGTCAATGCATCACCAGCTCTAATAGTTTCCATGGTAACAATAATTGCAGGACTGGCACAAGGAACAGTGACAGTTTGTGTCCTAAGGAGCTTTCAACTCATTCCGATTTTTATCTTTAGGAAGAAGAAAGAAGGTGATAACGAGCCCATCATTTTAGGGAGAATGAGGGGTGAGTGAGAAACAAATGGAGGGGCTGGTCGAGATAGAGTTGGGTGTAAAGAGGGGGGAGGGTAGGGTCAGGCTCCGTGCAGAGTGGTCATTATCCCTCATAAGATGATTGCAAAAGCCAACAATATTAGAATCGTCCTTTTTAGATTTTTAGACTCCATACTGTATTCACCAACATCTCTACATTAATACAGAAAAAGTACAGCTGTTATTTTCAACATATCAGAATAAATGTACCTTTGAGCAACAGAGACACCTACTGTCAGAGGCAGTACTGCACCTGCTGATGAGACCAGGGGAAGCGAAGAAGCAGGGTCAATTTTAGGGAATTATCTAGCAGGTAATGACCACTGTGAAAGAATAGCTAATATTCACATTAGCAACATTTTCACTTCTTTTACTTTGGTGGAGAAGGTTTCCCAATTTAAATTTCTTACTGCACATGTTTCAAGTACCATGCCATCTTTAACATGCCACTTGCTTTTTTGAGTTTGCAGCAACTATTGTATCAGAGCAGTTCCTTTAGTTGATGAAGTATAGAGTTCTCCCGCCCTGTTTTCGTTATTTGCGTTGCCAGTCCTCGTCTCACACCTGTCTCTGTTTCAGGTCCGGGGCCTGGGAGGTATGTCCTTCCCTCCACTGTGGGTTTCCGGAAACACGACCCCACCAAACAGATGAATCCTGCATACTCCTTTGGCACGAAACTGGGTAAGGGCAGTGCGATATGAAATCGAGGACCTTTCAGGTACAAGGCAAAGAATATTCTGTTTAAAAGGAATTATTACCAATGCTTGGTGATCCATTTAGAAGCGATTTAAGATGCTTAACCCTTTGCGGTCCTATGTCGGACCAGGTCCGACATTACAATTTTCCCTTAAAACACAGGTCCCTGGAAAAAGCTGAGAAAACCATTCAATGGCCGAGTGTGACCGATAGGCGCCAAGAGAAGCTGATAAAAAGGGCCGTATCTGAGCAATACACATAGCCCCGGCACCACAGAGCTAACACGGACATAAACAAACAAGATAGCTGCTTCTGCATCCAACGCTCAAAGAATATCACAGACATTTCAGAGCTTTTTGAGATGTTCTAGTAATAAAATAATGACTTGGATCTCATTATTGAGGAGTTTGGTGATAAAACAAGTGATCAGAAGATGATTTATTGGTATGCATGACTATGAAGAGGTATGTGAAAAATACAGCGAACAAGGGGCGGGGCAGGCTGGAGATGCAGTACTGAGTGTCCTGTTGATATGCAGTGCCTTTTAAACCTGTTTTACTGTGAAAAAAAATACTTTTAAACAGCGTGTCTAAAATAAACTGCGCATGTGAAAATAAATTGGACCTGACATGCCTGAGACGTGCTGAATAAATGGACCGCTAAGGGTTAAACTAAAGACTGTTTTACTGAGTAACTTCAAACTTTTCAAGAATCGCACTTGAACGTCAAGCAGATGTGTAATCATGCTGAAACTTCACAAGCCTTAGGAAAATGATTCGGAAACGGCTGTTTAAAATGTTCTCATTTAATTTAAGTCTAATTTAATGCTCAGCTATAAATAGCTGCTTTCAAGGTAGGATAGATCGGGTGTACAATTCTCACCTACATATCATTCATGTTATTTGGTTTCCAATTCTTGTATTGATTTTTCATTATATAACGGGCAGTGTTTTGTGATCCACTGTCGTTACGGATTCTGTCCTGTCCCCTGTTGGTGACATGAGGTTAAAAGCTCTAATATCACGAATGTAGACGAGCCTTGCTCTCTTGCATTGTGGTTTGCTCTCTTGCAGTGCACAGGGTCATCAGTTTGTGCCCAGCCTCCACCCTGTTACAATAGTGCCTTGACCCAGATCTTATAGATTGGCTGCAGCCGATTGCCAAGGTGAAAGGGGGGAAGAGTGTAACGGGCAGCGATATTTTCTCTATTAAAACATCTCATTATTTTAAATTTCAAATTTTAAAATATGTTTCTAGTTAGTTCTCCACAAGGGCTTTTTGCATCACCAATGTGGGACTAAAGGTAAGCGGTTGAGACTACCTATGCAAGCTTCCTTGCAATGAAAAACAGTAATACAAAATCATAGCCATTCATAACCCAATTGTTAGCAGGGAAGCTTGCACAGGTGTAGAAGGTAAAACTAATAATCAATGCAATTGAGGAAGTTTAGGATGAGCAACGCGTGTGTCATTACAATCCTCTGTCTGCCCCTCTGCAGAAGTTGTGTGGAACTTGAGCACGTTCTGGAGTTGTGTCAAGGCTGTGACAAACAGTGGTCCAACCCGATATTAGGTACAGATCCTAATAAAGCTGCCCGGAAGTGTATAAATGTATCCTCATGAATTTGCATCTTTCTTTCTTTCTTTCTTTCTTTCTTTCTTTCTTTCTTCTTTTTTCTCTGGATCAGAGCCACTCCCCCGGATGAAAGCCCCAGGACCCAGCTACTTCATTGACAGCAGAGTCACGTGGGTGGGAAACAGTGGGTCTCCAGTCTACTACCTCCAGGGCAAGCAGAAGGACTTGAGTAAGTCGATATATGAAAAATGCTAACTGTACCTTCCAGTGAACTATATAGAGTTTTATTGCTTTTCTTATTTATAACTTGAAGTACCACCCTTTTTTATTTATCTTGGAGACTTTACATTCATATACAATCCAGCTGCAAATCCCTAACATTTCTCTAGAGCACTCTCCTGGAATAATAATGTATTGAGTTTACAATTAAATGAGCACCCCAGTTACCACACAGTTTGGCGCAGTACTGAGGAGAATGGAGCACTGTACTATCAGAGGTGCTTTATGAGATTAGAGTTAGATCTTCTTCTTTGTTGGATAATATAAGACTAGCAACCTCAAGGGTACCTTCATGACAGCGCAAAAGAACAGCTAAAACTGATCAAGACAATGACATCCAACCCAATAAAGGGTTGACTGTGACCAGGCTGACAATGATGTGCTGTTGTTCAAGGTATGTTTCGTGAAAATGTTAAGCAGCTCTCTGTTTCTCTGTGAGGTGTTATGAATTTAATTTAGCGCTGCACTGAAAACTTTTCTTTTCCTAAATAGGGTAATAGCTTTTGTGGCAGGTGGCATAGCGATACATGTTTGTTGATGGATTGGGTATGGTACATGTCTAAATACAGACATACCCTCTGTAAATATGAGCTCTGCACCTACACAAAACAAAACTGCATTACACCACCACTCATTTAAAAAAAAAAATAATACATTTTATTTCACTAAGAAATATCTGTGTCATGATAGCTATATGATTGAGAAGCAAATCCATGAGTTTAAATAAATAGCTTCCCTGTGGTACAAACACAATTCTGGGCTTGGTGCCCCTGCTATTGATCAGGAAGGGCTGGCCTTTTATTCCACTGTAATGGCTGGCCTCACTATCATTATTGCCTAATTAAAGGGTTCTTGTCTGAAATGTTGCACTGTGCTGCGTGGCACATTAATCCAATGGCTTTCGCTCACTTATGCATTCACTTCTTCAGATGTGTGGAATCAGTCTAAGGCTTTCAATCTGATTGTAAATTGCTGTGCTGAGTCAAACTGGATTGTGAATGCATTAATTGACTTGCCTCAGGAGGATTCTTATTAACCACAAGCAGTTCGAATAATTTGCAATGCTTGGGTAAAGAAGGCAATTCATCTGGAAAAGGAGTGACAAGTACTGACTATGTCTTTCAAATAATTTTCAAACAACACTGCTTGATCCATAGGCAGGCTGCTATTCTGTTATTTATTGCTTTAAAAAGAATACTCCGTGAACGTTCATGAGTGCTGTGCTTATTTCACTCATTTGTGGAGCATTTATGCAGTATTATCTATACATATAAAATAAAATGTCCTCACCTTTTCTAAGGTGTTACCAGGGACATGTGCATTTCTGTGATACTATTGGAATAAAATACTAATTATGTTTTGTTGATACATACATACATATTTGGGGCCTCATTTACTGAGGGGCAGTAATTTGGCCAGAATTGCAGGAGGAAAATTGAGATGACTGCTCATGGTATTTTCCTAAATACATATGACGGCATATTAAATAATATTAATGTGTTCTCTGTACACATTACAATATGTAAAAATATAGCTATGTACAATAGTCTCAAACAGTACAGTAATAAAATATTTTAAATTGAAACTACTCTTTTAATCTTAGTCTATTTAGTTAGCCCAAAATAAATCATAGTGTCGCATCAACTAAAGCTGAGGCGATGCATCGATTTATCGATGCACCGTATCGTTTGACAACTACCGATAGTCAATCCTGTGAGTCATTTTTGTGTAAAGGGTTTAAGCGAAGAAAAGCTTTTATTATTCAATTTGGAATCAGCCATTATTTTTTGCATTAAGCGCAGAGCTTCTCTGCTCCGCTCAGGTCTGACTCTCTGAATCTGCATGCGATTGAGCTCACCTTCTCCCCCATGCCCTGCCCCCTGTGAGTGTTTACTGATGGGATTGGATCTGTGCAGGAGTTAAGAGCATGTGCTAGAATTACAAATGCTGTATCGACTGAGCTACAAATCCTTTCAATGTTTGACAATTCTTTTCTAAAGTAAGACGGCAAGAAAGAAAAGTAAAGAAAGTAATGTTTGGGATACTCCGGTAACACAACTAATATGCGTGACCATTTAATGAGATGCAGAGGTCGCGCTAGCCTTTAAAAATGTGCATTTGTAAAAAGCATACCATCTCAAAATCTGCGTTTTAACATATTGCTTTCACATCTGCATTTTAGAAACGTACTGCTGTTATTGTTTACGTTTTACTAAAATGTCCTGGGTAGTTTTTCTCTTGATTGATTGTTACTTTGACTGGTTATGGATTTAAACTACTTGTTTTTTTTTGGGGGGGGGGGTTTAGTTTGACACCCAAATGGTACAAATCAACACGAATAAAATAGCTCATAAATAGTCATAGGTAGCTCATTAGTGTATGGCAGCTCATTATCTGTATTTAACATGCTGCTTTGCATATGTATTATTATTATTTATTTCTTAGCAGACGCCCTTATCCAGGGCGACTTACAATTGTTACAAGATATCACATTATTTTTACATACAATTACCCATTTATACAGTTGGGTTTTTACTGGAGCAATCTTGGTAAAGTACCTTGCTCAAGGGTACAGCAGCAGTGTCCCCCATCGGGGATTGAACCCACGACCCTCCGGTCAAGAGTCCACAGCCCTAACCACTACTCCACATTAATTCAATGCAAATGAGGCGGTATCCGCTAAATCCTTGTTTTCTGCACGGAAATGGGAATAGTAAATATGACAGGGACAGAACTGTGCAAGGTAATTATGTTTTGCATACGGTAAATGCTTCGTAAATGAGGCCCTTAGTGTGTGTTAAGTAGCTGAGTGGTTCAGAGTGAGTTTTTCTGCTCACTCAAATCACAGATGAAATCTGTAGCACCCTGAGCTGCTGCAGGCGTCTCAGTTACTGAACGCATTGTCTATACATACAAACAGATACACATATACTGTCCAAGCAGCACCCATGTGCAAAAAAGTCTAGATTCAAGATTGTTCTCTTTTCATTGGTGAGGAATCACCTGGCCCTTTTCACCAGACAGAACAAGTGTGATTGATAAACTTATTGTGCTAGAGGGCATGAGCTTAGACCACAGTGTCAATCTAATGAGTTTGTTGTCTTAGAGCCTTCTGGCCCAGGACTGAATTGCTGGCAGGGGGTGTTCAGGTTAAGATTGATGTGCACCTGTGGGCACCTGACAAGGTAAACCTGCACACTAAAATACTGTTAGCCGGTAATCAGTATTAGTAGCTGGATATGCCAATGTATGATGTGTGGAAAAGGTAACAAGTTTTTTGTAAATCGTTTTTGGTTCTTTGACTACACCTGACTAAAAAGCAATGCATTTGGGAGAAAGTCTCAGTTTTTGGGTGTTAAAACATGATTACAAATAAGTGTGTTTATTAATAATTGAAAATTCCATTATCGACCATCCCTAATCCAGAACCAATTCCAATCCAGCATCTCGTTGTGATTATTCAATAATTGTACGGTAGTAACCAATACACTGGTGAGTAATCAGGCTTTAAAAATGGAATTTCTTATTAAAAATAGCATTCTCATCCCGGGCTCCTCATTGTTGAGCTAAAGATCTTTTTGTTCTTTGTTCTATTTCTTGCTGCTGCTTCTTGTAAATATGTCCATTGTTTTGAAGGATGGAGCTTCAGTACAATGTATTAGTAGTTCACTAAGCCTCAATCTTGCTAGAAAATAATACTGAAATAGGAACTGCTTCTATGGGTGCTGTTTTAGATGCAGCCACTAGGAACAGGTTTAAAATACTTCTCTAGTTTATTTTTATTACCACTGTATTTTTTTCAGCTTTCTTTCACGTTCCAGGACCTGGAACGTATGCCAATGAAAAGGTGCGCCCTGTCAATGAACTGCGAGCTCCGGTCTACACCATGGGCTCCAGAACGCGGTACAGGCGCTGCGACCCCAACCCGACTCCTGACAGATATTCCCTGCACTCTATGCTTGGCCCCAACATACCCAACAAGCTTTCCTACCCCTCTTACTCCATCACAGCCCAATCCAAGGTGGGCCACTATGCATATGACTGGGCGAAGAGCCCAGGTCCTGGCCAGCATGACATGCCCAGTGTCAACATCTACCTGCAGCGGCTTCCTATTTACTCCTTGCTGGCTCGCCAACCCCCCATTGGCAAGTACAAAAAGAGCCCTGGTCCAAGGGCTCATTGGCCAGATAAGGTCACCATCAACTTTCCTAAGCACCTTCCTACTACATGGGCATCCGGCACTCTGAGTTTGTTACCCCGGTTGTAGTGGATGTCAAGAATTGAGCACCTATAGCTTTCACATATCTGGGGGAGTAAGACCATGACGTGAAGTTTATTACAGCATAAATATCTATCGCAATAAAGACTATATGAAAAGTGGAATCTTTTTGCCATTCTTTTGTATTCCAAGTAACCCATCTGCTGTGTGTGCCACACTACACAACCAAAAATGCACATATAAAATGCAATAATACCAAAACCAATAACCAGGATTACAGGACTGATTTAATAAAAAGCAAAACTGTTGTGACTTTATCCAGATGGATGCATAGGGGAAACATTTCATTTTCACTCAGATGGAGCCCCACAGATTGTGCCACAGTATATTCAGACAATTAGACAGGCTTTGGTCACACTTTATAACCATGGGCCGGTTTTTCAAAATGTTGGTAATCCGATTTCTGCACTTCATCTGAAATTGGGTTTTATCAAAACGTCAACATGACGCACTTTTTAAAACAATTAAATATAATTGGATTTAGCGAGGTGATCAGGATTACTTTTATTCAAAATATCAGGATCATTTTGATCCTACTGAGAAGGTGGGTTTCACTTTTAAATAATCATAGAACATAGATATTTTGTTTGAATTTCAAAAGAAAACACATGCTATATGCAAATAGAGTATTAAGACACGTTTCACATATTTTTTTAAGTTTTGTATCCATGCTGGCAAATTAATGTGTGTCTGATTAAGGAAAAAACGCATTTAGTGGTATAGCTTTTGTCAAGAACAACAGCTTTGTTTTCCATTTATTTACATGTTTTTTTTCAGTGTGTCTGTGTGCTGTTTAGAAATAAAGATGTGGGGAATATGACATATCTTTAATGTGAAACGCCAATGGAGGATCCTTCTGAAAGTAGTTCTTTAAAATGGCATCCCTCACTGCCTGTCCAGCAAGTTGATCCTGTGCATCATAGTGTCCTACCTGAGGCTCAGGCAGGTCATCTCTCAAATTCTCACCTTCAGTGGCTGGTATATTGTGATTGATAGTGATACTGCGCAAATCAATGCAGGATAGAATGATGCTGCATGCTTGTAGCGGATCCATATGCAAGTAAATCAGACAAGCAAATTAAAACATTAACATTCAAAGTGAATTGTCTGAGTTTTTTTATATAAAACACAATAAATAAATAAATAAACCTGTGTATTAATACTCATAATTATCACCTGTCATTTCTTTTTTTTATATTAGACTCGATCATATATAATGGTCTATTTTAAAAGAAATAGGCTATAAACTATTAACAACTACTTCAAAAACCGGATTTCATAATCGTGATTATTTTTAATCTGAATAAATCTAATCCAGCAGTGACATGTTCTGAAAAACCGGATCAAAACGATTCAGATAAAAGTAATCTCAAAACACAAAATATAGGATAACAAAATCCAGACCATTTTTATCCAGATTACAAATTTTGAAAAAAACCTGTATAAAACCTAACCTTTCTGAAGCACCATGCAAGTGTTCCAGTACAATGAATGAATAAAAGATTGAAAGTCTACATCCTAATTTATTCATGTGTCACTGATTAGCACCAGCAATAGATTCACTGGTCCACCTTTTCTTTTGTTGAAGCCTTTTTTTATTTGCATTTGAATACTTTAGTTTGTAATAAACACATATTTCAAAAACCCAATTCACACAAAAACTCGCCTCACAAAACAACCTTCTATGAGTTCCACTCTAGCAGAAGATTTCTAGTGAATCTTTTTGTATTACTGTAATAGTAATAGTGTGTGTGTCTGTAAATACAGTTCTGTTTATTTGACTGAAAGGGCCTTGATTTATAAGAGTATTTAAAATGTACCTCAGGGCTGACAGTTTGGATTGGAGATCTCAGGGTTTATGGTTTGAAGCCCACTGTCGGCTGGTATGCATAATTAAATATACATACTCATTTTATGCTCAATAATTTTGTCACAAGTTTTATATAAGACAGAGCTAAGAATAGTATGGGCAGCAACAAATGTACAAACTGCCGCACGTATCAATGATATGTCCTCCTGTGAATTCTAGCTTGGATGCAAGCGTAACCTTTAGTTACAGATGCCTGTGGAAAGGGCCTGAGGGGTCTGATTAAGCCTGCCGGAGTGTCAGGTTAGAGAACTTTGATCCAAACCATCAGAAACAGTCAGTTTCCAATGTTCAGAGCTGATTGCTCTTGACACAAGATTTCCACCAGGGGTTTTTGGCACCTTGTCAAACAGCCCTGGTCTGAATATGTCGATGACAACTCCGATACTACGTTGCCTGAACATGGCAAGCCGTACAGCCTTTGTTTTTTTTTAGTTTTGGGGAATAGGTGGCACAGCAGTAAAAGGCTTCTCCAATTCCAAAAGATGTATCCAATATAAACACACATATAAGCATACTTCTGTAACGCATGTTATATAATTGAAAAGAAAAAAAAAACTGTACACTAAGATGCCACTTGCCCTTACTAGCCATACGATTTCATCTGTTCCATAATACAAGTGAATTTGTGAGACAAATTGAATTGGATGCGACTTGCTCAATACTTCATGTTGTAATCATTAAACAAGAGGGTTTCTATGGCTAAGTTCACAACACTGTACATGCAGGTGTCAAGTGTTTCAACAATTCCACACTCAATATCCCACTTGTATCACAGGCTAGTACTGAGGACCGCTCAGTTTTACCACTTATGTTAGTACAACCTTGTACTGTAATACCCAACCAAAGCAGTCATTTTGCAGTACATTTTGGTAAGGGAGAAAATACATGGGTTTTAGTCATCAGAACACATCCCCCATTTGAAAAGAACCCAAATCGGCAGTTTGTGCTTGACAGTAACCCAGGACTGAATGACAGGAGTATTGGTTGCTTAGATTTTGGTTTAATGTGTGTGTCGGGGGTATATACAGTGATTCAATCCATTACAAAACCCCCCCCCAAAAAACCCCTCTATTGCATTGTGTATTCAAGTGTATTGTTTGTATGTGGTTGCTTCAATTCTATACCCTTCTGCAGTTGGCATGGAGACAACTTCATACTAATAGTTCAGATGGGATCACATGGCTTTTATAAATGACCTCACATACTCAGGCATCTGTAACTGGTTTAGAGATTTGTACAGAGGAAATGAGAAATGGGTGGCTTCAGATATCTTCAGTTGCATCATAGATAGTGTCATTTCATTTTCAAATACATGTTACTGCGGACACCTTAAATACAGCTAAAAATACAAGTCAGAAGTTAGTTAGAAGAGCAACCTAATACTTATTTTAACCTAATGTATTTTTTGACAATAAACCAATAAGTATTTTATACATATAGGTGTAAGAACCAGTTAAATAATGTGACAAGGCAATTTTTGTAAAAAACAAGGAAACAAACAAACAACCTCCCCCCACACCCAACCCCCCAAAACAAATGAAAGAAAGCATCCCGAAACATCACTGAAGGGGATTAGCATATGTGAAATAGATATTTGAAAAGGATCTGTATAAATCATAACCAGATGTGAAGATGTGGCAGGGCAACATTTTATTTTACTGGCCCGGTAATGGAACTTGACAGGAAGAATCATACAGTATAGTTTTGTTCAAAGACACTGTGTCTATTTGGATCTCAGTAACGTCACCGCGAAATGTATATACTGTGCCTGTTTTTACTGTATGATTATTGTAATTGGTAATTTTAATAAGTGGGTCCATAAATGAGCCTGGAGTTAAGGAGCAGTATTAGATCCGTCCCTGTGTTGAGGATTAAAATAGACCCCACTTTGTCAAAGAGTGTGGTCTTTATCATTGATCTGGCCTTTACCCAACAGTCCACTACAAACTACTACAAACTGCATAAATGTGCAACACACAGCGCAAACTCGAAGAGGTTATTTGAAAAGAAAATCATCAATATAAACTACATCAACCAACATCTGGAATAAACTTGGAATGATGAAGAGCTTGCTAATATTGCAATATTGTAATGAAAGTGTACAACAGAGTAGTCTTCTAGTAAAACAAAGATAAAATGGTCAATTTCATTTAAATCTCCACCGTTACAAAAGTGTCTGCTGGTTTACATTCACCTCCGCTAAGTGCAACCCTCCCTGTGGGCTTCAACTAGCCAGTAACTGTGTCCCTCCTGCGGACTGGTAAAATCACTACCTTAAACACAATCGCATTTATGTACAGTATAGGAGGTTTTGAGTTAAGTGCATGGCAAAAAGATGTAGGTTTTAGAACAATTTAACTTTAATTTAAATACTGTGTTTCCCATTGTCCACCCTGTTGTGTTTTCATAAAGAAAAATGGGCTTAAATCATACAGAGGATACTTGTGGAAAACTGGTATATGCTTAATGGCCGTGATTTGACTGCTAAATGCTAAGCTATCAGCGTTCTACAAGAAGAGAAAGGACAAGCACTGTGTGCAATATCATACATGGCTTGACGCCTGTGACTGTAAATGAAAAAAAAATCTACTGCTCTACTTCTGGCATTTGTTTAGCAGGCGAGTTATACTTTTTGATTTTGGTATTTCTGGAGCACATGTTGTGATTGAAGTTGGTTGGTCATTCATTCAACTGCACAACAATTAACATACCTCTTGAATTAGGTCAAGCATGAGAATGGTATGACTAAGAAACACCTAAGGGCCAGTGCACACCATACGCAAACTGAATGAAAACAAATTGAAGCCTATACACGATTTTACAATGTTCGCATCGCCTGTGTGTGCAGTAGTCCATTTAAATCAACTGTTTTTTTTTTCTTTGCTCTGTGGGCCCTAACGTTATAGTACTGAAATGTACTGACAAGTGCCATTATTTAAGGAAATAATTGACTGAACAGCAGATAGGCGACTCCCTAACTCATTCTGTCAGTGCATCCCTGTTCTGGTAAGTCAGTCACCGTATTTTAAATCTATATATCTATATTCATAGCCTGAAGTAGCTGGTTTAAAACAAAACATTCACAGCACTTGATCATATGTGAAACCTGCGTGTGAGGCTTGCCTGGATTCGAGTAAAAGATTCAAGTTAATTATTTGACAAACTGTACCCCCAGTCATGTAGTAGTTGTAGGATCACTCGAATACACACACACATTATATATATATATATATATATATATATATATATAGTGTATTGTAAAAGGAACTCACCCACTCGGGTTCGTTGCCCCTTTAAAAACACGACCCAGGACACTCAAATGGATTTTTTTTTAGCGCTCACGCGCTATTTTTTTAATAAACACAAAATTAAAACAAAGTACACAAAATAAACACCTAGCTCTTCTGAGCATTAACTACACACGCAGGAACCTAACTATCACAGGACGGCTAAGCCGTTTCCCTGTTCCATCAAAACTCAACCACACGGGTTTGCACTATACCTTTTCTCGGGACTGCCAGGAAGCAGAGCACTCCTTTCTGCCTCCTTCCATTCAGCAGCCTCGAGCAGACTGCCTGTTCTCCTTTTAAACCCCGCACCTGGGCCTAATTTCCAATAACGCCCAGGTGCGGATGATAATTAATAATAAAACAATTAAACAAAACAATAAAGCAACACAAATCAAAACAGTGCATTTCTATAGCAGGGAGGTTTTAACCCCCTCCCTGCTGTTTCTCATAACCCGCTACTTTACAGTATATATAGTGAGAAAGTGTAGTCCTGTGGAGCACAGGACTACACCTCCCAGAAAGCCACAGGCTGAAAATCCTTAATTTAATTATTTGTTTATTGTTTTGGCAGTTAGCTCATTTTGGTAAATTAGAGCCAAATGCCAATATTTAAAGAGAGCAGTCAGTCTGCTGTGTGAAGAGCCTGACGTTGTGTTGTTTAAAAGGTACTGTGTGTGTGTTCATTATAACAGGTAAACAGCTTAGATGTCCTGTTTATTTAGCTAGGTTCCTGCCATGTGTAGTCAGTGCTCCAAAGTGGAGCTAGGTTTGTGTTGTGTTTATTTTTATTTGTGTTCAAAATAAAAAGTGAGCTACCGTGCATTTAAAAGTCAATTTCCTGGTGTGTGCGTCACTCACTAATGCTAAACCAACAAACATATACAAATGTATAAATCTCGGTGCCTAGATTCATAAATTTTGAAGGACTCTTAGTGCTGGATGGAGAAATCCCCTGGTATATTTATGGATAAGAAAACAGCAATACAAAAGCCCATCAACTACACATGCAATGCCCAGATTGATTAAACAGGAGAGCTAAGAGCAAAAGAATGATTTTACTGTTGCTGCAGCTTTGGCTGAGGACATTGCATTGCAGTGGTCAGTGTACTGCATTGTTTTTCAGGGTCAGCAGAGGGCAGTGTTGGCTGAGTTACAAACAGACATTGAAAGGCATGCCTCTCTTGCATTCAAGTGCTTGATGCTCAGCCAGACACAGACTGTGTCCATCCACCAGCTTGCAGGGAGGGGTCCCTTCACAGACGTTTGAAGACATATATTACAAAATAATAAAATCACACTTTAAAACATGTATATGGGGAGTACTAAAAATGATATTGAGATTATGGGTAAACATAATTTGACTAGGCATACCCAACCGTTGTTTGTGACATTTAGTAGTAGTGAAAAATGACAGAATTGAATACATTGTTATTACTTAAACATCACAGAAATTGAAAGAAATGTATCAACTGAACTGTATTCAGTAAATCTTACCTCTGAAATTTCACCCAAATAAACAAAGGCAACTACACACCTGGCCAGGTACACACACACACATTATATATATATATATATATATATATATATATATATATATATAGTAACACAGAGGCTCTAAAACACGACCCAAAACACAAATTTGAAAGGAACCGCTGATGTGCACTTTAATTTTATTACAAAATAAACAAAACGAAAACAAAACCTAGCTCTCTGAGCACTAACTATACATTTGTCGGTTCCCTGACTCACTCACAGAACAACTAAGCCATTTACCTGACAAATAATAAAACCCCCCCCCCAAAAAACACAGTTTTTCAAGACATGAAAACATATAGTACCTTTGATACAATTGCACACACTATCAATCAGGCTTCTTCACACAGCAGAGCCCTGAAGAGACTGGCTGCTCTCCTTTAATACCCTGCACCTGGCTCTAATTTACAATAATAGCCAGGTGCAGGTGATAATTAACCATTAACAAATAATAATCAAATGAAGGCTTTTCAGCCCGTGTCCTTCTGGGAGGTGTAGTCCTGTTGTTAGTTACTGACAGAAGGACCTGAATATACGTTAACCCTGTTTCTATTCAATGAACCGTCAGAAAGTTTTTAAAAAATATGTTTTGCAGTTTGAGTGTTTTGCTACATAATGCAGTTCCATAACTAATTTTATATTCAAACGATGACTACACTCATTCAAATCCTGGCATAAACTCGAGTGTATGCTGCAGGAAATGAATTACGGTGTGCTAAGAGGGTCAAAACAGAGGAGTGCGATTACCGTGCACAAAAAAAATGATGCGTTTTGGACGGGAGCTTCCAGGGGGCGGCGCTCAATTGACCGAGTGTCATCCGGGGGGAGGGAGGGTAAGGTCAGCCAGGGTGTCCTCGGCTCACCGCGCACCAGCGACCCCTGTAGTCTGGCCGGGCGCCTGCGGGCTTGCCTGTAAGCTGCCCAGAGCTGCGTTGTCCTCCGACGCTGTAACTCTGATGCGGCTGCACGGTGACTTTGCAGTGTGTAAAGAAGCGGGCGGCAGACAGCACACGCTTCGGAAGACAGCGTGTGTTCATCTTCGCCCCTCCCGAGTCAGCGCAGGGGTGGTAGCGGTGAGCTGAGCCTAAAAAATAATTGGGCATTTCAAACTGGGGAGAAAATAATAAAAACTAATTGGCAACGACTAAATTTAAAAAAAAAAAAAAAATGATGCGTTAATCACAGAAGTTAACTGTAATTAATTGACAGCCTTAAATAATCTATAAAGTTATAAGTTGCAATAAAGACAAAGTGTTGTAATGTTAGGAGGACACGGTAAAGTTGCTGTTTGTTTTGTCTCGAGCAGGTGTACTCAGTCGTGTTTGATCATTTAGCAGAGAACCTATTAGAGGGAGCAGCTACCTTCCAAAACTGCCTAATTATAGGCATGACGACCCCAAATACTTAAAGTTAGGAAGAAAAATATAGGTAAATATAGGTAATAAAACTGTGCTGCTAGCTCAAGATATTACTTTCTATTTTTATACTTGAATATAAAACCATATTTTTAAAGACCAGCATTTTTCTCGTAATCATACAGTATAAGCAGTTAATGTTGTTTTTTTTAAATTATTCCTACAGATGGGTTGAAAGTAGAGGGATTTGATCATGACTTGTGTTATCTAGCCCATTATAATGTTAATATCAAAGCCTATAATAAAACAGACCAATAAAATGAATGTGTACATAGATCATATCCTATCTGAAATAGTCTTATTGCAACAAGTCTTGGAATAATTATAAAGCAGCTGCCTACTCGAAGCGCTATGCTGCATTTGAGCTGTATAAATATCAGTGTATTAGATAGTAATCCATGGAAGGCATGGGGTACAGTGCAGTGACATTTGACAGTTCTAGACAGCATGTTTGACTTGGTTGGAAAATGGTGGTTTCCATCATGCAATAGAAATATACTGAAGTGTGTTTTCATGCACTAAGAATAAATTTGAAATATGTTGTCATGTAGAAGTATGTTTGTGTTCTGGTTGTTTTTGTTCAGTGGTTTTCTGTTTGTAAATCGTGTTGTAATAGTTATTGAGCCAGACACGCCATCTGGAATGTGCTACACGCTGTGTTTGTTTGTGGGGGAAAAGCAGTGGCGCAGCATCTCGCAATGAAAGGGTCCAGCTAGCAAACCTCAAGGCTGCTGAAAGGCCATGAGTCAAGGACCAAGACTGTCCACGCTACCCGGACAACAAAGATTAAGAAGCCAACTCCTTTGACCTCCTTGTGTAGAACCGGGATCGGAGCTCCTTAATTAAATAATTGCACAATCAACTTAGTTCTGCAAAGCGGCATTCAGTGCAAGCACAGTTCAAGTACAGGCACACACACAACAAAGTCCCAGCACCCTCCCAACTTCTTCTCGACCCCGAGAAGGCCAACATAGTCCCGGAGGTGGCAAGGCGTCTGTCTGTGGCGTTGTGGCCGGCGGGAAGGAGTAGTGGCAAGGGTACCCCCACCCCAGGCCACAATTGCAGGCTGGTTGGACTGACACCAGGGCTGGCCCATGGGGGATCCAGCTGGCCATACTGCAGTCCCAGGTAAGTGAGTCTGGAGAGTGGTGTGATCGATCCAGATGGTGAAGGGCAGCCCACAGAGGTTGATTGCAAATTTAACCTGACCGTCTGTATGTAAGGGGAATTTGTTGTCTCATAGTAAGTTCAACCTGTACACCATTGGTACTATCTCCTGTTTTCCAACGATAAGCAATTTAACTTCATCTACACATCATAGGGCAAGGCAGATGTTACATAACTTGAAAATATAATATTACACATTTTTTCTTTCCATGTGGGATAGATTGATTGATTAAAAACAAGCGTTCCTATCCCATGTTCCAAGCTCTTGCAAGCCTTTCCTGTCTGACACTGACACCATGATGGATGGAAGCTGTCACTCCTCTGTCCTCTTCACCCTATCAATGTCACCTCCTCACTTTAGTCCCCTTGACACAGTGACATGGCAGATCTGTGTGAAAGCGAACACCACGACTGCGCTACAGCTGTAAAATGCAAAGAAAACAAGGTCACTAGACCAGAACTCAAGTGACATTGATGGCCACTGATCGCTGTGGGATTCTGGGTTGAGCTGGAGCCTCTGATGTTAGTTAATTCGTTGAGCGACTTGGTTCATTAGAAAAGCAGATGATATATCGGTGCACAGTGCTGCACTGGAGAGGCTAATGAGTACAAGTATGTCAGAACAGCACTGGGTTCGTTCATTAGAAGGAGGACAAGGCACATTGGTGCATCACTGTATCATTAGTGGATAGAGAGGTCTGCTTTTACATGTGAAATGTGAGCATGAAACATTTATTTAATTTAACTAGCTGCAAAATCTTGTTTACAGGGATGACTCAGTTTACAGTGAGGGGAAAGGAAACCTGTGTGAATACAGTAGCCAATGCAGGGAGCAGACATGTAGTTTAGACTGAATGTCCAAGTTTAGGGCTCCCCTTTATTTAATGTATTTATTCTGAGTGATTCTGGTTCTTTATTGAACCATCATTAAAACCAGACAATTGAGCCACATGTTGCAGCTTTGCTACTCAGTGCAATACCTTTTAATTTGTGTTTGTGAATGTGACCAAAGTTAAACAAACTAAAATATAACATTCACATCAACACCCCCCTTGCTCGACTTTCCTATAGCAAATCAGAACGACCTAGTCCTCTGGGAGTTAAATAAAGTTAAATTAAATAAAGTTAAATACATGGATGAGGTGTCTTAAAGGTAAGCCTTGGCTGTAATTTCCCAGCTTTCCTTCAGGTGAAAAAATTCAGCTTTATTAACTTGTAGAAATATGCAGAAAGGGCCATTCATATATTTAGGATGTTGAATCTGGTAATTTGTGTTCAATGGCACTAACTGTTTAGTAAATAAAGCATATAGTTACCATAACAGTGTTGTAAAGAGCCTCCAGAAAATGTATTGGAAAAGAAAATTCAAACTAGACATTTACAATAGGAGCAGGGGAATAGTATTGTAAAACGTTAGGGAAATGGATTTTAAAACCCATTGATTCACTCTGTCTAGAACTTTGTACCTTAGATTCAATTAAACAAATATATACCAGTTTGAAACAAGGTCCTGTACAGGAAGTGAGGACCACTAAACCCCCTTTCACACTGGCATGTTCTATCCGGAGTCATGCGGGTTGGCTAAGCATTTTCACGCTGCTTTTTTGAAGAAGCAGGGTCGACCTGGGTGACAGAAGCAAGTACACAACACGCATACGCATACACAATGCCCCAGAAGCAGCAACGTTCACATGACCCCTTTTCATCTGTCTCGCACTGGACTGGCATCCTGTGAAATCCTCTCACAAATTGTTTGGAAGACGTGCTTGTTACGGACAGGTGCGGCTGTTTGTTACTTCCATCGCTTACAAGCTCCCATAATGCACTGTCTCGCTGCTGACCCGGGTCGAGCTAGGGTCATGGTTTCACACTATGCAGGACTGTGACCCAGGTAGCCAGAAATCCAGGTTGGGACCCGGGTAGAAGCACCAGTGTGAAAGGGGCTTGAACTCGTTCATTTCCATCGGCAGCAGATCAAGATCAAATCAGTTTCATTTGGAACTCTGTCAGCCCCAGGTAGGATTGTGGGATGGCAGTCTGTGATCTCTCCAACTCTGAATGTGGAAGTTTCCTAACGAGCGTCCAGTACTAAGGAGTTTAAGAGTTTGAAATCATTTACTGCTGAAATAAACATGTAGGCAGCACTGATGATCTTTGACTTCTGTGTAACGTCCAGTTGCAGATTGTACATTGTAGACTGCAGACGAAACTGGCTGCAGCCCCAGATTGATATTAGAACGAGATGGGATTGCGACCTACTGGTTTTATAGTGCAGATGGAAACCTTAAAGAACCATTTAGAAAAGGAACCTGGCTTATTACTTAACATTTGTTATTATAATAGTTATATACACAGCATAAACCTGAAAACCATGCTGTGTAGATATGACCTTTTCATGCCTGCGCAGCATCATCTTCATTTCATCTTGAAGCAATCTGTTTAGTGATTGCTGCACTATAAAACCCTTCATAAAATCCTGGGGTATAAGCAGTCCCCAAGATTTATTACAGTTTGCGCTTTTAAAATTTTTTAATCTCAATCCACTGAATTGGCTTTAAATCAGTTTGACTGACTAACAAATGTCAGACACTGGCTACTTTTTTTTTTGTCACAGAATTAATCTCAGATATAATATTTAAAGTACATGGCAGCCTATCATAGTGTTTCCTTTGTATCATGTCATGATTTGCCTATATTTTAAATTATAACTATTTTTAATTATCTCTTGTTCAATGCATTTCCCAGAGCTAAGCTCTCATTCATTCAAGGCAGCTAAATACAGTATTTTCCTGACATTTATTTGGGCTATTCTTCTTTGGTAAATTTGCTAAAGAACCCTAATCCTGACGCTAAAGGTTTAGGGAAAAAATTAAACTCTAAACTCTTACATAACCTGCCCTACTGCAACTTGGAAACTGATAGGGGTGTGGTACTGCTATAGTGCACTGATACAATCTGATGTTCTTCTACTATTCAAATCTTTACAGGCATGCATTATAAACATCTCACATTGTTTACTGCTAAAACTGAGAGCCTTGAAAAAAGAATTATAGCTGAAGTTAAATGGAGTCATATGTGTGATTGTTTCCTGTAAAAAAACTGAGCTGTGAGATTGTACGAGTTCTATATGGCCAATATTATTATAATTGATTTTTACACATGGCAGGCAAATATTAGTAGCATTATATTACAGATTATGATAAAATGTGTATAACGCAGGGTGATTGTAAAATTGCTTGGCTGCTTAACTGAATTGCAAGACATCCATCTCCCTTACAGAAAAGGGATAAAGCAGTGGTTAAAACAGTGGTTAACATGTTCAGTAACAGAAGTGGGACGGCAGTATATATAATATAAAAAATATCAAAATAAAACTACTCAGAACAAATGAACAGCTCCTATCTCAAAAGATGTTGCTTCTTGACAATATGGCCATCTGCGGTTTAGCTAGAGGGAGAGAAAAGCAGAGATGGGCAGGGGAGAAAGAGAGGTAGACCACAGTCTCAAAGGGATTCCTCTGGAGCAGAACTCCGCTGACAGCTCCTGCTAACAGAACAGATATCATTTTAGCTATGCAGACCATGTAAGCACCCCAGCAAATTACATTCAATTATATCATTCTGTATTCAGTGTGCATGTGTGTGTGTATATATATATATATATATATATATATATATATATATATATATATATATATATATATATATAAACTATTCCAATTCCAATATGCCACTGCCAGGGGGCATCAAGTTCTCTCCTTGAAGGAATCGGATGTCTGCATTGTCATTTAGGCTTTTTCTTTTTTCACACCAGAGCCAAGGGTATACTCTAGATGGCTGGAGCAGCATGGATGTTTTTTTTGTTAGACCGGTGAGCTTCACATATCCATCAAACTGGCTTTAAAATGCCGATTGCAGTCTCTTCAATAAGAATCAAAAGCATCCCCTGTGTTTGGTATTATTACCACGCTTCAACCTGTCTTGTTTTATTTAATTTCTTTATAGAAATGCTTGCATTGTGGGATTTTTGTATGTGTGTCACAGATATGTTGCTCATTGACAGTCCTAGAGATTGTAATGCGTGTTTATCCATTTGGCAGCAATGGTACAGGCAGCCACATCAAAACAACCAATACACATGGCACTACATTTAGTCCATGGTGTAGATCTCAAAAAGGACTCACTAAAGTTAGCTTCAACCCCTTGTGGGGGTTTTTAGTATCCAAGTATAGGTTTTGATACTGATTGCATTTCCGTGAGTAACCACTCTGTAATGAGCTACAAATTACATGCCTATAATTCCAATATGTAAAATGTAGCCTAGCACTAATATGGTGTAATATGTTTTAAACCCAGTCTTGCAAAAGCAGTATATTGTGATAACTATGGGTATTTTACATTTTTGTAAATAAAAAAAAAAGTATTTTAAATGGTTGTAAGTGCTCTATTTACAAGCATGTAACCATGTTTTAAAATGTGTATATTATTAACAATGGATAACATATAATACAATATATCTATCTATCTATATACAGTATATATATATATATATATATATATATATATATATATATATATATATATATATATATACACTGTATATATATTTTAATGTTTTAATGCTGGCTAAAAAAATGAACTGTACTCCTTTTTAAGCAGCCAGAGTCCTCCTCACCTGAAGCAGGAAGTAATATTCCTAAGCACTACAACAAAGGATTAAAAACAATAGGTTGCGGATGCAACCCCGGTTCCCTGAAAGAGAAAATAACCATCAAGGTATGGGATATTGCCATCAGGCAGTAGCGATTGGCTGAGCTTTATAGCAAAGCTGCCGATAGGCCTCCGCGCAAGCTGCCGTGTAAGCCCGCCCCCCTGGGAGCTTACTACACGCAGCGCGCAGAGACTCTCTTCCTCTTTTGCTCTTCAGGCCGTGAAGGCTTCCAGAGCGAGCTTGCGGCTTGATGGTTATTTTCTCTTTCAGGGAACCGGGGTTGCATCCGCAACCTATATTTCCCTTTCAAGTCGAAAATAACCATCAAGGTATGGGAACAGTGTACCACTCTACACGTCCTCAACCTGAGGCGTCATAGAGTGTAACACAGATGATACAAATGACGGAGCAGAGGATTCCAGTACATTCAACCGGTAGAACCTCATAAAAGTATGCGGTGTAACCCAACTGCCTGCAGCGCAAATGTCAGACACCGGCACCCCTCTAAAGAGGGCCCAGGATGTTGCCATACCCCTAGTGGAATGTGCCTTCAACTGCCCTGGTGGCGGAAGGCCCATAGAATCATATGCTAACTTAATAGCATCCACTATCCAATGGGAAAGGCGTTGCTTAGACAACGGCTGGCCCAAAGTCTTAGAACCATGGCATATGAACAGCTGTTCTATTTGCCTCACAGTCCTTGTGCGGTCAATATAACACCTCAATGCCCGCACAGGGCAGAGCATGTGTAACCGCTCTTCCTCTGGGGAAGAAAAAGGAGGAGGATGGAACGCCATCAACTCGACTGGTTGGTTCATATGAAACGGGGATATGACCTTGGGTAGAAAGGCCTGATTTGGACGCATGGAGAACCGTCTCCTGCGAAACGAGTACATGATGAATGCATCAAAAGTGCATGCAACTCGCTCACGCGTTTTGCTAATACCACAGACAGCAAAAACGCAGTTTTTATAGACACAAGCTTCATATCCACGCTGTGGAGAGGCTCGAACGGTGCCTTGGTAAGGGCTTCTAGCACCACATAAAGGCTCCATGACGGTAAACTGGTCATCCTTGGAGGCCGCAAGCGTCTTGCGCCTTTCAGGAACTGAGATGCCAGAAAATGGCAACCAGGTGATAACCCGTCAATGCGTACATGGCAAGCCAAAATGGCGGCTAAATACACTTTAAGTGTAGAGGAAGATTTCCCCTCATCCAACAGCTTCTGCAGAAACAGTAATATCACTGCCATAGGGCAGGAGACCGGGTCATGGCTCTCAGCCAGACACCAACTCTGAAACAATTGCCACCTATACGCATACTGCGACGTTGTAGAGGGCGCTCTCGCACTCTGAATGGTCGATATAACCGCCATCGAAAGCCCTAAGGCTGACAGGCGCTCCCGCTCAGGGGCCAAGCCCATAACTGCATGAGTTAGGGGTTCGGGTGCCATAGCTCTCCTTGAGCTTGGGACAACAGGTCCGCTCGCAGAGGGAGCTCCCTCGGGCAACCGTGCAACAACTGCACCAGACTCGGGAACCATATTCTCTGAGGCCACCGAGGAGCGATCAGAATCACCTTCTCCAAGAAGGCAGGGAGCATCGGAATCGGCGGAAATGCATACAGGAGCCCTGGCGGCCATTCGTGAGCCAGTGCATCGACTCCTAGGGGGCTGTCGAGGTCCTTCACCGAGAACCATAGGGGACAGTGCGTGGTCTCTCGCGAAGTGAAGAGATCGACTTGCGCTGTGCCGAACCATTCCCAGATGCGCTCTACCACCCGAGGGTGAAGACACCATTTGCCTGCAAGAGGACCTCCTCTGACAGGAGATCTGCTGCGTAATTGACTCTGCCCGGTAGGTGAACCGCACGCAGAGAGGCTAAACGCGGTTGTGCCCAAAGCAACAGCCGTGTTACCATCCGGTGAAGACCGGGGGAACGCAAGCCGCCCTGGCAGTTGATATACGCCACTACCGTGGTGTTGTCTGACCGCACTAACACGTGCTTGCCTAGAAGCACTGGCAAGAAGTGCCGAAGGGCAAGGTCCACTGCTCTGAGTTCCAGAGCACTGATGTGGGCTGACCGCCAGGGTCCCTGTCCCATTCCAGACTGCTCCCCAACCCTGGTTGGAAGCATTGGTTGTGATGAATTCCCTTCGGAAGATGGGACCCAAGCGTACGCCCTGGCGGATGTTCGACGGAACTTTCCACCAGCGCAGTGCTTCCCAGCAGGTTCGGGATACCCTCAACCTGCGGTGTTTGTCTCTCCGCGGATGCAACGCGAAGGCATTGAACCAGGCCTGCAGAGGTCTCTGATGTAGTAAGCCCAAAGGAAGGGCTTGCGAGGCGGCAGCCATCAACCCCAGCATGCTCTGACACAGCTCCATGCTGACTGTTTCTCTCAACCTGAATAGGGAGAGACACAGGGTCGCTTCCATGGACACTGAGTCCAGATGCAGACCCAAAAATTCAGTCTGTTGGCTCGGCACTAATTGACCTTCAGACCTAGCCGCTCAAGATGGTCTGTAACCATCACTGTGTGCTGTGCCAACTGCTCCTTCGACTGCGCGCAGACGAGCCAGTCGTCCAGATAGTTCAGCAGTCGTACGCCTTGAGCCCGCAAGGGAGCTAAAATGGCATCCATACATTTGGAAAAGGTTCGAGGAGCTAGTGACAGGCTGAATGGGAGGACACAAAACTCGTACACCCTGCTCTGGAATGCGAAACGCAGATACTTCCTGTTACCCGGGCAGATGGGAACGTGAAAGTACGCATCTGTCAGGTCCACGGTGGTGAACCAGTCGCCGTGTCGGACTGACTGGATGATGTGCCTGTGCGTAAGCATCCTGAACGATAACCGCCGTAGGTATTTGTTCAGTACTCGCAGATCTAAAATAGGGCGGAACCTGCCGTCCTTTTTGGGCACTAGGAAGTATTTGGAATAGAACCCTTGGTCGATCAGAGCAGGGTCTACTTGTTGAATGGCACGCTTCCTGAGCAATGCCTGTATTTCCACATTCAGAGCTGAGGACTGAACCGGGTCCTTCACTGCAGTTACGACCACCCCCCTGAAGGGGGGAGGCTTTAACTGGAACTGAAGGGTGTACCCAGTGGATATAGTTTTGCGCACGCAGATATTGTTGGTGCATTGTTGCCAGAACTGGAGCTGTGGAACAGTGTAAGGGTGGGTTAAAAGCTGCCTGGATGCCTCAGGGCTGCTTTGGCTGTGCTCGCTCACAAGGGGCCTGGCCAGAGCCACGAGGGCGTGACCTGCCACCTCCTCTAGGGCGCCATTCTACGCGCCGTGATCTTGCAAACCCAGGCTGGCCGCGCGCTGATGGACCTGCGAGAGCCAGAGCTGTCTTCTGGCCACCACCATAGACGCGATGCTCCTGCCCTGAGCCCGCGCGTTGAGCTGGGCTAGCTTCACCAGCAGCTGACTAAGTGTGCCTAGCTCGTTTCTGAGGGCCGCAGAAGGGCACTCAGGTAGGTCTCGAAGGAGTGCCGCCTGGTAAACCGTCAGTAGACTGGCTATATTAGACAGTCTAACTGCCTCTGTGGCCGCAGAGTACCCTTTTTTCAGGTGTATCTCTGTGGTCCTGCACTGCTTATTGGGGCAAGCTGGGTCCTTAGTAAGCCCAGATAGTGTTGGCGTCTTCACTAACGCGGCGAACTCAGCGTCCACCGGTGGAAAGGACGCTAAACCGGCCTCACTAGCCCCTTGCATAGTAAAGGCCGAAGCCTTGCGAGACGTCGCAGGACCAGAGGCCGGGGCCCCCCAAGTAAACTGCACCTCTTTAACAAAGTCCGGGAATGCCGGAAGCATCCTGGACTGATGGGACTGGGCTGAAGGTGACTCAAACAGAGATCGCCGGGGAAGCTCTGACCCAGGCCAATCGATTCCCAAGTGGCGGGTTGCTCTCTCCACCACAGACCACACAGGGTCGTCAGTATCCATCACCTTGGACTCAGTGACCTGATCCAAGTGCTGGGAGGCTACCTCAGCCTCCATACTGTCCCCTTCCAGGATGTCAGATGCATCCCTGGAAATGGCATCGATATCCCAGTCCTGAGGTTGCAGTGGAAGGGAAACGGTCAATGGAGGTTGTAGAGGAGCCACTGGCTGGTTGGCGACGATCCCAGTGAATTGTTCTGGGGCTCGAGGCACCGCATTAGCAATGGACATGAGAAGAGACTGCTGTCCCATCATCATCTCCATGAACTGAGACATCTTGGAGGTTAGCTCTACCACCCCGACCTGTCTCTGCATCGCCTGTCGCGACGAGGGGAACGAGAGCGTCCTCTACGTCGAGGCGATCTGGAGGGCGACCTAGACTCCCGACGAGGGCATACCCTAGAAGCACGTCTGGTGGGGGACCTCTGACCAGCTGTAATCTGGGAGGCCGGGCTCGTGGACAGCTGCAGTCGCCCTGGCGGCATCGCTGTAGACAACGGCAGGGCTGAAATGGTGTGGGAAGATCCCAAGGAGGGAGAGTGCCCACCCACTGATTTCTTAGCCCTTTGCTGAAGGGTGTGTGTCTGAAAGCCAGCACAATGGTGGCAAAAAGCCCTATCCGCCAGCGCGGATGCGGCGTGTTCTGGCCCAAGACATGCCACGCACTCATCGTGCGGGTCACTGGCAGGCAGCTTCGCCTGGCAAGACGTGTAACGATGGAAGCCCGACATCTCCGTCGAGCACGACATCGAAGGTGCGTCGAGCACCGAGCGTCTAGCATCGAAGCGCCGAGCGTCGCGCGTCTAGCATCGAAGCACCGAGTGTCGAGCGTCTAGCGTCGAAGTGCCGAGCATCGAGCGTCAGAACGCCGATGCATCGAGCCTGAAGCGTTGAGGCGTCGAGCATCGAGTGTGTAGCGTCGAAGCGCCAAGCGTGCAGCGTCGAAGTGCCAACCACCGAGTGTCGAGCGTCAAAGCGCCGACGCGTCAAGTGTGTAGCGTCGAAGTGCCACACGTCGAGCGTGTGGTGTCGAAGCGCAGAGTGTCGAGCGTGTAGTGTCGAGCAGCGAGCGTCGAGCATGTGGCGTCGAAGCGCCGAGCACCGACGCACTGAGCGTCGAGCACCGAGTCCCAAGTGCGGAAGCGCTGCACCAAACGCCGAAGCGCTGCACCAAGCTCCGAAGCGCTGACACCACGCAGAGCGAGTACCGCGCGTTGAGACGCTAGCACGAGACGCCTAAGCGTCAGCTGACCCACAGAGAGGAGACGCTAGTGCTGGTATAGTGTCTTATTTGGTGAATACTTACCTTGGTGCTTAAGGGAGTATTGAGCTTTGTGGTCGTCTTCTTAATTATTATTATTATTATTATTATTATTATTATTATTATTATTATTTATTTCTTAGCAGATTCCCTTATCCAGGGCGACTTACAATTATTACAAGATATCACATTATACATTATTTTACATTATACAGATATCACATTATTATTATTATTTTTTTCATACAATTACCCATTTATACAGTTGGGTTTTTACTGGAGCAATCTAGGTAAAGCTCAAGGGTACAGCAGCAGTGTCCCCCATCCTGGGATTGAACCCCCGACCCTCCGGTCAAGAGTCCAGAGCCCTATCCACTACTCCACACTGCTGCCCGTAACGTTAATGGTGAAAAGGGATTTTTTTTTTTTTTTGGGACGCTGCAGCAAGTGCTTAGTGTACTGATGAGTGACTGTAGGGCAAACCGTACAGCTACCACGCAGTGGGGAACACACAGCAGTGGAAGATTTATAGAGGGCTGCAGTGCAGACTCCACATACACACGCGGTCTAGCCAGGCAAGACCGAGGCTGCAATACACGCGTGGCCAAGGCTAACAGCGCGCATCCAAATAAAAAATATATATATAACAAATATATCATATATATAGAAAAGCCAAAAAACACACAATTAAATATTAGAGTAATATATTAATAAAGAAAAGACGAAGACCACGAGGTTAAACAAAAACGCGATGCCGAAGCAAAGCGTGAAAGGATATATAAAGTAATATATAAAATATATATATATACAATTATATAACCAATTTAACCAACAATAAATGCAACTGAAATAAACTCGGAGAAGGGGCAAAAACCAGCTTCTCACCAAGCTCAATGAGTACAGACAGTTACAGGCTCTAGTACCTACCGCTACCAATGCTGAAGACAAAAGAAGAAGAGAGTCTCCGCACGCTGCGTGTAGTAAGCTCCCAGGGGGGCGGGCTTACACGGCAGCTTGCGCGGAGGCCTATCGGCAGCTTTGCTATAAAGCTCAGCCAATCGCTACTGCCTGATGGCAATATCCCATACCTTGATGGTTATTTTCGACTTGAAAGGGAAACAACTTTAAGTAACTACTTTCCTCAGAGGAAAAATACAAACAAAATGAAATAAAATGCATGTTCCCGATCTTCATTGACAGTCAAGAAACCGTGTACAGCACCTCTGGTAATTTATTCTACATTTCTAAAATGTACTTTTGACAATCATGGGAATGCACTGATGCATGTATGGTTTGGGTCAATTTTCTTTTTGATAGTTTCCAAAGCCCTGGCGTTATTTAATAACATAAGAAAGTTTACAAGCGAGAGAAGGCCATTATTATTATTTATTTCTCAGCAGACACCCTTATCCAGGGCGACTTACAATTGTTACAAGATATCACATTATTTTTACATACAATTACCCATTTATACAGTTGGGTTTTTACTAGAGCAATCGAGGTAAAGTATCTTGCTCAAGGATACAGCAGCAGTGTCTCTCAGCTGGGATTGAACCCACGACTCTCCGGTCAAGAGTCCAGAGCCCTAACCACTACTCCACATTGCTGCCCATTCGGCACATCTAAGCATGTCTGGTTCCTACTGTAGTATCTGATTGATCTCAACACAGAAGTGATTCTGTCTTAATAGGACTAGTAAGCCCATGCCATACTCTCACCCCTACTCACAGTAGTGTAAGTACAGTCTCACCACTGCATTATACATCCTAACCTCCTTCGATTTGTGTTGACATTGATAGACAGAACATCAGGCAGTGCATTTCATCTTATTAAGATGATGAGTCTTCGATTTGTCCCTGGAAATGGATGCATTTTTAATAAGGTACAATGTGTAATCGAGCCAAAATGGCTTATCCCTTCTCTGAGCTAAAGTTGAGCTTGCCAATATTAAACAAGAAGAAAAAAAAAAAAAAAACGTTTTAAAAACTAGATTGCCAAATACAGTACTTTTGTAATTTCTATCAGTCAAGAGACAAAAAAAACTTGCTGTTCATTATAATTCTGCCTTTAGGCATTCACGTATTTATTTATTAATTCTTTCCAGGCCTACCTGTTGTCAAGGTTATAGTTACACTCAGTTACAGTAAACACATACATAGAACAAAAATCTATTTAATCTATAAATCTTTGTTCAACATGTGAAATGTAGCTCTCTTAAAACTAGCACCAATGTCAAGCTCTGCAAACTGTTCCAACTGAGTGCTGCCAATGGTGCACATTGTTTCAGCAAGTCATATTAACCGTGTAGGTATGAGGTCATTGTGTAATGACTAACTCCAGCTCTCAATTAAGAGCAACACTCCTGGCTCTTGATAGGTTTCAAAGACGACCAAGGGAAATTCTCTTTTTTTGGTAGAAGCAACTATAGTCAAAATGCAAGACATGTGTTTAATGAGCAGAAACGTACTGAAGCTTTGTGCAGTTTGGTAAATCTGTTTTTTTTTCTATTTAAAATGTCTGTGCTACTATTCAGTCAGCTATTTAGTTTTGGTAAACAAAACTTTTTATGTTTCAGTCTTTTTTTTACCATTAGTAATTGTGGCAAAGTTGTTTGCAGTGTCCAGGTGCAGAAGTGATGCGGTGATCAATAACAGACAAACAACGATAATCCAGGTGCAATGGTGTTTATTTATAATCCAAACAAGTCACTTGACAACTGTAAATAATAATGAATGGTAGTACACAATGATGTGCACTACACAGTATAATCCAGGGGTTCAGTCCCGAAACAATAAGCACAGTCTTTAATACACCCACAATATACAAACACGGTCACCAGTCCAAAGTGAGTACTGTAGTGCTCATGGTGCAAAACAATTTATTGTGAAACAAGTGCAGTGTTGTCCGGGTTTTGTGCTGGCCTGCAGTACTCAGTGAAAACTTTTTTGTGTCATTTTTGTGATTTGTTCCCAACCTTTTGTAAAGTAAAAATTCTCCAGAATGCTGATGCTTCATTTTAACTCCCCACAAAGAAAGTGAATGCCCTTGTCTTTATTGTTCCCCGAGTCCAGAATCGCATGGCTGCTCACCTAAGACTCACAGGCCATCACAGCGATCCTTGACAGCAGGATGGAGAATGCAACATGAGCTGAGCTTACTTTCATAATTTATTTCCTTTTTCATAACCCATTTAAAAAGTCAAAAGAAGCCAGAACTATTTTAAGGAATTCTAATACATGCTTTAAAAGGAATTCTCTTATCAAGGCATCCGGTGCCTTTGTTGCAGGCCACACAGTCTGGTCTGACCTGGAGCCTATGAAGGGATTAATCATCAATTCCGTTGTCTTTGAAATATCTGCACAGTCCGAATTCAAGAGCACAAAAGAGGGACCAGTGAGAATAAGTGTTAATAAAATGGATTTTAAAAACTTGGTAAGGCACTCCTTTAAAGAGCATGAAGCTATTGGCCCTTTGGGGAGCTGTGTACATTGTAGTGGTCTAATCTCAGTTCCAGAACATGCATCATCTCAATTGGCACTAATGCAGATAGTCTTTTAGAAATGCCAAGGATTCTATGATCATGGAGATTGAACTACTTGAACTAGGAAGGTCTTGTCAGAGCTCCATCATACGGATACAGGTTTATATTTGTTTCTCAGCACACCCCTAGTCGTTACCACAGCTATCAAGGCTACCTGGCCCAAAATGCTACAGAAAGCTTTCCGCAGGATCCCATCCCATCCCATCCCATCTCATTCCATCCCATCCCATCCCAACTCATTCCATCCCATCCCATCCCATCCCATCCCATCCCATCCCATCCTCTTGTTACCAGCTCCCTGGCAGTCCTCTCCCTAATGGAGCTTCAAGCTCCCTTTTTATGTCATGTAGCTGTTCCCAATTAGCACCAATATCTACTTTGGGAACAGCCACATTCTCACATGTATTTGGCAGGGATAGGAATTAACCCCATCCCTGCCAACCACCACCAAAACACATGACCCCAACACTTTATTTACAAGCAGAGCTCTGCCCTGCCACACAAACAAAAACATTTCACAGAAACTATCGGAAATAATATCATTGATTTTATTTCTCTGGAGGTGAATTTTTATTATGTGAACACATACATTGCAAGTATGGTGCTACTATCCTCATAACAGCTTTTAAAAGTACCAGATATCAAAAGAGCTATTATGTGAAATATATGTCAGAAATAGAAAACCGTACTACCGGTCTTGTATACTTAATACAATGTGTTACTGTATATAACGATCTCTGTTAATACAGCAATTCCAATGCATGCCTCTTTGTCTGCAGTATCCTGGTGCACATAGCATTGCAAGGTTAAAACCCTAGTGATTTACTCAGGAAAGAGAAGGGCACTAAATAAAAACAGGCACCCTACCCCTGCTGTATTGCAGACATGCGCTTGTCAGATGCATTACTTACTATCAAGCAATCAATTGCTGCCATCACCATTATGATTTCATGGCACTTGATCTCGCCTGCCTGATAAATCATCTTGTGCTTTCTTATTGATGCCTTGTTTCAGTTGATTTTTTTTGTTACTGTTAATGTGCTTTTGGCATGTGATATATAACTGCTGCCGTGCCTCCTGAGCCAGGCTAAAATAATGAGTTTCTAGGCTTATGGATGTGCCATCACCCAAGGGATAAGAAAAAAACAAACAATCACATATTGGGGGACATGCAAAACAACTACATATTGTTTCCTGCCTTTAAAACATACAATTAATGCATTTAGTAAAAAATGCTATGAAAGGTGATGGGGAAATAGTGAGACTGGGATAATTGCATTCAGACACACAAATTGGGATGTTCTACGTAACATAAAATGCAACGTTTATGAAACACTCTGACTATATTAGTTAAGAACCATTAAAAAACATAACAGAAGTGGAATAGGGCTAACACTGACTGGTTCACTGACTGTACAGTAGGCTAGTAATTGAAACAGGCACTGTGAGATATGGAAGCATAAAGAGACCTACGCAAATGACAAATTGAAAATGACGTGGATTTTTCTTCATAAATACAACGGCTATTTCTCAAAGCAAAAAAAAAGAATGGATTTTATAAAATTGAATTACAAATACAAAGATTGATCTAGTTGTGGGAAAACACAGACAGCAGAATAGGCTTTGCACATTTATATTAGCCTAACATTATGATATGTTTCTTTTTCATTTGGAGTTTCTATATGGTGAATACTAGTCAGTACTGGTGCTTTGCTGGTTTTCAGCCTCTATGCAGCTGGTTGTGCTAGTTCAGGAGAATTGGTATTGGTTGACAAGCTCGTTAAGCTGGTCCAAAAATCTTTAGATCCAATTAAAATCCCTTTACTGTACAAGTCAAGTGTTTGTTGTCTGGTCTCTTAAATTGATTTGCTTTAAACCTTGTCTTGGATTTGATATACTTGCTGGCTGGCAAGTAAGAGGTCAGTAGATATTTGTTCCAATTCCAAACAGTTCACTGTCAGTTACTGGGATTTTTAGATGGTGTGTCAGCGATTAAGCATTAGGACCCTTCACAACTCTTACCAACATATCTTCTGTGGCAATCTGTAGTTATATAGGAGCATATTTTGACATGGTCTCACACTGGTACAGTATGACTAGATACAGTATATACTGGTGTTTCATTGCAGTACTATGGTACTATATTAGCATCTGTGCATTATTGTACCACGGCAATATTTAATAAATAGGCTCTACCGCCTGGTAAGGCCTGTCTCATACAGTTAAATGTCACAAACAGATAAGAAATAAACACAGAGCATGCTGTTGTTGTGATGTGCTGTAATAAAGTTCCTAAAAGTAAACAGTCTGTGTCCAGTTGTTTGATTTCTACAAGTTATCCGAACCGGAGACTAAATGTTATTGCTCACTCTCAAAAGAGACTGTAAACAAACATTTGTACTTTATTTGTTTAGCTCATATTAAATAGATTGAACACAATAGGGCACAGAGGAAGCAGCCAAGCAAGAAAGAGGTAAACAACAAAACAGAGATGAAACTAACTGAAGGATAACATTGAAGGTACTTTAGAAAACGGATTGGAGATTTCCTTTATCCTGATTGGTCTTAGTAATGTGAAATATCTGTTCCAAATCTATTGTGCTGCTATTCCTGGATAGTAGCACAATAGTACAGGTTAAATAATGGATTTCCAATAGCATTTTTATACTTTTCTGTAAGGGAACATATCTATTATGGAACAGCAAAACCACTCCCCATAAGCAGCGGTTGTGTACCACCGCAGGCTAATAACAGTTGCCATTAGAGGTGAGCAGATCCACAGCAAGCCTCCCTCTTCAGAGAAATCAATTTTTTATTATTCATTATCTTACAGGCGGGCAGCCGAGAAAGGTCAGCCAAGTGTGAAGCAAGGAGGGTGGTGCTCTGCCTGTGAATGATCCTGCCAATGCATTTCAGTGCTGTTGCCAGCAATGGGCCTTGCACATTGAAACAACAGGAACAGGACCCAAAAATTATAGAATACAGCAGAGGCAACAGGACAGAAGCAATCATGCTGAGTGTTGATGAAGTGGATACAAGAAGATACTGCAGGTCATTCACACATCTCACTGAGACATTTATCAAGATGGTTTTAAGGCATTAAAATTGGTATTACTTTATGACCAGGTCTAAATTTCTCAGTTGACCGCCATCTAGCACTTGATCTTTAATATAAAAAAAAAAAGACTGCTACTTTGATTTTTATTCCCCAGCGCTGCACATTATGCTATGAAGTCTTGCTCGCCAACTAAAAATACAGTAGTAACTGCTCTGTCTAAGATATAACTTTTAATGTTTTGGTTCCCACATTAACACTACTTTGCTAAACTCTATGCAAAAATTCTAGTAAGGTTTAGGTAACTTTTTAAGGAGCAATAACCTTATCTTATCTTCCTTGAGCATAACAACAAGACTTGCAGGCTTTACAAAGCTTCACGTTTGATGGCAGTGTAACACCTCCCAGTGACGTAAAAGGACATTTCTGTCCAACTACAAGAAATTCACCCCAAAATATTTAATGCTAAATAAATGTGGCAAAGTGTTACTTGCTGGTCACAAAAAGGTAAGATCCAAATACCAGATGGGTGGTATTGAACTAGGACAGGCTTACTGAGAGGAAGACCATAGTGTTGTAATAAACTCACTGCTGTCAGCAACCGGACAGTGCATTGTTTCATTGTCATTACTTACTGTACACTATGTGATGGTCATTAACTGTTTTAAAAAAAAAAAAATCATACTAACGTATGACACAGACGTGGTGGGAGATGTGTGTTACTGACATGTTTGTTTCATTAGCTATAAACCACTAATCAAATTAGCTACAGCCTCTTAGAATTAGCATTATAACCAGGGCACTCCACCTTTATGTACAGATTTGAAACTCTCCATCCTCTAATTATAACCATCAGCTATAATGTGTGCTTTGTAAACAGTTTCTTTTGTGGTATTCCCTAGAGTTAAAAACAAAAGCTTATTAGCATAATGATAGCCAGCGGCCAAAGTCCTTCTGAGATTCTGGCACCTGACATTCTCTGGGCTCATTCTGATTGGCCAAATCAGACCTGTCACACGGGGTAAGTGGGAATTGTTTTTCTTTGTTATTCACATGACAATTATCTTTAAAGGCATTATATCATGAAAACAAACAGGGTGATTATAAAGTCATTGAACCAATGTTTGCCAGTGCATTGGAAAGATCTGAGGTATGTGAGAGTATATTCTGTGAGCCACTGGGAAGAAGATGACAGCTCTGGAGATAGGGTTGCACGATCGCCACTATCAAGGCATGTCATAATCATTGTAGGGCTATTTCATTCCTCACTCCAAGATCTACACATAACTACTGTCAGCCAACTAATCTACTCAAGCAAGCAGGCAGCATGAAAACAGATGTTGATTGCAGGGGTTTGCTGAAAGCTGAATTGTACAAAAGCTTGTTTAAAAGTGTCTGTCCTATATAGATACAGTGTTGCTCGGGTCACTGTGGGGTTGTTGTGCAGCCCGGAGTTTTGATGCATGCTGTTACAGTATACTGTACATTCAAATCCAGAGGAAGAAAAAAAACACTGCAGCAATACCACACTGCACCCAAATGAATTCATCATTGGTAGGCTATGCTGCAGTATGAACTCACCACTATGTTTCACAGTGTTTGATAAAAGGCTACTCCCTCTGGAAAGCAAATTGGCAGCTCTGCACAGAATCAAAACAGGACACCAACACCTGAGCTGAGCTGAGCAACTCGCCAGGCATAAAAACCTGAAATCAGACTCACTGGCCCGGTAACAGGTGTTGCACTCCAGTCCCTGTGCTCCCTTCATTATAACGCTGGCTGCAGCGAGTCTCTCATACAGCTCTGATATCATTACACAGTGTGGCAGGACTGGCAAGTCAAAAGCAGAAGCATGTATTTTCTTGGAAGTTTTTACTGCTTCCACCCTTTTTAATTTTTTTTTTTTTCTAATAAAAGCATAGCAAAGTATAATAAAAACATAGTATAAACAGAGTAAAGCATAGGTAAGCATTGTAAAGCCCGGAGAGGTATGGTAAAGCATATTTAAAAACCTGGTAAACCTAAGGTATGGTTAATGTATAGTATAACCACGGGGCAACTTGGTAAACGTTTATAAGGGTACAGTACGTACACAAAACATGAGGCTTATATCAAAAAAATATACACAACCACTTTAAAAGAATAAATACTCTTACTACAATATGGGCATGGAAGGCTCAGCAGCCAGATGTTTCTTTCATTCCTAAAACCTGTATTGATGCTTGTACTGTGACAACATGTCTCATCTAATTCTAATTTCACTGCGACTATGTGAGGATCCAAACCTTTTTTTAAAACATCTCAAAGAAGCTGTGGATGTAAGAAGTCAATAGTACTACATTTAGAAACACTAAAAGAAACTTAAATTCAAAGGCAAACGTTTTGACTCAAAGACTTTTTCAATGTCTTCAAATGTTGCAATGGTTTGAAATTCACTATATATGCTATGTTGGAGCGTGGACTCCACCCCTGATTTTGGGTGTGTGCTAATTATCCTTGATCGGGACAATAAGTTTGCAGAGGAGGGAGAGGATAGTTAGTCATGTAGGCAAGAATGTAAAAGAAGAGGAGAGAGAAGAAATAAGTATAAATAAATAACAGAAAATAAAGACATGGGAACAAGAGGAACATCCAATATAAATGAATGGGGAATTAGTGGGGAAGGATTGTAGATAGTGGGAAATACTGTACATGCATGTAAAAGGAACAGTTTATCATCTCTGCCTGTCATACATTCTCCACTAGATGGCCAACCTAACCAAAATAACAAACTTGGGCAAACACTGCTCCTTCAATGCCTTGGCATACAAGTAGATATTATAGAGATAGCAATTAACCCTACACCATCATCTTTCTGACACTCCTGCCCTTTAAATTGTTTTTTAACACTCGATTTTGAGATCTTCAACACTGTCATTTTGTAGCTTAATGAGTTGGTTTATTCCTAGTTTTTCTGTTAAAATTTTTGGCTGAAAAAGATGAGTTATGCTGTTCATTAACTTTTTACCAGTGAATTTTACATACCCAGGAGGCTGTGTGGTCCAGTGGTTAAAGAAAAGGGCTTGTAAGCCAGGAGGTCCTCGGTTCAAATCCCACCTCAGCCACTGACTCATTGTGTGACCCTGAGCAAGTCACTTAACCTCCTTGTGCTCCGTCTTTCGGGTGAGACGTAATTGTAAGTGACACTGCAGCTGATGCATAGTTCACACACCCTAGTCTCTGTAAGTCGCCTTGGGTAAAGGCGTCTGCTAAATAAACAAATAATAATATTGCATTTACAAGGTTGTTTGTTGAAAACTGTAGTGCTGGTTATAAAATACAGCAGGCTCAAAACAAACAGAAAAACACCTTCTGTTAGAGATGTATAACCTCCTGTTGCTGCAAGTCTACCACTTTAAAATAGGGGGGAGCCCTGTATCTCTACAATTAAAACTACCTTGGGACAACAAATGTCATTTTTTAAACCTGGAATAACTGAATTGCATTTGATGACCTAATGCATTACAGTTTCCAAAACAGTATACATATGCCCAAAGGGCATCAGGAGAAAAAGTAAAAACACTATAATGCATTCGACAAGCTACAAAACTTGTTTAACAGTCAGAGTAACCTTCAGAATATAAATGATGGAATAGCATTTTTTTTAAAGCAGGAACTGTGTGACCTTATTATTATTATTTATTTCTTAGCAGACACACTTATCCAGGGCAAATTACAATTGTTACAGGATATCACATTATTTTTACATACAATTACATTATTTTTTCATACAATTACCCATTTATACAGCTGGGTTTTTACTGGAGCAATCTAGGTAAAGTACCTTGCTCAAGGGTACAGTAGCAGTGTCCCACACCTGGGATTGAACCCACCACCCTCTGGTCAAGAGTCCAGAGCCCTAACCACTACTCCACACTGCTGCCCTTAGCAAGGGCTGCAAAACAGTTCCAAAAAGAAGAATCTTATATTCAAAAGATTTTTGACCCGTGAATATATTCACCTTCAGAGTCCTCGAAACAGGTCACGTGCTAGGGGACATCTCAATAGATCTGTGGTCCTCATGTATTGGCCTCAGGCACATATGTGTATTTATGATAAGGTGTGGTAATATTCCTCGCCTTCCAACATGTAACAAAAATGACACTCAAAGTTTAAGTGGCACACAAACACAGATTGACAGCTGTAGTTCCCCTGTTGTAGTGTAGTATTACTGTATGTCAATTTGCTTTGCAGACACGCTGGCTTTGCAAGTACAGTAACCCCACAAACACAACTTTGAGGACTACTGCCATCATGTTTAAGTGATTGATTTAGAATGTGTATACATCTTTAGAGAACGGACATGGTTGTGTGATGCCAATCTCTCTGTCAGTGAGATGAAGTTAACAGCTCGTTGATTTGCGCCCAGCCTCTGCCCTATTACATCTGTGCCATGACCTGGATCTCATAGACTGGCGGCAGCCGATCACGGAGGTTAAAGGGGGGAAGTGTAACGGGCAGTGCTGTGTGATACACTGCCGTTGGGGATCTACCCCTGTCAGTGAGATACGGTTAAAAGCTATGCAACCACGAATGCAGACAAGTCTGGCGGTTTTGCTTAGTGGCTGAGATACTCACTTGCATTTATTGCTCTTTTCAAGGTTTCCTCTGTAGAGACTGCACATGACTTTTAATGTACGACTGCCAATTTATATTTTTGGTGTATGATTCTTCACTATTATTACTCTCATTATTCTAGTCAATTAGGTATGGCATTTACAAAGGAGTTACGAAGGAGAGGAACCCATTGAAGCCCTCGATGCTCGTCCGGTTACTAGTATCTGATTGAACATTTTGTAGTGTGTGGTTTCCATTACACGAGAGTAGATGTTAAAACTTCATGTTTATCTTCGCCAAGATAAACACCAACTAAGACGTAGCTTTACAGTAAACTAATGTGATCAATCTGTGTCTCCATCCATTTGTGCTTCCTTCCATATGATGATGTAGATATCCTTCTGTCCGGTGTTGATGGCTGAAGTGTAATGCTGGCTCCAGGGATCAGCTTATTGCTTCCCTAGCGCATCAGCACACACAACGGCTGCGATGCTGGCTCCGGGGATCAACCACAGTGCGGTCTCCCCAGCATATCAGCATGACAACCGTCTGGATCGAGCGAAGTAGGGTACATCTCTGGGGTCTTCAAGTGGGCACCTTCCATCCTCGGTGTTTCGTCGACTAACCCACGACATCTCAAGAGGGCTCGACGGTGATTCTGGCGTCCCAGCATCACCCCCCTCTGTCCCCCACTCAACTCAGCCCAGCTTACTTACCCGTACATCAGCGTTTCTTTCTTTTTATTGTGCTTGAGATCCCCAGCCAGAAGTAGTGTGTGGAACAAAACTGAACGCATGATTCTAAGTACGGTCTCACAATTGCAATTTACAACCTCATCACAGCCTTTAAATACAGAGCAATCTCCCTGCCTTTTAAACTGCTTCTGTCTGGTTGCAGAGTCTACTATGAGGCTAAGGTCTACTTCTAAAACCTGTTCTAGTTTCAATCTTACATTTTTGTGACTGCCACATATGACATATGACTTTAATTTGGCATGTTTCAGCCCAATTCTGTATGCATGTAAATCCCTTCTAGATTTACTGGGCTGTTGCATATTTATCTATGCACACGTATAATATAGAAATATAGACAGTTTTGGTCACAAAGCATACGTTTTAACCAAGTTATCATGAGATGTAGTAAATATTACAGCTGCTGGGAATGTGGATGCACTCTCTGCACCCAGTCTTCACGGCTCCAAATAAATTAAACCGACCCGACCTGGAACCGACCCGACCCGAAGTAAAACAACTGTTATTTGACCCGAACCCAAAAGAACGAGTTGGACATGTTTCCTTTCCCAGCAGTACTACAGTATTAAAGCAACAACAGGGTCATCTGGAAGCCTGTCACAGTGTGAACTACAGGCAGCGTAGAAATACACAATGACATGAAGTACAATCTCGTAAATGCGTGATTTTATTACAAACAGCAGAAGTACAAACAGAATTAATATTTGGGTTTTGTAAAACACATAACAAGAACAGGTTACTAAAATGTACTATTTAAGAAAACAACTGTATACAGTCCACAAAAGTGCAAATGCAATTAAAGTAAATATTAAACATTAAAGTAACTTTTGTAACACGATATACACCTACTACAGTATGGCAACACCTACTCTATCTTTTCCCAACTTTAAAGCTGTAAAACTACACACTTGCCTTTTACTTAATTTGGTATTGTACTCAAGTTACTAAATCTGGTCAGACGTTTGCTTTCACATCAACCAAATACCGTATTTGTTCTCTCAATCTGGCAGTGCTAGGAGATACAACTGATGTTTTTCTTTCATGCTCAGAGATTAAACTACTCACTTATTTAGTAATAACTAAAAAAAACCTATCCTTTGTACTTGGGAAAAATACTGCACTTCTCCCGCTATTGCTTCTGAGAAATCTAACAATGGATGTTTTAACCCTAGACAAAATCATTTAATTTTACACCGATAAATATTCAGAATATACCCAGCTCTGGTATAATGAAACTATTTATGTGCAATCTTCAGATTAGAGATTCTGGGTCATCACAAAAGTATTTTTTTTTTTATTCTTTGACTATGTACATTGTATATGATAAAATGGCTAATCAGTTACACTGTTTTAAATATTTATATTTTATAATAACCACAGTTGGAGAGGACTATCTGTTATGTGCTTTTGCTATAAATTTCAATAGAATATTATTCTGAAAAAAACAAGTTTAAAAGTGAACTGCTTATCCCAGTATTTGCGAGAATGTGTTTTTAAGTTGCAAGCACATCACAGAAATACTAAACAATGCAACAATAAATATACAGGCAACACACAAATCTCAAACCCTTCTACCAACCACAATCCCCACTTATTTAATATATCATTTTATTTTATTTTTTTTACTAAAAAACATGTTTGGTTTGGAGCCATATTATAATTAAAAACCATCAGTGCAGGGTGCAGTTCAAAGTTTGTTCCGTGTTGCAGAAGCTTTGTTGATGCTATTTTGTTATACTTTGGATGCACATATCCTTCTGCCATGACCTGATTTAATAATAGTTATTTCTAGAAATAGATTTAGATTTTATACCTGTTTAATGGATCCCATCCAAAAATCCCACAGAGGTTTGGAAAGTTTGCTTCACTGCTGATGGCTCCAATCAAGCACATTTTCTGTCACTTTCTGAAGCATAAACCAAAATATAGTCCCTCAAATGCTCTTACACTGTTTTTTCTAGTATCAAATGCTGATTCCCTCAATTAGCTTCTCCTCCCCACACTTAACACAGGTTTATATAGAATATTGACTTCATTGCCTCATTAACCACTTCACCCCTTCTGGGTTGTACACTCATGAATAGGTATCGCTCATATTTTGATTCTACCTGGCTTTACACATACATGTACGCTAGGCTAAGCACATTATTGTGTAGAAGTAGCTACACAGTTACAAACTGGAAACCTAGGAACTTCAAACACAAATCAGGAAGCTTCATTGCATGGGCTGAACACAGACCATTAAATAAAACACTGAAAAGGTAAACTTTATATTTGTAATAAAACCCTTGTCACATAAATTACTTGATGCTAATAATGTTATTATCCTTGTCTGAATTGTTTGTTAAGAAAGGACCATATTTCATGGAAGTAATGAACTGTTTTTAGCTTGTCCTATGCTTTGCCTGCATTCATTACTGGAAGAACTGTTTGCTTGTTGTATTAGGCTGCTGGGAGATGCCTAAAACTCTGACTGTGTCTTCAGCAGTATAAATCATGGGATTAGTGATTCTCCCATAATTTCAGCATCCAAAGACTGACGCTAATAATTTCTAATCAAGGTTGCTTATGGTAAATCACGAATCGCAATCATGACTCGGACAGCGGAAATCCTTTTTTGTTTATTTATTTGTGCGTGTGCAGTTCTTTCTGCAGAAAGGGTCCTCAATGGCCATTGTACTGGTAAAGTGGCTGCATGTCTGCGGTGTCAATGTTTTCACAGCAGGAAGGTTATAATGCTAGCATTGGCCCAGGCGTCCTTCAAACAGATGGTGAAAATCTATTTGGAATTCACAAGTGGAAGGCGCTTATCTACTTACAATCTGACTGGCAGAAAGGCAGCGGTCTCCGGGCTGCAGACAGTTCCTCCCTGCTAAAAATTTAATTTACTGCTCTGCGACTCATCGACTATGACAACAATACCCCTTCCCTCCCTCCCCCCAGTATGCACGCAGTGCCTCAGACAACTGGACCTGAATAAAAGATGTGGAGGAATGTCTCAGTACAGGGAACTGATGGCAACGTGACTTAGTTGTGTGAGTGCATTGCAGCAAGTGAACTATTAAAAAGTGCATAAAATCAATGGCTGTAATGGTTCCCAATGGGCTAAAACGTCTGCATTTTGTTTTATTTCAACTCAAACTTATATAAATATGTATTTTTTCTTCTACTTCACCATGTGTCTTTTTTACAAAAGTAGCAAGAACATGATGTACAAGTAGAAAGAATCATATGTTTAATGTTCTTTTTAGATTTGGAATGAGTAGAGCAAATTTTATACTACATTCATTTATTATATTTGTATTGATAATAGTGTATATTTGTTTAATGAGTATTTACTTTCCATTGTCATTTTAATCATTCTGGGCTCTGTGTTCTGTTGCTCCCGTATTGAGGTATGTGGCAAAGTGGTTAGTAAGGGGAACAGGTGTAGCGGTGATGCAGTGCAGGAGTGACAGGCAGACAACGATAATCCAGTGACAAATGTTTTTATTTATTTTGTTTCCTGGTCTGGCGACCGTAAATAATAAACCCCGGCAATACACAACGATGTGTAGAGCGCGGGGATGAAAACGACAGGTTACAGTCCTGAAATAAAGAAACAAAAACACGTTCACCCGTCTCGGGTGCGTGCAGTCGTGCTGGTGTTCAGTGAATACACTTTTTATTCGGTGACAGTTCGTGAAGTGGTGATCCGGCTTGTGCTGGCCCAAGGCGACAGCTCCGGATGTGCTTTGGCTGTCTGGTGGTTGTAAAAACACAGACAGTTATCTTTTTTACAGTGCTTTCAACAAAACACAAACACACACACACGCAACTCTTTACAGTATCACAGTACTTTACTGTCTCGTCCTTCTCGGTCCTTGGCTTAACCCAAACGAAGGAAAAGAACAGCGTTACCCTGGCCCCTATATGTAATCCCGCATGATATCTAGGTAAACGGTTGCAGCTGCCTTATTACTTGCAGCTGCCCCTCATTTACCTGTCACATATCCCACCGCTCAGAGTGGAGCCGAAGGAACACTCGGCTGAACCTACCTTTCCCATTACTCCCCCCTCCCGGGAAAAATAATCCGCATTTTGGTGGTCTTTCCCCGCACGGTGTACCATGTGGTACATGAAGGGCTGCAATGCCAGATACCACCGAGTTATCCGGGCATTGCTGTCCTTCATTGTGCTTAACCACTTGAGTGGGGCGTGGTCTGTGACCAGATCAAATGAGTGTCCCAGCAGGTAGTATCGTAAAGAGTGAGTAGCCCATTTAATGGCCAAACACTCTTTTTCGACTACGGAGTAGTTACGTTCCCGAGGTAACATTTTTTTGCTCAGGTACAATATCGGGTGTTCTACTCCAGCTACTTTTTGGGACAAGACTGCACCCAAACCTACATCCGAGGCGTCGGTGTGGAGGATGAATCTCTTGGTGAAATCTGGGGTAATAAGAGTGGGGGCCTGGCAAAGTTTACACTTAATCGTATCAAACGCCCCCTGACACTCAGCTGACCATTTAATTAAATTTGGCGCACTCTTTTTGGTGAGGTCGACTAACGGGTTAACCACTGTGGCGTACTCGGGGATGACGCGGCGGTAATAACCGGCTAAGCCCAGTAGTGACCTTACCTGAGTCTTGGTTTTGGGGATCGCTGCATCAACCAAAGCCTGGATTTTGGTGACCACAGGTCTCACCCTTCCATTTCCCATTAAAAATCCCAAATATTGAGTCTCTGTTTTTTCAATATTTTGTACACCTGCTGTAACGTATTGGACAGAAAATTGGTCCCGTGATCAGTCAAAATCTACTTGGGGATCCCTACTCTAGCCATAATCTGCGCTAACTCGGTGGCTATTGCAGCGGCACTAGTGGACTTCAATGGAACTGCCTCTGGGTATCGCGTTGCGTAATCCACCACCACTAATATATGCGTATACCCAGAGTCAGAAGGTAGCAAAGGGCCCACTATATCCATTGCAATGCGCTCGAAAGGAGTGGAAATAATCGGCAGTGGGACCAAAGGGGCGGGGCGCACTCGACCCAGTGCTACACGCTGGCAGTCTGGGCATGTGGCTACATATCTCGACACATCAGTATGAAGACCTACCCAATAGAATCGAGCCAATATCCGTTCCCTCGTCTTCTCGGCTCCGAGGTGCCCCGCAAAAGGGATATCATGCGCCAGCCTCATGACCTTGGTCCGACAAGATGGGGGAACCAACAATTGTGTTACAGGCTGTCCTGTGCCCGCGGCTAGGTTTACCCTATACAGTAATTGCCCCTTGATACTGAAATGTGGATATACTAGCGCCCCAGCGCCGTCAACATCCTTACCTTCAATGGACCGGACCTGCCCCCAAGCGTGCACCAGTGACGGGTCATTATGTTGGCCCCACAATAGGTCCGCGCTTGAGTACCACGGGTCCGGTACATTGAGAGGGGCTGGAATAACCTCTGCTCTAGTCGGTCCAGTAACCTCGCTCTCTCGGTCACACTGCGTTCCCACTCCTTTCGACTGGCGTTTGTTACCATTGCAGCACTCTCCCACCAGACCCCAGCCTTGTCTCACAAATGCTCCCTCCCATTTCGCGGTCCGTCTCTCCTTATTTGTTTTTCTAGGACGGAAAAGAGGGGAAAACATTTCAGTGTGAAAAGGAAACACATCACCAATCCGTTCCGTGCCATTATTTGCATCAATTCTTTGAATTTTGGCCAGTCTCGGCCCAGAATAACTGGGTGTGGCAACCTTTCCGCCACCCCGACTACAAGGTGACGTTTTATCGGATACAGAAGATGGCCACCTGACCTCGTGGCCGCCACGACACACCGCCCAGGAGAGCTGTCCTAATCAAAGTCTGCTCACACCCTGTGTCCACTAATGCGTGGGTTTTCACATTCCCTAACACAACATTAATCAAACAAGGCCCCTCCCGACCATTTTCCCCACGCTTACCAGTTTCAGGTGCCCAATTGCACGTGGCCACGTCACACTCCATGGCAGCGGGGCATGACCTGGCCAGATGTCCCGGCTGGTGGCACCTAAAACAGATAGGAGGGACAGAGGGGGCATAGGTTAGAAATCTGTCCCGCTGCTGGTATGGCAACGGGGCAGGGGCAGCACCTCTACCCCAGCTGGGGGCCAACCTTGGTCTCCATGGGGGGGAGGCAAGGGGGCCCAATGGGGTCGGTGCTCTAGGAGGTCTGGGTCCCTTGAACGCGGGGGGTGGTGGTGGTGGTGGTGTTGGAGGAGAGGGAGGGAGAGGTCGGCTGCTCCGAAGGGCAGGGGCCGACAGGATCCCGATCCGGGCAGAAGTCAGGGAGTCCTCGAAATCTTCTGCCAATTTGACCGCCTCCTCCAGGGTGTCGGGGTTGTGGCGCCGTATCCACGCCTGGGTCTCGGCGCCGACCACATGGCAGAACTGCTCTACCACAATGGCTTCCCCCATCTGCTGGGCGGTCTTCTTCCCGGGGGTCAGCCAATGCACCATGTGGTCGCACAACCGCTCTGCAACCACCCTGGGGCATGTCTCCGGGGCTCTCCGGTACTCCCTAAACCGTGCCCGGTGGGTCTCCGTAGTGATGTTTAGGCGGCGGAGGATAGCCTGCTTGACCAGGTCATAATCGGTGGCGTGATGGTCACTCATGGCTTGGTAGGCTGCCTGAGCCTCCCCAATCAGGCAGGGTCCCAACTGGCTGGCCCAGAACTCCCGTGGCCAAGCCGCCGCGGTAGCCAGCCGCTCGAACGCCACCAAATACGCCTCCGGGTCATCCTCCGCCGACATCTTCATTGCCCGTGCCTTTGGGGGCGACATCAGCGGTGTTGTGGTAGGGGTCGTCGCTGCAGCAACGGCCAGCCCTACCCGTTCAATGAGCGCCGTGTAGCGCTCCTCCCTCCTTCTCTCCTCTGCGTCGCGTCTGCTCTCCAGCGCCTGCAGCAGCTCCGCCAGTGCGTTGCGGTCCATAATCCCACTCTGACACCACGTGTGGCAAAGTGGTTAGTAAGGGGAACAGGTGTAGCGGTGATGCAGTGCAGGAGAGACAGGCAGACAACGATAATCCAGTGACAAATGTTTTTATTTATTTTGTTTCCTGGTCTGGCGACCGTAAATAATAAACCCCAGCAATACACAACGATGTGTAGAGCGCGGGGATGAAAACGACAGGTTACAGTCCTGAAATAAAGAAACAAAAACACGTTCACCCGTCTCGGGTGCGTACAGTCGTGCTGGTGTTCAGTGAATACACTTTTTATTCGGTGACAGTTCGTGAAGTGGTGATCCGGCTTGTGCTGGCCCAAGGCGACAGCTCCGGATGTGCTTTAGCTGTCTGGTGGTTGTAAAAACACAGACAGTTATCTTTTTTACAGTGCTTTCAACAAAACACAAACACACACACACGCAACTCTTTACAGTATCACAGTACTTTACTGTCTCGTCCTTCTCGGTCCTTGGCTTAACCCAAACGAAGGAAAAGAACAGCGTTACCCTGGCCCCTATATGTAATCCCGCATGATATCTAGGTAAACGGTTGCAGCTGCCTTATTACTTGCAGCTGCCCCTCGTTTACCTGTCAAATCAATACGGTCTTACAACAGAGTCTCGCTTCCTTCCAGGCTGACCCACTTCCCGGTCCCGGAAAAGAACTGTCAGGCCAGCCCTTCCAGATACTTCTCCTCCTGTTCTTTAGCGCCCTCACAGGTCGGGAGGAAGATTTATCACCAGAACTCATTGTATTTCTGTCACAGGTATAATACATTTTCTCTAAACCTGGCTTTACTTGGCTCTCAGCTTGTTTTGAGCTTGTCTGGAGGATCCTGAATTGCCTTTTTTTCACCGATTTTCCCCTAGAAGGGTTTTGAGGATATTCTAGACTCAAAGCAAGCTCATAACTGGGCAAAGGGGGATAGAGAAAAACATAATTAATCATGAAAATAACTGCAAAACCATTACTATTAAGGCAAATGTAATTTTTTTTAAAGCAAATCATATGAAATGACAATTGACGCACTATGTATTGTAGGTTTACAGTTATTTTTCAATTTTGTCACTATGGTTTCAGTTTTCTATGCTTTTACAGTACAGTAAACAGTCTAAAGGGTAGAATACAATTTGGTATAAATGGGCAGACCCGCGGCTCTGCTACCTACTCTGTTTTATTGACACTGTTAGGGCAGGTGTTTCTAATTTTTGGACAAAACCCTGTATCAGTGCTCAATATGCCTAACCTTGCTTAGATTCTGAAGTTTGATGAGACTAGGATACAAGGTGACACGTATGCACAATTTCAATCTGTGCTCATCAGAATAGACCTATCCAATAAAGCTGTGTGGGTCCCAGGAGGCAACAGAAACATTCTTCATGCACATGACATTCAAGTTACTTCATATATAATTCTGTTCTCTATAAGTTTTACATAACACAACCAGTGGTATGTGCAAGGTTGGTCAAAGTCATGCTATAATCTGAAATCAATAAGATAAAATCATTAAAAGGTTGACATAGGTGAACAGATTAATCTTAAAAGTTGTTAAACCGTAATGAGATCAACCTTAAAGCACCTGATAACAATTTAGAAAATATTACATAGGATAACTTGTTCTTTACTATACCTAAAACGCCCACTGTGTTTCCAACATCATAGAATTAGTGAGTCTCCCATAATTTCAGCATCCAAAGACAGGCAAAGCATAGTGCATGCTAAAAACAGTTTCTTGCATTATACTGCTGATTTTAATATCTTATTACTGTCAAGTATGTGTTTCATCGGAAGCAAATAGAACTGCAGTAGTGGTAAGATTTACTTAAAGGGGAAGTCTCATTCAAATCATAAGGTTGCAATGCAGTCGAGAGTTAACCTCTAAATATGTGCATAATACAATCAGTACACCAAACCGGCACCAACCAGGAGCTGATTTTCAGAGAAGGATGTTAAACTAGAAGTGAATCGGTTTGACCTGCTCCTCAGAGTCCATGCAGTTGTGAGACATGAAAACAGCGGCTCATCCCAGGGTAAAATAACCCATTAAAAAGCACTGGCTCTCCAAATAGTTACAGCGCAGGCATTTACAAAATCATATTTCTCTGATTTCTTGAGAAGGGAACTAAATTAGACAAATGAAGTTGGTTTGGTCATAGCCCAGTGTCCACACAGGTTTTAGGAAAAATCTTGCCGCTTACTTTTCAAAAGAACCTTCTGGTTTGCACTTGTCATTTGTTTAGTTCAACATGAGCGCTCAATAGCACAACTCTCCTGGTACCTGCAGCACAGCAGTCAAAACATATGGCTAGCTCGAATGTGTAACGGATAAAGCATCTTGGTAAAACAAATCCACAGAGCTTGCCTGAATGTTACCATGGTCCACCTTTTTCTTTAGTACTTTTTAATATTGTAGCTTCCTGTTTTTTAATCACGTCCTGTGCTATCAATGGGAAGTACACCATGGAAAAGACCACAAGATACATTCGGCAATTTAGACATAACTGGGGGGGGGGGGGGGGTTGTACAAAATGGCCCTGAAGGGGAGTAACTTCATCATGGTTGATGTATAAATTCATATTGCAATAACAGCATGATTCACCACAGGAGTCATGCCATAGATATAGTATAATGACTAGATTGGTTTGTTGTAAGTTTTAACAAGTTGTGTTTTAGCTGTCTGTTTAACAACATCTTGAGGTGTTCATAAAGACCCTTCAGAATTGAATATTGCATTATATTGTATGGGGCCTGCGCTAAAGACTGGCGCCTTTTATTGATTGGTATATTGATTTTACACGTTGAAGGGATTTCACTGGACACACGGAACTGACTCCTCTTACCTTATTGATGCCACTGTGGAATACCTCTATTACAACCTTGAAGAAAGTCAAGCAGACTTAATATAGAGCTGGCGATAAGGGGGAGCTTCGACTCCAGTTTGAAAGGGATGGAGAGAAAGATCTCAAATGTCATTGAAATGGCTTTATTTACATTCCCTATACTATTCTATAGTGCTTGCAATCATTTTGAGAGGTTCAGGGTCATGGTGCACCAACATTAAGTTATTAGCCCCACACCTACTCTAAATTTATATTTTAAAGGTCACATTGTCCCACGATTTTAATGGAATGAGGAAGGCTGTTCAGTCCTAGCACTTCTAGGATATTCCAAACATCTCCCTTTGCTGGGTTGCTGAAAAAGTGTTGGTCGCTCCCCTCAGCAATGAAGCTCAAAGTTAGGTAAAATTAGCCAACATCAGCCAATCAGCTTCCAACTCTAGAGGGCTTCTATCAGACGGTAGATGCCCGCTGGAACGTCACAGAATCACCTGTAAATCAAATTTAAAATCAATCCGCGCAAATACAGTTTTCTTTCATTTTCATTTGCTGTATTGAAAGCTCAGTACACATCTATTGGACAGCAGATACTAAATAAAGACACAATTGGTCCAAATGTATTTTATTATCTGCCAAAAACAGCCAATCAATACTCTGCACCGATGAAAGCAACCAGTCCTGTAAATGCAACAGCTAATCACAGCCTGTCAGCTCGACTGGAACTCGGACAGCATCTTTCAACAACAACAAATCGAGACGCAGATAATTCAGTAATACAGCCGGCACCGCTTTATCGGGACGCCTCAGGAAAAATATCCAGAATAAGTGGCTGCTCCAATTAAACGAGAGGCATTTGAGATAACCTTAGTCACACTTTTTTGTTTCTAAATGAAAAAAAAAGAATAAAATCACATTACATGCTAAATACGAGTCAATTTTTTTAATTTTTTATTCCTAAACAAAATTAATCGCTGTTTTTTTTTATTTCTACATGAAATGAAAAAGAATGAAATCACATCTTATCACAAGGCGAGGCACCTGCGATGTTGACACGCCAGCTTATACAGAGTTGTATCTCATTTATGTAGAAATTAGGTGGTGCTTACTGTGTTGTTCCTTTCAGATATCTGACACTGTCCAGATAAACTATAATCAGCCCTGACATGTAGAAAAAGGTTATTTGTTTAATAAAGATATACAGTATATTGTTTTTCTTTAATTATGTATGGGATCCTTTATGAACATTTTTGGGACTATTTTCCTAAAACTTTTCTCAGCGGAAGGTTACCAGATGAATCATTACAAGTTCAAGGTAAATGTAGGTTTTAAAGTGTTTTTTTAAAGAACATAATTAGAAAAATCTTTTCCTAATAGCGGTAGTGCCCTCTCAATGAAAGTAGTTGACCTTGACTTTCATTCGCTCCATTGACTTCAGTTGGCGGTGAACTACCACACGGTATGATCTCCGGGCACAACCGCTTACATAGATTTAGAGAAAAATGATAATATCTACATTTTGGAGCAACAGGACAAAGAAGTACAACTCTTAAGAATTACAAGAAAGAAACAATTAACCTGAAATGCCTAAATTATTATTATTATTATTTTTTTTAATGTTAACTGTGCAGGTATAAAGATTAATAAGCATTTGTATAACATTTGAGAAATTGAAAAAAGATGAAACAAATAAAAAACTATTAATAGTTTTAAGGGTTTGACAACATGGCATCTATTCAAAATTAATAAAACACAGTAAAACCACGGGTATTGAATACAACGTGTATTACAACTACAACTATAAAAAATACTGTAGCAGAAATTATTTTTGCATAACATTTTGTTACTATTAATATATTCATTAGAACGATACCACAGTTAGTTATTAACAATTTATAATGAAGATTATTCTAGTCAACGCCCCCAGACAGCTCTATATATGCAAACTATACTATATATTTTATATATTTATAAAATCAACTTTGACTAGGACTCAAATTTCAAAAGAAGCAATTACTGAATTACTGCTGGTCTACAAATTAGTTTCTGGGGCACAATCCAGACATATTAGCTTGAATGGAATACACTAATGCATCCAAACATAAGCTGATCTGTCTTGTTTAGACAACACATTGACGCAGTCAGTTCTGGGAGGGGAAATTCATTATGAATATTCTGTTGTTTTCAATGCAAGCACACTTGCTTATGTTTAATTTGCTTTTTTTTCTATTGAAGCTTGGGTGAACAAAGCCTCCCGTCTTATAAATCAAATCCACAGCTCAATACTAATAACTGGATTTTCAAGACAGGCCACACAGCTATTCCTGGGGCTCTGGGTTTTACATTGCGTTTTTGATTCAGCCTGCTCTAGTCTTTTACAGTGTTCTCCATTTGTTTCACTTTCCAGGGCTCCTGATGTGAAACACAAGCGAATGCAAATGTTTGAATTACAAAAACACAATTAATAATGCATTCATATGAATGTATTTTATTACATTTCCATTACTATTCTTGGAGGTGCATACTATGAGGCGCTAGTCCTGATGTACTTACCCGAGTGGCTTTATTTACAGGCTGCTCACGAAGCCGCCCAGGACAAGTTTAAAGACCTGAGCTCTGACACACTGAAGTGATAATAAAAGGGTTTGGCTATGCTTGCAATGCTGGTTTTAATTAGGAAACTGTGACAGGGGAATCTTGTAAAGAATACGCTTCCATACTAAACACCATGGTTTAATCTGAAATCCATCTGCATACCTAAAAGCACAGTTTATTGGACTGTTTATAAGCATGGACCTTAACACCTTAGAAATGTAAATATCTGCAGTGTGATTTTCTTGGCTAGCTCTTCAAAAGCCAGACCAACAAACAAACATCAAATAAATAGTAAGGCGCCTGTGAATTCAATTTGTCACCATAATGACTTGGGATTGAATCCAGTGATATTGTAAATACAAAAGCCAAGCTGTTCCAAATCAATATTGTTTTCAATCATGCTTCGTTGATTGAAAGCTTTTAGAAAGTGGTGAAATCATACTTTAGGAAAGGCACAGAATTATTGTTCTGTTTAAGTAATTCAGTTTTAAATATAATGTAGTTCCTTTCCAAGTTCACTCTGTGTTAAGTAAAAGAATGGGTTGCTTTAAATGTGTTTTTTTTTCATTTGGTATGGATTGCTAAAGCTCAGTTCATGACCTGTTCCTATTCTTTTTTTTAAAATAAAAGTTTAATTATATTTCCATTGCTGTTGTTTTTATAGCACCCTTACTTTGTAATGATGCTTGCAGTCATTCTAAATGGTTTCTATCGCAATTACTTAAATATTGCATTTTTCATATGTGTTAAAAATGCTTTGACCTAAGGACTCTGCTCTTCAGTTCAGATGATCCACTAAATGAACACATGAAGTCTGACACAGCCAAATGGACAGCTGCCCTTCATATACTCTTGTAAACACTGTAAACAGTGAAACTCTTGTTCAACCATATCTGGGTTCTTGTCACAAGTTACATTATAATCGTGACTCAAAAGTCTGAGGGCCATTGAAACGATAAAGTGAAGAATATTTGTAGTGACAGGAATTATCTGTAAGTAGTTTTTTTTTTTTTTAATTTTTAGAGGTTTTGAAATTTAAATGTCACTACCATAATAGCAACTAGCACAACTGTACTTTGCAATTTTTATTTTACTGTACTTTATAGAAAACACAAGAATAGAATATGCTATATGCTTCCATATCAAAAATGTAATCTTTCACACATTTTATAACATGTATAAATGCCTCAGAGGGTGGGGGGGTCCCAGTGGCTCACCTGGTAAAGGATAGGCCGTGTAGTGTGCAAGGCGTTATACTGGTTGTGTGAAGTCTTCGCTGGAGATAGTAGAGGGAGCGTTGCATTGGTTCTGGCGCTCCCGCAGGTTAAGGAGGCAAAACCGGCAGGGCGTGTTCCTCCTCATCCTCATCTACAGTAGCCCTTACTTGGGTCTAATAGTCTCTACAGTAGCCCTTTACTATAGGTCTAATAGTTAAAAAAAATGACCATGATTGCATGCAAGTTTTCCCTTACTCTAATGCATTGCACTGCTTTTTGGATGTAGTTTGAACATTAAAATAATACATCACCCTGCTCTTGCAAAGTAAACACATTTTCAGAACCTTGGAGGACTGGGCGGGGCCAACACAAATGATCTCTGATGTATTACCCCCACACAGAGTTAAAAAATGTTGTTTAAGATTAATACCAGTCTTAGAGTTGGAGGACACAACTGCAATTCCCGTACAGAATTACAATTTTTTATCCTAAAGCTTTTAGATAGATGGTCCAGGGGAGAAATACTGGTATGAAGAGAAAAAAAAGAAGTTTTTACTCTCGTACATATGTCTGTGCAGTAAGTTGCCATTATACAATATTGAAATGTTTAGCATATTCGACTGTGATACAGGGAGAACAGTTATGCATAAAAAAAAGGTTATGCCCAACGGGAAGGGAAATTTCAACTGCTAGCAGTAACTGAGATGTTTCAAATTGATTTGCCTATAATCCAATATATTTATACACAGGCAAATAATGCATTTAGGGGTCCCCTCTCCATGATAACAAAACTCTGCAACAAACAAAAGAAAAAAAACTGACTTGCATGACTAAACCTAGTGAAGCAGCGGATATCGTCTAGGCTTCATTTTTACAAAGATATTCCCTATTACAGGTTTCCTGTGTTTTAACCAGTTTTGTATCGACTTGCATATACTACCTTGTATTCCCACAGATTACCGTTTGAGGATTAGCCTTTCATGTGACACTTTGTCAAAGGCTTTTTGGAAGTTTATGATGCCATAGGCTCTTTTTGTGTCCATCGCTGCAGTGATTTCTTTGAAAAAATCTTGGAGGTTTGTTAGGCACAAGCGCACTTTTCTGAATCCATGTTGACTGTCTCCTATGAAGCAGTTGCTGTATAGAAACTCTAGTTTCCTTCTTACAATTGAGTCCATGTTATGGAGGTGAAACTGATAGGCCTGCAGCTTCCTGGTTCTGACAGCTCATCCAGTATGCACTGTAGCACTGAACATTAATACTAGGCCATCAATAAGCTTTAGAAGTTACCAGAAGTGACTTTCAAGCAGAATGCTGGCATCTGTGGTATTCTTTAATGATGTGGAGGAAGATAACAGTTTCTCATTGAGATTGGACCCCCAGATAAAGTTTGGCCAGGCCAGCGTCGACTGCCTCATTTGCTTTCATTATCCTGTCACAATGCAGAGCATATGGGATTCATGAACATGACAAATGGTACTCAACGGTCTCCCTTAACTGAGCAACAAATGATAGCTTTTCCGCGAGTCCGGGGGAAAATCTATAAGCTTCGGCTTTCATCCATATTTCAAATGACACACATGCTGTCAGGGTACTCAAGCTGAAAAAGAATTAAAACGCACTTAACTTCTTTTATAACACAGCTATATCAGTGGTGTTTTTTCCACAGCAGTGTTGTCTTGAGGATTCGTAATGTAGCCGCGGCGCTTTCCTGCCAATTTACAGGCAATACCTCAAGGGTGTTCAGAATAAGCTCTGATGTAAATCAATCACGCCAGCAGTATATTGGACTGGCAATGCCACTCACCTCTATAAAACGTGTATGATTGCAGGTCAGTCTCAGTGGTAATCAAAAGTAATTTACAGTCTGATGTGTGTTTGGGGAGGTAGTACACATTACTCAAACTAAGACAAGCCGTTCTAAGATACTGCCTGAAATATCTCAGCGAGTACAGTTAATACAGTAAATGGGTCACCATGACCGGCAGCCATGTAGAATAACTCATAGCAAATGGCCAGGAAATTTGAATCAAATTAAGGTAAAAGGTTTGAAGATATAGGGCCCTATTTAACAATAAGTGATAGGGAAAAGGCATCGTTTTTTATTTTTAAACAGCCAGCAAAGAAGTTCTTATTTTTATCATAACATTTGTTTTATTTTACCCAGAAGCCCGAAATAGGTAGGTCACCATGATCTAGGATGTATTTACTGACAAATATTTACTCAAGTAGTTTGTCTGCTGGTATATTCATATTATTATATTTACTGACTTAAGAATATAATTAATTCTTACAGAAAAGACCAATTATGGACAAGTAAAGTATTGCTTTCACACGTAGTTAATATTTACCCTGAAGACCATTATTGCTTACCGAGATTAATGTGCTGATTTATGCTATTTTGATATAAACCTCATTCTACTTTAGGACTGTATTTTAAAATGCAGACAAGATACAACAGTGTTGTGTATTTTATTGTACAATTGTGATTCACTTCACGCCTTTCAAAACATGTAGTGTGAATAGGTTATAGACTGTCCCTCCCTTTCATTTAACCTCTTGCGTGAGAAAATTGGATAGTGATCAAACAATTAAAGGAAGGCCATTCTTTTCAATTGCTACTCACTGACAGTACTGGTCATACATACTGTGAAATCAGACACTAATTAGAAATGTAAGTAGTTTTTCATGAAATTCTGGAACAGGTTCCATCTTACTGGTAGTGACTCAGAATGTAAACACAGTGACCTCTGAGGGCTAAATCTGTGAGACAAAATTGGTGCCTGACATTACAGACTGGATGTCACCATATCAGACTGCAAGACACCTACACCAGGGCCTGTTTTTGGCATCTGGGACACATGTCAACCTAGTAGGTGAGAAATCAACAGTGATGGATTGCATGCACACCATTCTTTGTTATTTGACAGCACAAACTAGGCAAAAGATCACATCATGTGGATCCATCACCACCACCCATAACTAAAGGGCTTTTAAAGATACTTTAGCTAGACATCTATGACCATATACTGTACTCTGCCAGCCCTAGCAAGCACATGAGGGATAATGAAGAATTGATTACCATTCCCATTTTCTTGAAATCATTTGATGCAGAAGCTGCTTCTATTATGTGAAAAAAACCATGGGCAGTACTAGATAATCTTATTCATACTGTAGAACCCCAAGATGCCAGGATACACATCATTCTGAACACCATGTAATCAGTGATTTCTCTCTGGCACCATACAGGTGGAATGTCAGTATGACATTGTTTCTGTCCACAGATGATTAACAAATCACATCTTTTGAAAATTCTAGAAAAAAAACAAACATATGTATGTCAATTGATAGCTCACAGTTTGCCCTTCATTTAAAATAATAACAAAGAAACATATTAAAACAGTTTATGCGCTGCAACGCACAAACTGGAACTCAGCACACACCAATATCATGAGTTATAATCGGAACTCAGCACACACCAATATCATGAGTTATAATCGGAACTCAGAAGTTTACAGAGTTTTTCCTTTTTGTTTCTTATTCAGAAACTGTCAAATCGCTTACAAAACAAGAACATAACAAATTATATAGTAGCAACTATTATTACAACCTGTATTAAAATTTAAAAGGCATATACCTACTGTAATCAAATTTATATCAATTTTAAACTAGATGCAATCTTAATTTCAAGAAATATAATGTCTTGTCTTTGAAAGACACTATAAATCAGAATGTTAATTATTTTCAACAGTCATCTGGTAAACACAGAGCTACAGAGTGCATGGCAGTAGTTTTTCATTAAAATTAGTAAAAGGTGTTTTTGATTTGCATATTGGCATGTTAAGTTAACTGAATGTTGTCAGGTTAAGTGGGGTACCATTTTAATACAGTTATTGAAGGGCCCATATATGAGAAAGGCTACATGTAGGAGACATGTTCTTAATATCTTGGGAGTTGATGTTGAGAGACAGCCATTTGCCTTTAAATGTCTTTAGGCAACAAAAAAGAAAAAACGCTTTTCCCGTCTGTGGTGTGAGTTGACTTTTCAGCACAAGATTAGTGGATTAACAGAAACAGCAATAAGATTAGAAGCATGTCTCAAATGGCAGTTTATAGACAACACAATTATGTTAGAAGGGTACAATTAGGTGTAAATTAACAGAGCAATACGTCCAGTGTGACAGCAGGCTTTCTCTAGGGCTTTTAAAGCGTGTTTGTGTTAAACCACTGTGTGATAAACACCAGTGTTACCACAAACAGCTAATGTGGGAAAACTGAGTCACAAATGTGAAACAAAGTGTCTGGTGTCATTTTCACCTTTTGAAATTAGACTTGTTAAAATCCTGGATCAAGCATGGAATCTTATTTTAGTGCTGCAGTCATGCAAGACCATCTTCTACAAGTTTTAAGTAAATATAATCCTGACAATTTTACAGATTAAGGCACAAAATAATAATAGTAAAAAAAAAAAGTTTGCTGCACATTGGAAATCAGAAATGAAGTAAATAGTCAAATATTTCTTTTAATATTTAAGATGGAAGTTTGATCTACAGTTATTTATTTGTATTTGTTTTATTTTAGGGAGCGTGTCTGTCTGGAAAGAGCAAAATAGACTGAGAAAGGAAGATTTACAGAAAAAAAAAACTGTAACAGCCTTGTACTGGTGGAAGGAGACTCTGAACGAAGTAGCTTCTCCGACTGTAATATTATTACTATTATTAACGTTTATAAAGGCGTGTGATCAACAAAATGATCGGAATACAATGTTAATTAGAACATTAATATCAATTAGGCGGCATTCCCACAAAGAAATATAAGATTAATTAAGAAACATTCTTGAAAGCGGTAATCGCTTATTTCATTTAATGAATGCATAGTAAAAGCATGTGCGATGGGGTATTCCAAAAGGGAGCACGTCAATTCGCCCCTGTCAAGTCGTCCCGCGACAATTCGTCCCCGACAATTGGTCCCAGCGAAAATTAGTCCCCGCGATAATTGGTCCTGCCAACAATTGGTCCCCGTGGTAATTGGTCCCAACGACAATTTGCCCCCATGACAATTGGTCCCCAAAAGATATTCTCCATATGAACATTTGTAAACATGTGCAAGTATTTAAAGCTGTTGGAATATCATTGCAAACTGTAAGAATTACTTGTGAACCGCTTGTGTGAACGGGGTGTGTTGGAGTTTATGTCTCTTTCTCCTCTAGCGTAGCACGCTGGTTTGAGTTCATGTGGTCTGGTTGGGAATATGCAAACTGAGACTGCAAATATGAGCCAATAAGTGTGTCCGCTACACTTTTATGATTAATGTATTTGTGTCTGTTGTTGTTTTTAATTGCTTACCTCAGTAAGTTTCCTTGCAAAATATTCTTTAATAAGCTGTCCGGTTATCACATTGTCACAGAGTGGGCTATAAGATTATATAACAACAACAATAATAATAATAATAATAATAATAATAATAATAATAATAATAATAATAATAATTTATTGAATCAATAACATAAGTCATTTTTTACATTTGTACAGAAAGTCAACTGGAACTATTGAATTTAATTTAGTCAGTTTCATGTGTAAAGAAAGGTAAGTTTTCTAGTGATTTTCGTAAAATGTAAAAAATGACTTATGTGATTGATTCAATAAAAAATTGTTATTATTGTTTTATTGTTGTTGTTTTACGTTGTAACAGTGTCACAACATAGCCCACTCTGTGACGATGTGATAACCCGAACTTGTAGGAAAATCACTTTTAATAATTAACGTGTTAATAAATAAATATTATTTGAAGGGGAAAAAAAACAAACACTTCACTCGGTGGGGATTGAACCTACAACTCCTACATTGCAGCACAGTTATATTCAGTGAATTGTCACCGGGACCAATTATCGTGGGGAACAATTGTCGTCGGGACCAATTACCGCGGGGACCAATTGTTGTGGGGACCAATTGTCGGGGTCGCATTGTCGCGGGACGAATTGATGGGGGTGAATTGTCATGGACACATCTCAAAACCACCAAAACAATGACAACTAATAATGAATAGAGGCCATAGTGTTTAAATTGGAGAGTAAATTAGTCAGTGACACAAAACCTTATCTGGAACCAGTGCATTGCAACTGTATTTCCACTGCATTGCCATTGAAGACCTTAAGCAATATACGGCTTTCAACTAAACCCTGGCACATCAATGGTGTACAATTCAATGCAAGCTTGTTCAGGGGCTGCAGTATAACTGCATGGTTATAACCTATAATCATTACCTATACTGATAAAGCATTATGCTATGTTTTCCAAGGTGACATGTATAGACTTAGTATACCACAACAACACAAGCCAAAAAAAATGAAGGTGCATTGAATATGTATTGAAAAGTATGAAATAATTTAAAAGTCATTTTTGAATTCTATACAGTTCTGTTGCTTTCTTTAAATTTTTACAGTACTCTACCTGTAGAAAAGTGTTACATAACCATGCAATTCACTCAAACAATTACAATGTCACCCCAAGTATACCCCTATGCACACACTATTCTGGAACATATGCCAGTACTATGTAAATCTACGCTATTAGATATGCACTCTGACAGAGAACCAGAATGATAAATCATCTTTCATCTTTTCTCTGGGATCTCATTGAATTATAAATTGTATTCATCCTCCCTTTAGCACAACCAACACAGCCTGTCCCAATGTGCATATTATGAATACAAATGAATCCATCTTGTATTTGCAAATGCATACTGTACCTGTTAAAACAAAAAGGTATTATTAATATTATTATTATTATTATTATTATTATTATTATATAGTACAGCTGACTGGCTGGAGCATGATGGCTGTTAGGTTTCATCCTCCCCGGAGCAGAGAATTAGCTGCGAGGTGGTGGTGGGGACATGGAGATAGCAAGTGAAAAGACAAGTACAGGAGGGCACAGTACAGAATGTATGGTACTTGAAGTCAAATGAGTTGAAGCAGTTTCATTAAAGTAATTTTAGCCAAAATAGTTCTTGTTCTCTGCCATCCATGAATTATTTAAGTCTGAAATGTGCAGTTTTGAAAGAAACACATTTTATAGCAATTGTGTAAATTAAAGCATTATGTCTGGTACTAGGTACACAAATGTCGATACTGAGGCGTCTCAAAAAGTCCTATAAAGACATATTCACACATCACAAAATTCCACCATCTATGCCAGTATAATACCATCATGACCCTTTCACACAACCAAAGGGATCATGGGAGACCAACTTTCAAATCTGTCAGTCAACAGATCGTTCTCGTGGCAACGCAGGCCACAGCAAAAAAATCACAAAAATAAATAAATAAACAAATAATAAAAAATAACCATGCAATAGCCATAGACGGAATTACATTTAAACATCCCAAAGTATAATAGGGTTAGGGTTAGCCACCTATTCTACTTCGGGATGTTTAAACATAATTCTGTGAGCTTTTTTAAAAAAGACACTCTCCGCATTTTGATTGGCGCTACAGTATCTAAGATACCAGTCAAGGTAGTGTTGTAGGTATTAACCAGCTCATCTACTGATAATGACTCAGAGAGTGGTAATGAGCTCAATACATCAGAAAGCTTAACAGCAGTTGAAGAATTAATTCACCAGGATTTAAATGTATGGTCCACAGTCTTTGTAGATAATGGCAGATTCACCTAAAAAAGAATGACAAGATGATCAGAAATAGTAAGATCTAGGGCAGTGGTGCGCAAACTTTTTATATGCCGCCCCCCTCAAAACACCACACATCATAACGCAAACAGTTTTAGTTTACTCATCGATTAAATGTGAAGGATGGGCTTGAATTTGGGACAAGATAAGGTCCATTCTTGGCTGAATCATTGACACAGCAACTCGGAGTTCCCCCTTTATCTGCAGACGAGATTGCTGTTTTGTCTTGATAGCTGCCAGAGTAGAAAACGCTGACTTGCACAGGTATGTTGATGTGAAAGGCAAAACCACATCCATCGCTTTTCTTGACAGATCAGGGTATTCTTTGCGAATTAGCATCCAGACGTTTTGAATTCTGCCTGAAGAGTTCTATCACTGGATAGTTCTATGAGCTTTTCTTGAGCTGCCATTGACAGATGGGTAGTTGTTGTTATGCTAGCATTGAATGGATTCTGGATCCAATTGTATTCTTCTGTCGATTCTTGAAATTGATCCGCAAATTGACACTGAAGCTTTTCGAGATTAGCTGAAACAATGTCATGAACAAGACTATGATTCAACTCATTTTCTTTGAGGAATTCACTGAGACATGGAAACATTTCACAGTTTCCATTCTGAAACAGATTTTTCCACTGCACAAGTTTTTTTGCGAAATGCAGACACTTTGTCACTCAGCAGCAAAATATTGCTATTCCGACCATGAAAAATGCGAAGTTTGTCTTTCAGCTTCACAATGCTACACAATGCATTTCAGTTGCACCAGTGCACCTCTGTGTGGAACAGGAGCTTGTCATACTTGGAACCCATTTCACCACAAAGAATAGAAAACAGCCTGCTGTTCAACGCTCGTGCTTTCACAAAGTTCACAACACTCATGGCATCTTGTAGCACTTTGTTTGCTTCGGGCTGCAATTTCTTTGAAGCTAGTGCTTCCCTGTGTGTGATACAATGCGTAAATGTTACACCCGGGGGAACAGCATTTACTTTGGCGCTGAACCCATTCTTGTTTTTCATGAATGCAGCTGCCCCATCCGTGCATTCACCAACACAATTAATTCAAGAAAGATTATTTGTAGTGAAACAAGAGAGAAAATAGCTTCCCCTGTAGCTCTCCCTTCCAGTGCTTGGCAAAATAGAAACTCTTCACGCACTTCCTCTTCGTAACAGTATCGTATGAATACAAGAAGCTGGGCCAGATTCGCCACGTCTGTGCTTTCATCAAGTTGTATAATGAATTCCGGACTGTTCTGGATGTGTGTTATCAGTTGCATTTTAATGTCAGCAGAGATTACATTTATACGCCTAGCAACAGTGTCGCGTGATACAGGGATTGACTTAAGAACCTCACCATACTTGTCTCCATGCATGATCTCGCACATTTTTATTACAGCAGGATGAACTAATGTTTCACCTACAGTGTGTGGCGTCATGCTTTTGCCAATCAAATAAGAAGCTTCTAAAGAAGCTTTCAAGGCTATTGATGGAATAGTGACATGCTTTTCAAGCAAGCTGATTTGCCCTTTCAGTTGTTTCGCTTGTTGCTTGAAGAAGTCGATGGTTTTACTGACATGCTCTGGGTGTTTTGTTTGCAAGTGCAGTGTAAGCTTCACAGGCTTCATGCTGTCATTAGCTAAAATGTCTGAACAAACAACACACTGTGGTCATTCCTCGTTATTCACAACTGTGTAAGTGAAACCACATTTTAAATAATCCTTGGTATTTACGCACTTTAGTTTTTGATTTGGAGTTCAGCTTACCAATGGAAGCAGTAGAAACAGAAACCGAGGAAGTACTTGGTCCAGCAGGGGCGTTAATATGTTGATCTTCATTATCACCTTCGTTAAACAATTTCTTCTGTTCACTTGCGAACCGTCACTCAAAGAAACATTATTATGGGACCATTTTTTACTGATAGTTAGCAACCACTTATCCATGTGTATTATCATATGTATTTAAAAAAAAAAAAACTTTTTTCATTTTTGCAGAACATTTAGTCATAGTCGCACCTCCCCTTACTAATTTATGATGTTCTTAACAGCTAAACCACAAGAAATCTAAAGGCCACAATTATGCGTAGAAGCTTTGACATGCAGGATATAATCTAAGGAATCCAGAAGCCTAAAAAATTCCAGGGAGTTAGAATCAGAATCAATGTCAACATGAAGGTTAAAATCACCCAATAAAAGAATTCTATCATATTTGACTGTCAATATAGATAGCAGATCCCCAAATTCAGTCAGAAATAGTGGGTTTGACTTGGGGTGGTTGATACATAATTACAATATGAACAGGTAATGGACTGTTTAATGTAAATTTCTGCTTCAAATCAACTCTCAAGACCCACTTGTTCTCTCTTGCTTTCAATGCTCTTTAAGTCTGGTATCTGTTATTAGCTGTTGTCTAAATTGCTAGTTCAGGTTTTTCACGCTATCTTATTCGTATGATTCTGTATAACACACGCATCCACCATGTTTAGAATTCACATCCTAGACTTGTATTTAATGTATTTGCATTTGTTTTTACTGTTTGTATTTAATGTATTATGCCCTGTATTTCACTGTATTTAATGTACTATGCATTGTTTCTATCTTGTAAAGTGCTTTGTGATGGTGGTCCACTATGAAAGGCACTATATAAAATAAAGATTGATTGATTGATTGATTGATTGATTAAAGGTTAAAACTTCAAAAGATGAATAACATTCAACAATCTCCTGTTTGATTCTAAGTTTACTACGGAAAACAGTAGCAAGTCCACCTCCCTGACCACTAGAGCGAGCTTTCTGGAAAAAAAGAATAGTCAGGTGGAGAAGCCTCAATCAGCAAAACATTTGGTCCAAGACAAGTTTCAGTTAAAGAGAGAATATCAATGTTGTAATCCTGAATAAAATCACTAATTAATGGAGCCTTATTAGACAGAGACCTGACATTAAATAAACCTAGGTGTAAATTGGTCCAATCAAGAGCATTTGATTGAGCAGGGCTAATAGGATGTCCAATGAATGTCTAAACCAATATGAGATGTATACAGAAAGATGAACTGTTCCACTATGTTCTTTTCGCCTGGGTAATGCATCCCTGGGGGGGTAATAAAGTCATTAAATTGAATCGAAAAGGCTCCTGTCATATGAAGTAATTCAATCAAAGACTGTTAAAAAAAAAAAGAATGAAAAAGCAGTGCTATGGCTGTACATCTGGACGGGTGGCAACCCCTGGGCTGCAGACTTGAAATGGCTGCAGTAAACAATTTCTGCACGAATACTTTGGACAATAAAGGAAACGATAGAGAAGCAAGAAACAGAAACACATATCTTTCGCTCTGTCAAGCAGCCATAATGGAAAGTGTCAATCTCATAGCCTGGGGGGGGGGGGGGGGGGGGAGGGTGTCCTCTGTTTTTTGTTCTTTCCTTTTTTTATTTTAAACATACTTTTTTTCTTATTGGGGATAAGGCAAAAGACGTGAATAATAAACATAAATTATACATCAGTACCGTATAAATGTAATGATGATGATGATGATGATGATGATGATGATAATAATAATAATGTGCTGTTGCACTGTGTGTCCCCAGAGATCCATTGCTAGATCAGACTTCAAACAGAGAGACAGGGAAACAAACTAGAGAATGTTTGCTTTAATGATTAATATATTGAAACGATTTACAAGAGAAGAATTTCAGATTCATAGTAGGTTGCTTTAATAATGTAGCATGCCTCAAACATTTAGCCCAGTAGTTCTAATGAGGTTGTTAGCATAAAAGAGGGCTCAGATCTCAAGGCAGTCAGCACTACCTCAGTGACTCACCAGTGGAATTAATTTAAGAGACCAAATCCTGTGTCTTTGGGACATATAACTCTGCCACCAGCTGAGGTGGGAAAGAGGGAAGGATTGGACCACTGTGAGAGGTGGAGGAAGGAAGGACAGGTACCCTAATATGGAAGAATACAGTGATGCGCCTTTATACGGCTGCCCAATACTGCAGAATCGGTTATAACGCAGCATGGCCGTGGCTTCTATTGTCCCAATAATGCCATTCCACTCGCACTTTCATACTTGTTATAACGCTGAACACCAGTAGCATGGTCTTGTAACTATGGCTCCAGATTGTAGTGTTATAAAAGGGAGTACTGTATATACTCCTGAATATTGAAGCTCTATGAAATAATTGGAAATTGGAAAATACATGTTTATATATATATATACACACACATACACATATATGATGAAATCTTTCACTATACATTTAGTGACTGATTTCACTATTTTTAGGTTCAATTGCCCTTTATAAATAGACCCGGACACAGAAATTGAAGGTTTTTAGGCACTTACAGAAATAAAAGACCTAATAAAAGAGTACTAACTAAACTTTTTACTTTTTAATTCTAACTAACATTGGACAGCTAAGCTGTTTACCGATTAACAGAAACAATTTTACAAGCACGCACAAAAAGGTTTACACAATACCTTTTTTTTTTTTTTTTTTTTTGTGTGACCCACACAGGTCTCTCCACGCTGACAGCCTCTTTCCTTCTCACAGACTGCGCAGAAAAAACATTTTGTCCTTGTTATATACCTGCCTGCTAATTACAGGAAGGTGACATCAATTAATTAAATAAAACGATTAGAATAAGTAATTAATTACACCTGTAATCACCTGTAATCACACGTATCTGGCAGTGACAGAAATTAACCCTATCCCTGCCAACCACCAACACATTTTTTTCCAGGCAGGGATCCGCCCTGCCACAATATCTATTACTGTGGAAGACACAGCTTCCCCATAACAGATAAAGATATGTACCATAACACTTCTGTCAGTTCTAAACCAGCTCAAGCAAACTGTTCCTGCAGCACACCATCCCTGACTTTCTGTAGCCTTTTAGAGCCACAATAATTGATTGGCTAACTGGCCAACCAATCAAGGCCCTTGTCCCCTCCATTCTAGTCGCATTCTTACATGGCTGGAATGGATGCAGCCAGGGACCAATTTCAGTGCAGGGTTTAACCCTATCGCTGCCAAACTACAAAAAATAAATAACAGTTACATAGATGCACATTATGCTTTGAAATTGTATTATATCAATTAATAAATCAATTAATAATACATTGTTTCAAATTTTAAAGACTACAGCAATAGTTCAGGAATATGGTAGAGCCCCTCTAAGCGCTATCATATTGTATGTATTGGCTAGTTTCCAAACCCTAACCAAATTATCTTTAAATGTCAATACCCAAGGGCACCTACAATGGTACAGTAACAGCAATTGGTAGAATGTTACCACAGTGGTAACATTTGACATACCAGTGATATCATCACCATCTAAACCACTCAGCAGATGGCAGCAAAACTATACTTATTTGTAAAGATGTCTTCACTGCAACTGTGTTTAAAACTCCATGGCAACCTGATGTCACACTGCCCCTCGCACTGTAGAAATACGAGAAAGGCAAGTTATTTATTTCAAGGTGCCTTTTAAGAATGAATATTCAGGTCTGAATTATGGATTGTGAATTATAATCCAGGCCTCAAATGCCTTTTCCAACCAGGTGTTGGGTATACATTTATTGGAGCCATTGTTTATGTTATTATTGTTAGAAAACATTTAGTTTGTAATGATCTTTATGTTGCCCTGATCATGTGGAATAATTCTACGTGTAGTGGTGGGTTTGGAATGGCTTACCTAGCCATACTATTGATGCTGAATCATTGGAATTCTTGAAGACCAATTCTGAGATCAATCAGCTACAAGGAACTGGGCAAGCATTGATTGGCCGAATGGCCACCTCTCGTTCATAAACTTTCTTATGTTCTTATGTTGTATGAAATATGCTCATTTCCTACTTTCAAACCTCACTCATGAGTATAATGCAGAATTATACAGAAGCTATTCAGCATACTCTCTCAGAAAAGTATAAGGGACTGTAGCAGAACCATTATCAGACCACAGTATCACCAGCAATGACAACATAATGGATTACCAGTGTGCAGTGGTTCATACCAGTGCAGGAAAATTCAGAGTCCTAATAATGACACAGTACCTGAAAGTTTATAACCCCGCAATAAAGCAGAGTTTGGGTACATCTGATGCACTGCAATGTAATCGCATGAAAGAACGAGAACGATGGAATGTGCAGGTTAAAAATGTTGTTTTTTGGATTATAAGCAAATGTAATATGATATCTATAGGAGGCTATGATACTAGTTTGATTAATATTGGTGGAAAACTCAGTGTGACAGAAAGACAGACACAATCAGTGAAAGAGGGCCTCTGTTTTTTAAGTGAGGACCCTACAAATGTCTCATTGTTGATGCTTTGGGGCTACCGTTTCTTCTTAGAAAAAGAACCACTGCAAGAGCCAGCATGTAACAAACCAGGGGGCCATCCTGTATTTACAGCCTCCTGAACAAACCAGTCAACTGCTTATACCAACCAGTAAACCATAGAGTTGTCTTAAGCAACCATATGTCTTTAATCCCTTTGGTGGCTGGTCAGGTAAGATTCACAGTAAATGTTTAGGGTTAAAAATGCTCAGAAAGGGCTAACATTCGTTCAATGTTAGTCCCCCATGTTCAAATGCACAGCTTATTGTAGTAGGGCTGCATGCTGCAGAATCATGTTTCTTTCTTTTTATATAGGATTTTAAAACAGGCTATACTGTCATTTTCTGATTAAACATGTTATTTCTCAAATGAAAGATGCACACATTAGGTTAAACATGTAATTGAATTTAAATAGTATTTTTTTGATAGCATTTGTAAGCAGAAAAAATTACGTATACAAAAGTATGTTGCATTTTTTTCCATGCTGCATTTCCTGTTGAAGAAACACAGATGACACACTTGAGTTGCTTCTAAACTTTTCAACCAGAAGACTTTTTCATTGAAAAATACATCAAAAACATTCACATATACAAAAACAGCCAAGTTAAACATGGTGGGTTAGCCATATAAAAAATGCGATATCTACAAAAGGGGCCAAGTTATATATTTATATGACTGATCCCTTTACCGTATTACAGATGCCACTTCTTTTAACCAATGATTTGTTGTGGTTTTTAATTTTTGTGAACACCAACAAAAAACGGTACTTGGCCTACAAGCCTGCAGGAGAGACAGCAAACAATGCTCTGGTATATCTCCCTGATGTAGGATCACAAGGCAATACAGATTATGTGTTATACATGCTGCAACAATAGCTTGCATGTTTCCCTGACCAACACTCTGCACCGTGCCCAAGACAACATTTAAAAGAGCCTGTGTCCCCACACCCCCAGGAAAAAGATTTAATGAGTCCCCTGATGGATGGGAGCACTGATGGCTGTCTGACCCTGAAGCAGGCTGAAAAGTCCCAGTGAGCCTGTATTAAACCATGTGCCATGTTTGACACAGTGGTGCAGTAAACAGAATCCAACCTTGAAGGTGACTGGTTTTCTTCTTTCATTCTTTTTTTGTTTTTGTTCTGCCTCTTTACATCTTTATTTTTCTTTAGTTGTATAAAAGATGCATTATAACCCTTATAAAGGTTTACCATAGTAAAAGCATAGCAAAGTGTAATAAAGCTTAGTAGATATGATTATTATTATTTATTTCTTAGCAGACACCCTTATCCAGGGCGACTTACAATTGTTACAAGATATCACATTATTTTTACATACAATTACCCATTTATACAGTTGGGTTTTTACTGGAGCAACCTAGGTAAAGTACCTTGCTCAAGGGTATATCAGCAGTGTCCCCCACCTGGGATTGAACACACGACCCTCCAGTCAAGAGTCCAGAGCCCTAACCACTACTCCACACTGCTGCCCTGATAAAGGATATTGAAAGAAAAAGACAAACCATGGTAAACTATGGTAAAGGCATTGTATAACCATGGAAAAATCTATCTATCTATAGTCAAACTTGTAACACAGACCACCTGCATAGTGAACCCAGTTACATAATCTATCACGGTTATCTACTTGGCTTCTTCACTGAAATATGAAACCTGCTAATTGCCCAACAAGTATTTAGATCCATCACCTTTCAGATCAATTGACTAGACCTCATATATCTTTTATGTAGAATCTAAAATTTGCTCAATGCACTGTTTCTATTTTGTCTATGTCACATGTCTTTCTGATTCACTGTAAATGAGGCGAAGTGGATGTATAGTATGTTTAATATATAATATTTAACACATTTAATTTGCTCTACTGTTGCTCATCTTGGATATCTCCACCCTGGCCACACTGAGGTCAAGTGTTGAAAAGTATTGCATAAAGTGGCAAAGCTTCTGCAAAAATATAAATAGCTTTCATAATGTTGTAATGAACTGGAATTGAATATAAAGATACTCTGAAAGGTGGGTGTAGTATTACAGTATTGTGTGCGCTCAAAAATAAAAAACAGAAACTGGCAATTTTTTTCATATAGTAAAGACCAGTCTATAAAGACAGTCTCTTTGTAATAGTCTAATTGTATCTTCTTCTTGAGAGAAACATTGGCATTATCTTTAAAATCAAAAGGGACATAACAATGAGATATTAATCTATACTGCTGTCTTGAAATATGGAAGGTATTATGACCACTCATGGGGAAATTGTTCAGTGACCTTCACTTTGTCTTCCAATCCAACATGGCTGTCTGGCAACTATCTTTGAGGATTTTTGATGTAATGCTTAGGATCAACATGCAATCAAAGGTCTCCCGATAGAAGGCTATTGTTTAGCAGTAATTTTAATTACATGTTAATGTATGGGCTGCAGATCTTTATCGCTTAATTACATTGGAATTCCTTCCACTTGCTGCTTTTAAAGGGTTAATGATGTATCTACCAACTAGCAATTGTTTTAACAACTAGCGATCAATCTATATTAGGCATCTATTGATTAATCTATGACTGAAGCTGCACTGAATAGTGGATGAAACTGTCACTTGTAGAGGGACTGATGTCCTTGATAATATATAGGCCACACAATCAATAACAATGAAGATTGTACATCTGCCAAAGAACACACATGGAAAGACAAGCCAAGAAAACTTTCCGCACAGCTGTGTGACAGATACAGCAGTTACAAGTTACGAGACTGGCCAGAATCGCTGACAGTGCTTAGCTAAGACAGACTTGATCAGAAATCATTCAGTTCTCTCGGCTCACAGTTCCAACCCAGATGAAACATAAAAAACGTCAAAAGATACAGAATATCAAGCTGTGTTTCCAATATACCCAGCTGGGTGTGAAATTGCCTGCAAAGGACATATCCTTGTAGTGGAGGTGGTCTTACGAGAGTACGTAAGTATGTTTGCACTTTGCAGAATTCTCATACAGTATATATATATAGGCCTCTATGAAAAAAAATAAAACGTCAACAATTGTCATAAAACTTGATATTAACATTAGTTATAGATTATATCAGATTCTTGGGATATAGGGGGGTGTCTGTCTGTGCATCTGTATATCACACTTACTTCCCATTTACTGTATCTGGAGAACCTCTTATCTAATTGTCATGAAACTTGCTTAGGTATTGCGAATGTCAGATTCTGGAGATATTGGAGGGGTGTATGTCTTTCTGTACATCCGTCAGACTTATAGTTTAGAATTTATCTGGACAACTACTTATCCAATTGTCATGAAACTTGGTATTGACAATATTTCATTTAAGTTATGGAGATTATCATATTCTGGAGATATAGGGGGGTGTCTGTATGTCACAGATTTTTGCATAGATCAGGATAATCACTTACATTGTCATGAAACCTGGTCATTCTTATTCTATACTGTTCTGTACATACGGCTAATATGGCTGATTGCTAGAATTTTGAATTTACAGCCACAGCAGGGGAGCATGTTACCACCATATATTTATCAATTTTACTACTGGTTAGATATCTAGTGATCATGTGATTAGCATTCATACAATCGAGTTTAGGTCAGAAACACACTTTAAACCCCTACTTATTGAAATAGTATTTATATTTTCATTCCTTTATTTATTTCGTTCCAAGGTGCTCTACAGTACAGTACACACTGTCTAACTCTCTGATGTCCCCAATGTAACCAGTAGTTTAGGAAATAAAGACATCAGTTTGATCCTAGCTTTTCTACCCAATATTTAATGGCCAATTTGCTTTTATACTGAAACCTAGGTGGACTTAAGATGAACTTCATTTGCAGTCAAGCCCATCATCTCATTCCACCTCCCAAAGTCAATGGATGTTAGCAAGCTACTGGACCCTGGAGGTGAGGCCCAGTCTGGGAAGTCTCTGCTGGGCTCACTGGGCACACTGCCCAGTAGGGGTTTCTGAAGGTCCATGAGGTGCACTATCCCAAGACTATTGCCCTCCCTAAACCAGTGTAGTGCTCCATATGGGACCCTAGATAAGCAAGCCTTCTGTTTCTGTTGAGGATTGCAGTGTGAGTACCGTTATAAACGCCTCACGCTTGTCTTAATGCTTTGTTACTAAATCAAGCCTTTGTGAACAGCAAATTATTGAAGTGGTGTCCAGATATAACATTAAAACAGCAGTATAAGAAAAGTTGTAATTAATGTCAAAGAAAGCCATTTGTGAATTAACCAAATCTGAAAGCATGGACATTAAAGTGTTATAGAACCCCCTGCAGTGTTTACAAGAAACACATTACTTTACCTTTACTATATACCAGGCATTGTAATGCATTTCTTATACTTTACAAGGTGTTCTGTAAGGCAAACAAAATAAACTTAAGGCCAATTTTAACCCTTGGTAATCAGGCCATATGAATAATACTGTAGTTGCGGCAAAGTCAGGGATTTAAAGAAAAAAGCGAATTTATGTGATTTATTGGGGGGGGGGGGGGGGGGGGTAATATTTGTCTCAATTTGCTTTGTTTATCTTTATAGAGAAACCAATTGTAATGCCCACGTTAGACCTAAAGATAATTCATTACAAAGCGCTGTTACTTGTCTTTATCTCAGGAGGCAAAATATGAATTTGATGACTTCTAAGATAATTGTATTAAAATCCAAAACGGCAAAGCTTTTTCCTTGAGTAAATTAATTCCCTCACTTTAATCCATCAGTTCCCTCAAATGAGCAATTACAGCAAGTGTGGCTTTTCTAAAACAGCCATAAATAGCATAAGTAAATAGAGTGCTGCACACACACAGACACAAACACATTTTAATTGCCATTTTTCTGGATCGTGAATTGAATCCCATTGTATATATATATATATATATATATATATATATATATATATATTTCCCCACACAGGGACCTCCTCACATTGTTATTTAGGGGATACTAAAAAGTACATACAAAACAGGAAGACACACTTTTGGTTTTCTTTGTTTTGTTGAAGGAGTTGTAATGCAGGCACCTTAGTTTATATATATATATCTGTCTATTTAAACAGACAGCATGGTACTTGAGGAGGGCTGGGGTGTACAATAGGACATCATCCAGACAACTAATATTAGGTTTTTATTGGGATACTTGAACTGACCCCAGTATTCTCAAGCAGAGCTGAAAAAGAGGACAGTAGGGATTACTGCTACTGGTCTATATTTGTTAGGCATTGTGTTCCTACACACAAACACAGCTGCAAGCAATGTCTGAAAAGAAAATGTCATACTCCATATCACATAAGTGGCTCAGAAACCAACAGAACTGTATATCAGTGTGCCTAAACTGGGCCCTGAAATCTCTGTCTGCCTGCCAGTTGTCTGTTGACCATCACCAGGGACATGCTCCTATTTTCCCCTCCTTCTCAACAGTAATAAGCAGTGATGACTAAAATGAATTTCAATAAGGAGTTAGCCACATCTTAAAGTAATTGTAGTTAAAAAAATAATAAAAATAATAATACTAATTCTATAAAATTGTACTTGCTTTGGATTTCCATAACACATAGTCCTAATCACACATATTTACCTCTGTTTATACTGGGGCTGGCAAGGTCATTGACTAGAAAATAGATTTTAAAACAGGGAAGCCCTTTCGATTGTATTGGTAGCTAGCTTGTGTTCACCTGATCCTGTGTGACCATCTGTAACACGCAGAGCTGGTGCGGGGCGAGCAGGGTAGTCACCCCGGTGCAAAGCTGTGAGAGGTGGAAAAATGACTGGAATGCATTGCCACTCGAGTAATCATTTTATTGTCGGTGCCCCCTGGCATAGTCTGAAGATCACATGTGTGTCTGCACTAGAAAAGGGAATGCGTCACTTCCTTAGCAACGGTCACAGATGGACTTGTTGCTGAAAGTGACGATAACTAATTTTCTTTTTGCTAACTGTATAGATGGAAATTGGATTTTATGTCTTTCTGAATATGCTTCATGCCATTAAGTCATTGCAGTATGGGTGGGAGGGAATAAACAGGAGGGGGTAAGGGTGGAGGTGTGGCGGGGGTCTGCAAATATCACTGCCTGCCCTGGGCCCTAAAATGCCTAGTTACGGCTCAGGTAACATGCTACATGTCAACTGTCTTGATTAAGCACCAATCTGCACCAATAGATTCTAGACAAATTTAAGTTGTTACCGAAGCAAAAGTGTGCATACATATGTGATAAAATGCAATTCTGTTGTGTTTAATTATCTATCTATCTATCTATCTATCTATCTATCTATCTATCTATCTATCTATATATATATATATATATATATATATATATATATATATATATATATATATAATTTTTTATCCTAACCCTTAACAGGTATGATGTTTCACATGGGTATGGTACAAAGAAAGGGGTGTTGTTTAAAAGATGAGAACAGTAATGCTTCATTGAAGCTCCTCTAGGCTTTGGGCTATAGAATCCACGTCTAGACCCAGTCGAACCAGCTCCAGCTCCACTGGCATCCACAGAATATATCTCCAATAACTTGCTGCTTTCCATACATATCGAGTGGAGAATTTGTGAGGTGAGACATTTCACACTTAGCCTAAAAATAGCTCCATTAAAGTGGCTCTCCGGAGGGGCCCATGTGTTCCGCTTGGCTGCTGTTTCCAAAGTGGGCCTGACCTTCTGCAAGCACAAGAGGTTCAGCGGCAGCTATGGCTGACATCCACCTGTGTTTACTGGCCGTGATTATCCCTGAAGGCAAGCTGCGATAACACACTTTGAAAATGTCAATGAATATCTATTTATTATACAGTATGTGAACAGAAATGACCTTACCGAAAAATAGAGAAAATACCAACTAAGCAACCAGTTTGAAGAAAGAGATACATTACATCATTTACATGTTCTTAATATTTAATTTCTTACACATTTAATATCAAAGTATGTGCATTTTTAATAATTCTCTATTGTGGTTTTGTAGAGATTTACCACACTCCTATAATATTCCAGTTAGCTCCTGAAAAGACTCCTCATGGCCTCTTTACTGAAGGGAGGTGGATAGTTTAGTAGCATTAAGTTGTGTACTGAAGGCCATAGGTGAAGCATTGTGCAATGAAGCCAGTCCAACACTGACACGATTCCACACCTCGCTTCACAAAATCGGAAGCAATTTTTGCCACCTGCTTGTTGCCACAGTAGTTATTTACTGAAGAGTAATAACTCCCAGCTTGCTCTGGTGGCCTAAGGATCTACAGTAATGTTGTAGTTTTAAATTAACCTTAGAAGTTCCCCACTAGTTTTGTACCAGTCTGCCTTTCTTAAATTGCACACTGGAGAACAAAGCATTGGGCCTCTGGCTCCAGTTTCCACCTTGTTGTTTCTTATCGGTTTTGTAGCAGGTGAGCAATGGTGAAATTGGGTACACTGCTGGGCTGAAACCCTTTAAATGAAATAGAACATACAGTAGAAACTGTTGTAAACAGCAACACAAACGTATTTGATAATACCAAAGATATTGTTAGAATGTAGTTTTGGCTCTACAAAAAATAGGATATAAACTGGAAAACATATAAACTGAAAAACAGGATATTTATAAGCAATTGTTTATGGTTAGAATATCTACAGTATAACCTAGCAACAGGCAGATTACCAAGGGAACTAGCAATATTTTGTACCATTTTGTTTTCATAGTCTTCCCACCCTGACCCCATCAGACCCAAGGTGACTGCTTTTAGTTTCCAGTTGCCAAACAAACACATTTGGTTCCTGATCATGCAAGTCCTTCCCCGGTGATGCACTATGCGTGGACAGTGAGCAGTGTTAATTATCCTTACGAAGGCCTGCCTCGACTGTAAAAAAAATCATCATCTTCGGTCATATCTGTGCTTCTCTCTTTACACAGCAGACTGTTTATTTCACATTCTCAGGGTCACATCCATTGAGCTTTACAGTTACATCTCATTTACACAGTGTTCAGGAGGGAAGGCAAACACATCTTTGCCATACTGCTGCAAGAGCTTGCATTATATACATATAATTGTTTGATTTTGAGTGGTTTAACCCTTTTACAAACTTACCATGGTGAATTTGCACAGTAATTTGTAGTTTATCATGCCGTTACCAATGATTGTACTATACAGTACGTTACCATTATTCTCTGTGCTTGTATATGCTTTACAACACTCTGCTATGCTTTATATCCTCTCACACATTTAGTAAACGGAAGTACAGTGGTAGCCATGGCCAGCTATAAAATGGCAAAGCACGGCGCATTGTGCTCCACAGCTGTGATGGCCACTGTTATTATTAGGAGTTTACTAAATAATATGCAGAATAAGCATTTGCTGCTACCAATACTGTGGTTAAAGTCAGTAAGATATGTGCTTTTTTCATTAATATAAAGATACAATAACATAATTTATGATTTGGATTGTATCAAATTACATAAATACAGCTTGCCTTCTGATTTTTTTTCTTAAAGAAAATGAATTTGGTACACCTTAGACACCATTGCTCGTGAAACATCAGCAAGTTGAGCTGTCTTGGTCACTGAAGCTCCTGCCAAATTCGCCCCAACAATCACCCCTCTTTCAAAGTCACTGAGGTCTCCTCTTGCAGCCAGCTAGCCATTATTATAGGCAACCAGGCCTGTCCAGCATTTTTATACATGACCCTAAGCAGGCTGGGATGTTATATCTATCATCAGAGTGTGTCAGTAATGGCAAAACAAAGGGAGAATAGTCACCAAGATAGACGTACAAAGAGAAAGACTGTTGGAGAGGCTTGTCAAGTCTGAAATTGTATTGACTACATGGATTAACATTCCTTGAGGCACCTTCTAGCAACTTGTGTAGTATATACCATTTTGTGAAGGCACACATTTCAATCCGATATTAGGTAGATGTCCTAATAAAGTGGCCTGGCAATATAAGCACTATTAGATTCCTGTGGCAAAAGAAGGTCCCCCTTGTTGTGATTAAAATGCAAAGCAACGCTTCAAAAGCAGCCACTAGATTTATGTTTTTCTCTGTGTAATAACTTTATTTTGTAAAAAAAGGTATATCTTAATAAATACGACAAAGGTTGTAACACAGTATGGCAAAATAGACATGAGCTGTGTTTTTGTAAAAGTGTTCCCAGTCCTTATTGACTCAGGAGTGCAATTATCACTTCTCATTGTTATAATGGAAGGCTCCTCTGGAGAAGAAAGTTGGTGCCCATGAAGTAAATCTTTTGGCAGCTCTGGAAACTGTCAGAAATAAGGGGGGCTAACAATTGTGTAATGTAAAAACACATCAGATGGAAGTAACACCTTTTACTTTTGCCTGAAAATACTTTTTCTCTGGCACTCTCTGATACACACCTAATTACCCTGGCACACAAGTTCCTAGTATCAACATGAGAAAAGCATGTTTATCAACATAATTCATATGTTAGTTTTTAGGAACATAAAGCATTACAGAAAAACAACAGTTAAAAAAGGGAGCCAATAGTAGCAATACATAGTAGCTGATGATCTCAAAACGTTGTCAAGTCGGGTCCTAAAGGACCCCAATGGGTTATCATCAATGGCTAGGTAACCCACTCCATACCCTCACCACTATCTGTGTAAAAAAGTGTCTCGTACAATCTGTCCTGTCTTCACTCAAAGTATTGTTTTTTTCATGTAAATAATGAAAACCAAAACTAAATCATAGATACGGGAGTTGGTTAAAACATTTCAACACTTTGTTGCATCCAGTGCGGTATATTGGACAATAAAGTGGGCCAAACAGTATTTTTTTGGTTTGAATTATTTAGCTATTTAAGGTTTGCTGTATGGAACACAGGGGTAAACACCTGTGCTGCACACTTTGAGTAAAAGTCTTGAATATCAAACGTTATAGAACTCAAGGAGCAAGAACAGCATCACATACTGTGCGACTCCAACCACAAGAAACCATTTCATAGCTAATACCCTGTTGGCGGCTCCTTGCTTCCCACCATATTTTAGAACTCTCAGAAATGTTCATCAAATGAATCCTGGGGCCATTCATTTGTACTGTAGTCTTACAATGTATCCATCAACTTTAATAAGCAGTGTATAGGGTGTCTTATTGTTATTTTATAACAGATGTCATCTTGTGCATTTTGATGTCTGCTCTCTTATCATAACTGGCATCCTACACATACAACTTATTATAAATCACAAAAACTGATATTGAAACCAGGAACTACTATTAAACATAAAAAAGTGTAACTTTCAAACAAAGACCTATGTTCCAGGAACGTGATGTCGTCTGTAGACAGGATGTACTGGAATTTGAACCCATACATGGGACTGATTGGTTTTTCATCCATGATTTATAATGATCTAAACAGTGGCAGATTTAAATATGGTGGCTTTGTATCTCGATATTTATACTTCAGCTGATTTCACCCAATGGGTGATGACCCACTTGGTAACATTACAACATAGTGTGCAAAATAAATACAGTGAAACTAGGTTTAGAAATGTCAGGGGACCAGTATTAAGATTAGCTGCTGTTTCTAGATCATTAAAATTGACCCCAATCTCTTACTCTTTGCTCAGTAAGGACTTTTAAAACAATAAACTCTAGTATTCCAAGGCTCCCTTGCCAAGTGTTGGTATCAATACACAGCAATTCCCTTTAAATATGCATTGCTATTAGTAGGATTATAGAATAGCACTCCCTACTGAGCTTGATGTGGGAAAATAGCTATATCAGCGTGCCTTGTTGGTTATGCAGCAGTTCAGAGCCCAGTGGGGTGTGCTAACCTCTATTTATTTAATCATCAACACATTCTTTAAAGAAAGCAATCAGATACAACTCTAAAAAGAACCGAGAAAGAGAGACAGACAGAATCTTGATTAGTTTTCTAACCGCATCCCTGACTTTGTCACATATGCAAGCTGCATCTCAGTTTCAGTCAAGATGGGGACAGAGGGCTGAAGGTTTCCCCTAGATATATTGAACATTGCTGACCAAATACTTTGGAATAAAGGGAAGAGAATACAAAATGGTTCTACGTGGGTAAAGTGAAAAAAAAATGAATGACTGAGGAAATTCGAAAAATGACAAACTGTTATCCACGAGGGGCTTCCGAGTGGCGCATCCAGTAAAGGCACTCCACACGGACAGCAGGATGCACCCTACAGCTTGGAGGTTGCCAGTTCAAATCCAGGCTATGTCACTGCCGACCGTGGCCGGGAGTTCCCAGTTGGCGGCACACAACTGGCCAAACGCTGCTTGAGCGGGGAGCGTTTAGGTCGGTTGGGGAATCTTTGGCTCACCGCATATCAGTGACCCCTGTAGCTGGCCGGGTGCCTGCAGGCCTGCCTGTGTGCAATTCAGAACTGTGTGGTCCACCGATGCTGCAGTTCTGTGGTGGCTTCATGGCGGGCTTGCACTGCGAAAAAAATGGCTGACGGCACACGTTTCGGAGGACACAAGTGCTCGTCTTCGTCTCTCCTGAGTTAGTGCAGGGGTTGCAGCGGTGAGCAGGGTTGAATAATTGGTAATTTCAAATTGGGAGAAAAATCGGGGGAAAAATAATTACCTATTCCAAATTTTTAAAAAAATGTATAATAATTGTTACCCACAATGATCCAGTGTTTATCCCCACATGTAATTAACCATTTTCTTATGATCTAATTAACTGGCATCTCAACCCATTATATTGAATGGAAAAGAAAGGGCTGGATCAAACCACAAACCTTACGGTTCAAAGATGAATGTCTTACCATTTAACTAAACAGCAAGCTCTGTAATTGAGAGGCAAGTATGTGTTTTATGCTGATTAAAGTATTATCAACTCATCAGCCGCTAGGACACGATTAATTCCAATAGGTTTGTTATATGGATTAAATGCAGCTGTTGCTGTGCGCAATCCAGTTTGGCGAAGCCGTTGTGGCGACGTTACTGCTGCAAGCTGACAGTTGAAATATGAAAAATAAATCTACTGGTAATCCACAAGGGTATTATAAATAATGATGTGTTACACTGCACCATGGCATGATGAACCACAGCAGTAGCAGAGTTATGCTACAAAGGGCTGTATTCCAGCTATACCTTCATATGGATTATATATTGTTTCTGACCCCCTGGTCACAGTTATATGGTGTCAAAATAATATACCAACTAGAAAATTCAAAGCTGTGCTGTCCGCGCCATGTTTTACACAGCTCCCTATCTTGTGTTCTGGTTTACAGAAACCATACGGAGGCAAGCAGCAGGGTAGGAATCAAGCTGCAGGACAAAGCAGCAAGCAATTACCTTACAAGTCAGAAGGCAGTTTACACCCAGAGTGAATATACTGTGATTCTGCTCTGAATGCCCCAGCTTCACCCTTCCAGACAGCAACAAAACACCCAACACTTTCATTGCTGGATAGAGGTCATCTGATGATTCAGCGCATGTTCTCCAAAGAAAACGAAGAACATCTTACCAAGTTCAGGATCCAGAAGCACAAATTTAAACACAAGTTGTTTTCTTTCTAGTCACATTCTCAGCAGCTCATGAAACGTGGATGGTAGCAAGGATCAGCACTCAGAGGTGATAAACTCACTGTGAAAGAGGGAGGGGCCTTTAACACTTCTTATGCTCTCTAGCGCCTAACTTGCACAATAACTGGCTTATACACAAAAAGTGCAATAGCACCCTGGAAATTAAACCTGATCATGCAGCTGAAACTAATTACATTTATGAGAACACCATGTTCCTTAACACTGTTTAGATATGCAATCTAAACTTACAGAAGTAGAAGGCGTGTCTCAGCGGAGCGTCAGTATAAAAACATAGTGATCACTATAATTGGGGCTGCTGCAAGGCCTGCCGTTTTCACGGCACCTTTGATTTATAGTTTGTCATGTTGTGTTTTATTTTGAGTGTTTATACAGTCTTGTATCGTCCTCTGTGCGCTACCATTGCTGGTAGCGTCACATGACATTATTGTTTACTTTTTGTTTGTGTTTATTAATTAAATCCTGTGCGCCTGTGTCGGCGTATCAATCTCTCTACCTCAGTCTCTTGTGTGTTCTCCTCGGCCACCTGAGGCAAGTATACCAGGACACTACCACAGTCCTTAAGAAAAGTGTCTTGTCCTCTGAGTGGCTCACTGGTAAAGACACAGCAGCATGGTTGACAGGGTATGTCATTGTCCAGGGAGCACAGGTTTAATTATAATCCACTGGCTGTGCAAAGTTGCCGGTCTTGTTGAATTTGCTCTGGCAGAGACTGTTACAGTGAACTACAATGGACATTCTAAATAGGAGTGGAAATCAGTTAAACAAATGGGTACTCTTTCACAAAAAAGAAAAAAATCCTTAAAAGTTTTGTGACTAGGGTCCCTTGTATCTTGCATCAGGTAACCATATATATATATCCCTATATGAAGAGAAATAATTAAACCTCATCAAGGTTCAGGGAGTGGTATGTAATATTAGGCTTTTAATTCTTACTTAATTCCTATTGTGTCCTGTTCTAGGCAAACCCAGCCAAAGTAGGAGGAAGAGATTCAACACCCGGTCCTAGTTATTAAAACAACCTTGTTGAGAATTAAGCATGAGTAAAATGATGAGGTACTGTACCAGCAATCTGAACAATCCTGATCTTGTTCAATTTAATTGATACAGTGGTTTAGGGTCTGATTGCTGGTATCTCTTGAGTTTAGTAACAGATTCAGCAAAACAGGACTGGGAGGAGGCCAAGTGGAATCTCTTCTCCCTATTCTGGCTGAGTTTTATGAAAAGGAATTAGAAACAAAACACCATCTCTCTTACTATGAAAAAGAAAAATTGCCACTCCCAGACAAGACTTTCTGCAAATAATATGTTTTACTTTTGTTTGGAACATATTGTGGAGGGGATCTGCTTACGTTAAGTCACATTTTGATTGATCTTTTTAACTGGAAGTTCTACTAATGCAGTAAATATTGTAGTGGGAGGAAATATGAATCAATCTAAAACTGTGCTATTGCATTTAATTTAGCCTCAGAAGACATCAGAACTCAGAATTTTGTACTGTTCATGTCCATACCCTACATACCATCCCTAGAAGGGAACACATATTATTATTATTACATTTGATTTATTTTAACATGTGAATTTTGGGTTCATGAAAGTAGAGGGACAGCCTCTGTCTGAGCTTCCCCTCACATACTAGTGTCTTTTGAACCTCACTACAGCTCTCAAAACATGTCTCTAAGTACAATCCTGAAAAGTGACAATTACCCTGTTCCCCTGCAACACTGCCCCCAGTGGATGTCAGAAATAACACAGTTTCTTGTCCCAAAGGGTACCTGTAGTGGTAGTGCAAATATAATCATTTCAATAGAAAAAATGCGTCTGAAAACTTTTGACACAATTTAAAGCCCCTGCTCGGCCAATTTACGATATAAAAGCATTAAAACAACGTTAAGCTTCTATGCATTGGGTCTCTCACATGGTGCACAGGAGATGATGTCGGGTTGTTGATTTCCCTATTACTTATCTAGGAACCGTTGAGGTCCGACTACACCAGTTTAGCTTTGTCAGGCAGCGATAGTGAATATTCAGACGAGGATAACAAGGAGTCTGCAACCAGCCTAATCAGAGTTAAATGAACCAAGAAGGCTCCAAACACTTGGTGCACTTGTAGTAAATGTGTTTTATGATAACACTGCTGCAATAACTTTTGTCTATGTCAGTGATTTTATTTACAAGACCTCCATACCATGCACATTTAAAAGTAAAACAACTCTAGATGTGTATTTCAAGGTACATAGCCTTTCAGAACAAAGCACTCTGTACTGTAACTTGTCGAGACACATTTATATTATCAGTAAAAGCCATTTACAGCCCTATGCATTCTATAAGAACTCCTGGAGTTTACAGCCTTTATGTAGGCTACCTAGTAAGATTATGAGGTTATTATCCTGAAACTGTAAGAGAAAGGGAGAGGTACCAGCCAGAAAGAGAAAGGAGAAAACAAAAAAAGGCAGTTGCAACCTAAAAATACAGTAATTGTACAAAAAATTACAAAAACCACTGGTTTCAATACAACAGATACGAGCAGTAATATCACTCCAGTCAGAGTAAAATTGCAGCAGAGAGAAAACAGTGAAAGACTGAAGTGTAACAATTTACAAACTGGAAAAAGATAATAAAGAAAAAGCATAATACTTCTCTTTTCTATAATTCTTACTAGTGTTCTACATTTTCAAACTTTTGTAAAAAGCCACAATTGGTAATAAAGTACATCCTCTGATACTAGTATCTCGGGCTTCTAGGTGAGATTGACCTTCAGTCTCGTCATTTATCTAGCCCACTTTGATGTAGTTTATTCCTTATTGTTAATAAATATAATTGAGTTGTATGCAATGACCTACCTTTTGATGATTTTGTCATGCTAAACAATGAGGCCGGCCTTTACTGTGTGACATTTCTTCTTGTTGTAGGCAAATATTGTTGGCAGTGCATCAGGTTTTAGCCTCGTCTTGCATTCCTACCCCAGATGCTCTGCCTGCATTTCCTTTCGCAGGTTCAAAGTCGTCCTCACACACGAAAGAATGTCGACCGAATGGAAAGGTTTTCAGTGTATGCCCCGTTCTCAAATTATGTAGTTATTTTTTTGCTAGGATCGCCCGTTCTGAATTAATAGGCTTTGGCACACAAAATAACTTTTTTGTCTTGTTTTTACGCTTATTATTCAAGCACCTGAAAGCTTTGCACTCCCCGTGTCACACGCTAGAGATTTTCACCGATATATCCCATAAACCCATGTGTGCAACTTTTGTCCTATCAGGCAAATCAACGACTTGTATTTGGGATCAAAGTAATCCTGATCTCCTTTTTAAATTCTGAAAAACCCAACTGCAACATTATAGTGGATTTAAGAAAAACAACAGTAAAGAACTTCACACCAAGCGTAGTGCAAGCGAGCAAATTTCATGAGCAAAGTTGCACCGAACAACTCCTCATCCACTGCCGTTTCCACATATGACATGCACTCCTGGCTTCTAGCAGGTCATTTACAAAACAGCTGGGATGAGCCAATGAAACAAAAAGTCTAAATTCACTGGCTTGCTTTGAGCTGCAGTCGGAGTGATTGTTCTTATTAATATCAATATATTCTGTGTAGAGGGCTTAAAGGGTACCTGTACCCAAAATAAAAAGCTCTCTTTGTGCTCTGCTGCACTTATTTGGTCAACAAGTCACGCATTTAGCGATGTTTTCAATTTCTTTGTCCACTTTCTGGGTCAAGTAACACTTGAGGGAGCTGACATATTAGAGTCTTTCAGGCAGCGACGTGATGTCAAGTCGTTGATTTGCCTGATAGGCCAAAAGTTATTGGTTTAAAAAAAAAATGCCGGTTCTAGCATAATGAATATAGCAATGCATAAAGGTAAGATTTACTACATTAATGTAATGGATTTATTTCCTTTAACTGGGTAAGGCGCCATGTTGTGAGCTGTAAAGAAATTGCTCAGTAAGAGAGTCAGGGCAAATTGCCCAGCGTTAATGGCGCTTTTCATTGAAAGCCCAGGATGCCCCCTTGGGCTCAATTTACTAAGCTTTTGTGATTCGAATAGAGGAAAAAAAAAAATCAACACTTGAAATAAATAGGTTGTTAATTCAAGGACTTTAAGGAGCAACTACCATTTTCATAAGTACATACTGTATTTGCTTTGCTTTTCTATTTTAATAAAAAAAGTTCTGTTTTTTCTCAGTTCAGTTAAGCTGTCAGATTAAATACACACAAAGTGTGATAAACTATTCTCATCCTAAATTGCCAAGCTTTGAAAATAAACTTGATCTGAAAGGTCTGTCTATTTAAACCACCTGAACACCACCCAGTCCATCCATTGTACACATCCAGGTATTACATGCAATCAACTACACCCATAACACCACTACAAAAATTGTAATCAATCAATTTCCTTGAATGTTTTTTTTTTTAAATCTCGAAATCTTGATCCAGTTGGCTGTGGTGAGAACGCTTCTGAGTATCGCATGGAGCCAATCAGCAATTTCTAAAACTGGGGAAGAGCGTTGGACTTTAGCAACCAAGCAAGAGCTCTTGTATGAAAAAACAAAACAAAAAACTAAGTTCAGATTTTAAAGCCAGTGCCACTGTGTATTAAAATCTAGTAAACAGTTTTGTTTGTGTTGACTGTGCACCATCAGAGTTGTGCTGAGCCTCAAAGTCTCTGGAGGACTTGAGGGGAGAAGAAACTAAAGCTTGGCATTTAAAATTTAAAAGGTGAAGAGCGTTATTATTGAACGAAAACAGGCATTTCAAGACATCAAGTGTATAAAACGTGAAGGTAAGGAGTTTTATTCTTACATTTTTGCAGTTTTACTTCACAGTCGTTATAAAATTACAGCACATCCTAGGTGGTTGAAGGCATGAGGCGAAATGTACCCTATATAACTACATTGTGCAAGGAATTGTCCTAATTAAAAGCACTTTTGCTGCAGATAGTGCTTTCATTTGGGATAAAAAAAAATATGACTAGAGCGGACTTAATTATATTAGGAGGTGTTTACTCAGTGAGGACTTTAAATAACCTATTGTAATTACATTAATTACGCAAGCTGAAATAATTATCATGAGCAATTAAGGTCAAAATACAATCCCATTAGCTGATGAATGAAGATATTAGTGCTAACTACTCAGCTAAATGAAAGCTTGGATGCAGCAGAAATCTGTCAGAAAAGTTAATTTTATTTGTACCCTTTTCAGGTCCTCATAAATAGAATGCTATGTCCATTGGTGTGCCATGATAAAAAAAAAATGCAAAGGTTCTATTATATTCTCAGTGCAGTAGAAATACTTACATGTATATAAAATAGCTTGTGGAAAATGTGTGCATACTAATGAGTCGCTTCTTATTGTGAATCACTGCAACACAATACAAGCGTTTCCATTAACTGATAGCTAGTTGACGTTTGAAGCCTTCTGTCAGTTTGATTGGCAGCAAAAGGTCTGTGACGGGCAGCTAGAAACATTGACTGTCACTAACAAGAATGCCTCTTGACTACGCCCTTTTAAAGCACAGGCAATTAAATGAGTGATTCGGCAGTTACTCAAACAACTGCATATCTGATAGCATAACATGGAAAAAAAGTTATTAATAAAAGGAAACTCTTGTTCACCTATTCTGGTACGGTTCCTAATAGCGAATCTCTCCCCAAACCATATCCAGATGGCTCTTAAAGGATTACAGTGAATCAGCAGCAGCAACAACAACAGAACAACCCATTCCACTCACCGCTGTGTAAAACAATGCCTCCTACCGACTGTCCATTCAACTTCCAAATGTGTACTCCTGCCCTGGTTTCTGTGCCAAGTTTAAAATAGTGACTGGGGTTTACTTTGTTGATCCCTTTTAGGATTTGAATAACTTATCAAATCTTCTCTAAGCTATTTTCTATGGTAATTAGATGCAGTACCCACAACCTATCCTCATAACTAGGGCCAGTGTCAGCACCCGGGCTACTGCCTGGGGCCAGAGGAGGGCCCACACACATATAGAAATGAAATTGCAAATATAAGTAAATGTACTATTTTTTGTGCCAGCTATCCTACTCAAGCAGCCTTTAAGGCTAGAAATGTTTAGTTTTCACTAAAACTAAACTGTATGCGTGCAGCGCAGTGAAACTTTTCAGATCTCCCCTTTTTTCTTTTCTCTTTTCCTGCTTGCGTCCTGTTCCCTTAGTCCCGCCTCTTCTCACTCCCTTTTGGCTTCCGTCCTCCCCACTTCTTTGTAAATCTAAAAGCTATTGGCTGATCTCGACGTAAAATTATACAAATGTGCCAGTTAAAGACATTCTATAATTGCCACATTTACTTTCCAAAAATCAAGACTTTCATCTGACAAGTGTTTTGTCGAGCCTTATTATCATAATGTCTATTTTAAAACACCTATTATAATTATAGGATTTTAAACCATCAAAAATGAAACCTGCCGAACCTCTGGACCCTCCAAATAAAAAGAAACACAAATCTGGATGTCAAAAACAGAAAGAAAAGACTACAACAAAAGAAAATTAAAAAAACCCTGCAATAAGCTAAGTAGGCTAGAGTAAAAAAAGAAAAAAATCATTTAGTGTTAATTAAAAAATAATCTTTTACTATTGTAACGATGCGTTCAGGCAAGATGCTGTCTGAGAACTCTCCGAGCTGTGGCAGCAACCAACGGGGGCTTGGCCTGTGGACTGTGTGCAGGTGTGTGTGTGTGATGTATCGTTTAGTGGTTGTTTTCTGTTTGTGTTTTTATCAGTTATCTTCAGTGCATTATTTGAATAAATGTATCCAAATGTTTATTATTTTGATGTTGGCTTGTCTCCAACCAGGTCCACAAAGGACTGTATTTAGGCAGCGCGGTGACCTGTTTGTGGGTTTAGTCATCGGTTCCAGAGAAAGTGAGTATAGTAAAGAGCCTGCTGTGTTGAACTGCATTCCTGATTACTCTATTTTACACTGTACAGGAACTAATGATTATGAAAACCTTTTTGATAGAAAAATATTTTTTGATTTGAGGCTGAATGTGGGGGGTGGGGGGTGGGGGGGTAGAACTAGAGGTCCATTGCCCGAGGCCCACAAAAACCTGCCGCTGACCCTGCTCATAACTCATAGCGTGAAGTCTTGGGATTAGTCTACTTGCTGTTATCTGAACTCTACCCAAAGCCATAATATCTCACCAGTTATACAATCATAACCTCCCTTTTTTCTACCGTATACGTTGTACCACAATATCATATAGTTAAGATATAACTGTTAGCCTTATCCGCAAACTGAGGAAGAAGTGTGTTGAAAAACAGGCTCAATTAAGTGGCCACACTTGCTTCCTGTTATCACTTAGTATGGGGACCAAATAGTTTTTCTCTACATATATCCACTTAGTCTCTATAATATGCTTTTCATCTCCAGCAACACACACAATTTATATTAAAAAATGATTCTAATTTAACAAAATTATAATAATAAAAAAAACCCAGAAATGACTACAAACTCATAAAAACTGCCACCAGGATGTATTACAAATGCAAAAATCTGATTTATATTTGATGCATGCATAAGGTTGAAACACAGCACCCATTTCCATTTTTCATTATTTTCATCTCAACAGTGAACTCCTATTGCCTTGGGAACTTGTAAAATGGTAAATGACATATAAAACCATGGCCTCACGACATTATCTCTCTCTGCAGGATTCTGGCACTCATGTAGTTAGTGGAAATGTCACAAAGGGGTGGAGGTGACATTGCCTGCGGACAATAAAGATAACCCAGTGAACTACTCAGTGCTGTGATATAAAAGAGAAGAATGATTGGAAGGGGACAGCATAGGCTGCAGTAATGCTGGTGGACGTCCTGCACTGTCTGAGAGAAAATGTCAAAACATGACGGGGAAGGAAGGACAGAGGGCTCTCTGTATACCTTTCATCCACTTTGGTTCCCCGTGCACTTTGGAAAATGTCAGGAGTCGAGTAAAGTCTGCTTCATTTCATGATGGCAACAAAACAGACCTTATTCCGAGGTTCTAGGGGATGAAATACGGCAAGTTGTTTCTACAGTGCAATTATGGTAAATATAATATCACACAAACTAAGTGGTGGTCACCTCCTCCCACCAGAAAGTAAATACAGGTAAATTACAAGAGGCACCTTGAATAAGCAGCAATCTAAGGCAGCCACCCATCTTCAACCCCTGTGGTAACTGGTTAATTCAGTAAACACGTTGCTTGTAGTACAATACACTAGTTTGTTTGGCTAAATATGCAGTAACCCAACGTCATGTTTTATTTTAAACAACCTCCACATTCTTTAACAGTCAGCAGCTCCCAAAACATAACCCCTGATATCGCATCACCATTTCCATGCCTCTAGTGATTGTCTATTCCAAAATTAACCCTGAGAGGAGGAATTAAAATCTGTCAGCCGTGAAAGGGTTTCAGAAACACTAAAGTGGTTATAAAAACATGATTAACAGTGCTTCTGAAATTTCAACGGGCAAGACAGCTGAGAAGAATCTTAACCAACTGCAGCTGCATGATTTGTACACTTAATTTCAAACTTTTCTTCTGTAAGTAAAAGTATATGATGAACAGTTGTTTTCTTGTATTCTGTAAATATTCCTCATTGGTCCCACATACCCGGTATAAAAAAATTGTTTTGTACGGAGGTAGATTCTCACAGCTAAAACATAAAGATAATACAACTCGCCAGACACAAAGAAAACATAGAAAAGGCACTGCAAAAAGCAGAAGAAAAGTAAAGATACACGTGCTTAGTAGCACAACTTGTATTAACCCTTTATATTCACGGTCAATGAAACCATTTTTATTCATATTTAAACGTCAACTGTATTATGATTTTATTACAATGCTGCCAAATAAGATACAGTAATACAATGTATTTTCATCCTATTCAAAGCTCTACTAAATGTAATATATAGTTCATTTGAATCTAGAGTGCACTGATTACTGTATTATTATAATGGATTTGGAGGAAACTGACGACGACACAGGCACAAATATTCAAGTCAGTTTTCTTCGTTTCGGATCTCAAAAGATGTTTTTGTTAGTTGCCTTCCTCGCATCCAAGTTGTGCCATATTAATTTGAAGATCAAACCAGACTTTACGCACCAATCCGACTGCGGTGTCAGGGGACAGTGCCTCAGTTTCCCGCAGACGCTTCAAATCCAGGCCGGTAATTCGAGGGGGTGGTGTCTGGCTTTGTCTTTACCTGCTTTTTCAGGTGGACTGCTGTCTTCCCTCAGAAAGTTGGTGTTGTACCAGTTATCTCGAGTTTCATCCCTAAATATATTAAAGGAAATAGGTGGAACGTCACTCATCTTTGGCAGTGGTTTTGTAACTAATAACAAATAAAATGGCAGTTTGTCATGGAATTTAGAATGCAGTGGTTCGTAGTGATTTATTAGTATGCAAGCCATGGTATACGCTATATGTACGCATGGTCATGTGATGCTTTTTAACCAATCAGAGGTTGTTATTTTCTCAAGCCTTGTTTTATATATATATATATATATATATATATATATATATATATATATATATATATATATATATATATATACAGTGCCTTGCGAAAGTATTCGGCCCCCTTGAACTTTGCGACCTTTTGCCACATTTCAGGCTTCAAACATAAAGATATGAAACTGTAATTTTTTGTGAAGAATCAACAACAAGTGGGACACAATCATGAAGTGGAACGAAATTTATTGGATATTTCAAACTTTTTTAACAAATAAAAAACTGAAAAATTGGGCGTGCAAAATTATTCAGCCCCCTTAAGTTAATACTTTGTAGCGCCACCTTTTGCTGCGATTACAGCTGTAAGTCACTTGGGGTATGTCTCTATCAGTTTTGCACATCGAGAGACTGAAATTTTTGCCCATTCCTCCTTGCAAAACAGCTCAAGCTCAGTGAGGTTGGATGGATAGCATTTGTGAACAGCAGTTTTCAGTTCTTTCCACAGATTCTCGATTGGATTCAGGTCTGGACTTTGACTTGGCCATTCTAACACCTGGATATGTTTATTTGTGAACCATTCCATTGTAGATTTTGCTTTATGTTTTGGATCATTGTCTTGTTGGAAGACAAATCTCCGTCCCAGTCTCAGGTCTTTTGCAGACTCCATCAGGTTTTCTTCCAGAATGGTCCTGTATTTGGCTCCATCCATCTTCCCATCAATTTTAACCATCTTCCCTGTCCCTGCTGAAGAAAAGCAGGCCCAAACCATGATGCTGCCACCACCATGTTTGACAGTGGGGATGGTGTGTTCAGGGTGATGAGCTGTGTTGCTTTTACGCCAAACATAATGTTTTGCATTGTTGCCAAAAAGTTCGATTTTGGTTTCATCTGACCAGAGCACCTTCTTCCACATGTTTGGTGTGTCTCCCAGGTGGCTTGTGGCAAACTGTAAACGACACTTTTTATGGATATGTTTAAGAAATGGCTTTCTTTTTGCCACTCTTCCATAAAGGCGATTTGTGCAGTATACGACTGATTGTTGTCCTATGGACAGAGTCTCCCACCTCAGCTGTAGATCTCTGCAGTTCATCCAGAGTGATCATGGGCCTCTTGGCTGCATCTCTGATCAGTCTTCTCCTTGTATGAGCTGAAAGTTTAGAGGGACGGCCAGGTCTTGGTAGATTTGCAGTGGTCTGATACTCCTTCCATTTCAATATTATCGCTTGTACAGTGCTCCTTGGGATGTTTAAAGCTTGGGAAATCTTTTTGTATCCAAATCCGGCTTTAAACTTCAACAGTATCTCGGACCTGCCTGGTGTGTTCCTTGTTCTTCATGATGCTCTCTGCGCTTTAAACGGACCTCTGAGACTATCACAGTGCAGGTGCATTTATACGGAGACTTGATTACACACAGGTGGATTCTATTTATCATCATTAGTCATTTAGGTCAACATTGGATCATTCAGAGATCCTCACTGAACTTCTGGAGAGAGTTTGCTGCACTGAAAGTAAAGGGGCTGAATAATTTTGCACGCCCAATTTTTCAGTTTTTTATTTGTTAAAAAAGTTTGAAATATCCAATAAATTTCGTTCCACTTCATGATTGTGTCCCACTTGTTGTTGATTCTTCACAAAAAATTACAGTTTCATATCTTTATGTTTGAAGCCTGAAATGTGGCAAAAGGTCGCAAAGTTCAAGGGGGCCGAATACTTTCGCAAGGCACTGTATATATATATATATATATATATATATATATATATATATATATATATATATATATATATATGAATAAAAATTCCTTTGTTTAATCTGGTACGGTACCAGAGACTTTTCACCATCTGCGAAACATTGCCAAGGAATAATTACTTTATTGTAGCTTTATTGACTTGAGGGAGTTATTTGAACAAGGGACTTTCATTATTATCGAGGAACATGTCACAGAAATGTCATTATAACTATTATACCGCAACTTGTTAAAGTTATTTATTTACCGCTGCAGACCTGGCAACTCTATTCACTGGAAGTCTCCCGTATTTTGGACTCTTCTCCCAGACAACTTCCGGTACAGATTTTCTCCCGTATTTTGCTCAAAACTCTATTAAACCCGCTTAGGTCAGCAAACCTTTAATGTCTTCAAAAGTCATGGCCGGTGTGTGGTTACTGCAATCCTCACCTGTACCTAGCAGGGTTTAGGACCTAGGGGAGCCCTGTGGCAGGCATGCAGGCAAGTTCACATGCTTAGCCCTCGCTTCTGCTTTTTATACTAATCTCATTACAGAAAATCTACCGTTAGTGAGACTTGCTCAAAGACAGTCCCATCTTAGACCTACCAGATTCCTACAAAGACTAATATATATGTTGTGTCATCCTATTTCTTTTCAATGACTCTCCAGACATCCTGTCGCTATAGTGTGCAATTGTATTGACAGGCCCATAATACAGTTCTCCAAGCACTCAAGTCCTTCGTTGCTAACTTTATATAACACTCCTACTCTGGGGAATAAAGCAGGCTGGGTTGGCCAGACTGCCAGAAATAATACGTTTTTACAAGCCTGCTGTTACGACTGTTACACTGCATTTACAATAGCATGCATACAGTTTAGACTGCAATTTAAGTTACAGTACTGGAAAACATTCACAGGTCTGTACTGTGCTGAATTTAAATGGTATGTCAACAAACAAACAAACAAACAAACAAAATTAACAAAAACAGCAAACTTACAGCAATGGCCAAAAGTTTAGCATCATCTAGAATTGTAAGATTGAGACAACTAAAAAAAAAAAAAAAAAAAAAACCCAAAAAACCCGATATGAACATAATTTAGATCTTTTATTATCATGTGACACTACTATCAAATTTGATTGGCTGGTATTGAAAATGTTGCCTGAAAAATATAACATTGTCCTAAGTGAGAGACATGTCGCCGGTGTGTTGCCCAGGGTGGTCACATAATAAAAAAAAATTCCCCCAATCTATAAAAACCTATAGAGATAGCATTAGAGTCAGAATTAACATTATAGATTCAATAAATGAGGCTGTGGTCCGGTGGTTAAAGAAAAGGGCTTGTAACTAGGAGGTCCTTGGTTCAAATCCTGGCTCACTCACTGTGTGACCCTGAGCAAGTCACTTGTGCTCTGTCTTTCGGGTGAGGCGTTGTTGTAAGTGACTTTGCAGCTGATGCATAGTTCACACACCCTAGTCTCTGTAAGTCTGCTAAATAAACAACAACAATAATAATAATTATAAGGACATTATAAGATGGAGTTACCATGGAAAACCAGGTATATATTTTAACTTTTATTATGATGGAATTCCAAATATATTTTCTAAAACCTTTCTGAAGGTGTATCTCCCCCTTTGCTCTCAGTATCTCTAACACTTCGTCTGATTTATGAGACAGTCATCCACTCTAAGGTTATCTTCTAACATCATCTCTGATACACTCCACCCTCATTTTCAATCTCTCTGTTCCTACTATCTCTGATATAAGGTTGCAATCTACTCCCTAATCAGCTCAAGGTGGTTCTGCTGATTATCTTCCATCAAGGCCTGTTTAACTTTCCACTGCATCCTCAATCTGTGGGTCTAACTCCTTAAATGAGTCTGTTTACACCCAGCATTCTAATTCTGAGCCTTTCTCCTGTACTTAATGCCTTTGCCATCTAATCTAGCTGCTTATGATCAGAGGCTATAGCATGTCAAGAGGGAAGAGATACAGAATTTAAAACTGAGGAGGAGCTTGCTCATTCCTGAGTAGACTCAAATAAACTGATAGCACAGAAACAGTGTGAAGTGAATGATGGATCTACTAACACATCTCAGCAGGCTGGGGCACGTAGACCAGTGCCCACATACCTAGGTACATAAGAGGTGGTAATAAACCCTTATCAGTAGGTATCTCAGCGAACTGAGCAATAAAAAGATCTGTTTTTAGCACAGAACCTCTTGACCTGGGGTACAACCCCTGATATTTTGCACCTTACAGGGTGATAACATTTTTGTACATCAGCAACAGTATACGCCAGCAAGGTCAATGTAATTCAAGAATTTAACTGTTAGTAATCTATATTTGTTCATATACACAAATGACATATACAAAAATGTTTTTACATTATTATCCCTTTGTCAGCAGAAAGAGTTGCAAATCCACCCCAGTGTGTTTCAAATGAATATATCTCATAACACTGAAGATGGTGAGATATCCTTACATGTAAATTTGAACCACTTACCTGTACTTTGATACAAACAACTTTGTTATCAGAAAGTACAAGAGTAATCCTTATTCAAAGTACACAGAATACATTTTTTGGGGGTGTATTTGCACGCCTTTCGCCTTTCCGCTTTCCGCGGGTGACAAAAATACAAATTTCTCACACGCCACAATCACAGCTCCTGCTTACTGGCAGAATACATTGTTCAGAGTTGCAGGAGAGCTGGTGGACATGTAAAAACAGTGTATTTATCCCTAAATAGTCATTTTCATGAAACTGTGCTTCTGTATGTGTATAGTACATTAGTTTCCAGCACTGTATTTGATAACTGCATTGTTTACAGTATTGAAAAAATGAGTAATCAGGTGTCCCTTTCAAATCCTGGTCACTTGCAGAAAGGAGTGCTAAGAGTTGCAGGGGAGCTGGGATAGATGTAGAAAAGTTGTACCATTTCTAAAATGATTGATTTAGCCCAACAGATTCATTTTTTTAGCCCTACGTAAATTTCTTTGAGTGAGTGTCTGTGTGTGTATAATACATAAGTTTTCAGCTCTGTGTTTGATTACTGCATTCTTTACAGTGCCCTGCTTATTACCTCCCACAGTACTGTATTGAAAAAATATGATTGTATTCAGCAAGTTGCAAAAAAACACATATTTTATATATTAGGCTACCACTATTGCTCAGCCCCTGTTGACCTGAAGAATCGATGCCTGAGAAATGACAGTCAGTTCAGAGTAAACGTGCCCCCATCTGCTGGACTTTGAAACTTGTAATGGCATTATTTGGCTTGGCATTCTGTTTTTTTTATTTTTCGAGGGATGGAGACTGTCTTTCTTTTTTTGTTAAGTGTGCAAGTTCTTATTTATTTATTTTTTTGACGAAAAGACTGAAGCTGTTTTTTAATGTGCAGTGGGACTTAATACTGAAGCACAGTTATGTGTAGATAAAAAAAAAAAAAAGTTATTTTTTAATAATAAAGATGCTTTGAATGTTAACCACGTTAAGCAGCCTCACAACCCCAAAGGCAATGCTGAGGTGAATGACATATGAAGTGAAACAGACTACATCAAACTAAGACCTAGTATTGTACCTGATACAATACTAAAAATGAAAATACAACTTTGCTGTAACATGTGCTTCTTGGGGGTGTCACTGATGTGAAAATGTGAAGAAAAGCAATAAAGATGAATCTATAACAATAGATGACAGTTAAAACTGAGACTCTGCCTCCTACCCCACAGTGTATCACATCCCGCCATGTTGCCCCAGTTTACATGGTGTCCCATGGCTAGTGGGATGACACCCAACAGCAGGGGTTGCTTTGTTTTTGTCAGTGTCATGAGGAGCTGGAAAATAAGATTCTTTCCACAGAGGCGAGAGGGTGGACTTCAAAGCTGCTTGAGTTATCAACGTGTCAGCCTCACACAGCACATAATGGCTGTGTGCCACAACCTATTTTTCATAGAAGATGAAAAATGCCACACAGTGAAGAGAAAATAGACTTTTGTAGGGTTTTGTAGGCTTGGTTAGAGTCGAGGACAACCACCCAGGAGAACTGAGCTCAAATCTCAGGATATATAACAAGTAAAATGCATTCAGTGCCACAAAACAGTTTGTTCTCCTACCCTAAGGGTCAAGATCCATAATACATTATATGGTAACACTAAAATAATTGCTGCAAAATGTGTGTGCATTTCAAGAGCGTTTCATATGATTGCATAGAAGCAATGTCTGAATAACAACTTTTTTTTTTTTTTTTTTTATATATATTTTGTATAGTCCTGAAGATAATGAAAAAAAAGGCCACACATTCATAATGACTTCACGTGGAACACTACAGGAAGCTGATGCATTGGAATACATAGGAATTTACAGCCATTATTTTATTATATCAAGGTTCAAGTGTGTAAAAAAACATAGTTCTCAAACTTAAATTCATAAAATAAACCAATAATGAACTATACAGATTATACACACAAGTAATTCAACTAATTAGTTTCAGCTACACAGTCTGCTCACTATTAGTATCAGCAATGCACAAGAAAAAAAACAAAACAAGATTCTAGTGCAGCACAGCTGGAGGTGCATGTAGAAGGGTGGCTGCAGTATAAGGGAGAGCGTTCTGTTATTATACAATTACAGTTACAACGATGAGGGGCTCTTATTAATACAATTGGAATACTACAACTATATATGTGCCATAAAACAACTCATTTAAGCTTGGAACTATTCGATTTCTATATTTCCTAAGCTGATAAGTGTTTCTATTTGAGAGAATTTCGATTTTTCATTTTATTTTATTTCAGGCAGTTGAAGAAAAAGCCATTTCGGCTTTCAAATTAAGTGCAAATGTTTTATACTACGGACATACTAAAGTTGAATGCATATTTAAAACCTCAAATATAAAATATGTACTAAAATTATTCTTTTATGTTCTCTTTCATGCATGGGTTTTGAAGGCTGACAATAATCTCCCGGTTTGAAGCTAACAAATTGTTTTTTGCAGCCTCCACAGGATTTTAGCAGCTTGTTATGTACATGTACTCTGTTCTCCTATTCTTTATGGACTGGGGCCATGCTGTTCATTTCACACAATTTTCTGCACACGCTGTCCAGCAGTGCATTTAAGGTTTTCATTTTAATCACCTACTCTGAACGTTAACAAAGCAGTCTCTTCCTTTAGCCTTGAGTTATTGTTTTCAGTACCTCACAAACACGCTTTGGTGCTGAGCAAACCGTGCTGAATGCAATTGGAAGGATAGTGTTGGAGCTCAAAGATTGTGGCAGCATTGTGTGAATGTGTATTACGTGAGTGTAAATGTATTGTATGAAAGATGTATCTGGATTGCCTGTGGCTGCTGCCCCCAGGACTCCCTGGGGAATGAGATGGTGCATCACAAGGGTTGTATCTGGAGAGCAAAATCTGAAGGTAAAGAATGAATAAACAGTGAACTTACACACACTATTAACACTTGAACACTATAATGAATAGCCAATTCAAAATATGTTCAATTATTCATCTGGTCAACAACGAGGACGGGGCCAAAACTAGAATAACTATAACTAATATATTAAAGTACACAGAGCCAACAAAAACAATGCCAGCACATTTGACAAAATATGTATTGCCGACACTTTGTAAATCTAATTTTTTCCCCATATAAATATAAATTGTCTTTGGCTTCAAAATAACATTCCATTAACTTTTACTCTAGTGTGTGCATTTTTCATATAAGAAAATGTGAGACCTACGACATGATGGCAATACATATTATGTAGATTTCCTGGATTTATGTTGTTAACACCATGTTCTTTATAAGGGGGCTACAACAAGAGCATATTCAGAAATGAAATAATTGACACATAATACAAATCAAAGGCATGAAGCCAGGGAGGATGCACATTGTATTCAAGGTATCTCTTTTAGAGGCACTGTAGGCCTATGGGATACTTTAGAGTTGTTCTTTTAATGTATATTATCACAAATATAAATTGCTATTGCCTTCCCCTCCTCAACCCAGCAAACAGACAAGGCCCCTCTGGTAATGGGAAAGCGAGTTGAGATCAATGATGCTCTCACAGCCCCTACAGAACAAATACACCAGGCTTCGCTGGGAATGAATCATTTTATAGCTCAGTTAAAATGTGCAAATGATATTTATGTGAACTGTGCTTTAGGTCTGCACCTGGATATCAGCTGATGTATTGCCATTGTCAGAAAACATGTCTTAAATGCATCACATAAGATGCAATAAAAGGGTAGACTGGTTATGGTATCTAATATTGATAGTCATTTGTTGTCATTTTCTGTGTTGCTATGCTAGCATCATTTTGACTGTGTTTTGATTGAACTTACAGTAAGGTTGTATCAGGATGCGGTCAAGACAAGAATTTTCTTGTGACATTGTAAAATCTAAAGTATGAGGAGTTACTGAGAAGGGGAGAGACAAAGCCTGTCAAAACTCTTCTAAGAAATGAACTGGGAGAGGTGAGGAAAACAAATATTCAAATGCTAAACCACACTGCTAAAAAATACATTTGATTGGCGTAGATGTGGATGATAAATGAATATGTGGCATTTGGTGTAGTCCCTAATTATAATTACAGAAGCCTATCTGGATATAAAAATTGTAGTTAAGTGAAGCACACGTTACAGAGAGCTTTAATACATATTGTGAATGATCTGCTCTTAAGCTCAGGTTTGTATAGTGTTTGGATTGAACACATTGGATCATGCAGTTCTTTTAAATTGGATTGAGATTCTGGTCTATCTGCCAGGTCCCCAGGTTGCTTTGAATGTTGTTTAAGAATCAGGAAGTAATTTGTTTCTTGTTCTACTACTCTTGAAGTTGTCTCTTGAGTTCCTAGGGCTCTATCCTGGGTCCATTACATTTTTCAATTTGCATGCTACTGCAAGATAATATCATTTCGAGTTTCATTTTCATGCTGACAACACACACCTAATGTTTTTTATATTAAAAAAGGGATGCAAACACCTTTTCAGTAAATGTTGCTGACTTCTCAACATCATACAAGAAATGTAGATTTTTTAGATGGTAATTCTGTTGAATTCAAAATGCAGGGTTATTTAAAAAAAATAAAATAAATGTGCTACCAAGTTCAGGAATGGAAATAAGACTCCTACTGCATAGTACCCATTACAGGTTTTACTACAAGCTTGATTAGCCACACTGTATACGTAACACGCTGAGGTGTGTCTTATTAAACCCATAGTAAAACCAGGATTGGATCAAACTGCTATGCAAAGTGAGTGTTTTTTTCAATCCCTGATGTTGCTGCCAGAAAATCAAACTAATAAACAAGGTTATTACTGGCGGCCTTGTCTTGGTCTCAGAGCCTCCCTCTCCACGGCCTCTCGTCTTCCCAGTTGCATTGAGGTACGCATTACTGATAATTTTTCATTGTTGACAAGTTCTTTGTTTTGTTATTTATATTTATTTTAGTATTTTGCTAAATATTTGGAATAGAAAGTGCTTATTAACAAAATGTATCTATAAGAATCATTCCAGAAGTTCAATACTGAATTTGTTAAAAAAACAATTGTTCACAAGTGTGTTTTGTGACGTCTTTTTTCTTTCATTTATAAGTTAACTGCTTTTTTGTGTGGGGTGCATTTGCACCCCATTACGCCTTCTATGTGAACTCAGCTTTTACCGCTGATGAGGGGTTAATTAATTATTTAATATTTCTACATTGTGTCTAATTGTATAATGCATTAGCATGAGTGATGCAATAACACTGTTTTCAATAGTGCTAGTGCACATACATACAAACAGCAGGCAGTTCTACAGTGTCTTATTAACAATTAAATTAATAGATTTCACTTATACTTTTTTTTTTATAAATAACTACAAAACCAACAAATAGCAGCAAAAATCGATGAGCAGCAATTAAATATGCAAAATGACACCAGAAAGTCATTCATTATTATAAAGCAGCATCAATAAATAAATATATTTGTAATAAATAAAGCACAAAACAGCAGCAGCAGCAGCACCAACAACAGCGAGAATTAGCACGCAAGCAAAAATCTAATTATGTCCCAGCTTTTCATTTTTCAAATAGCACAGCGGTAGTTCCAATGCATGACAAGTCTTAGTATTAACTTGCAATCAAATCTGACAGCCGCCGGTGGTTGAATCCTCTCCGAAACAATATTTTCCACTCTCAGGTCACTGTTTGTTTATTTTAATATAAGTATTATGTAGAGATTATTCCAGTTGCAATAGAAAATTACTTTTGAAAAACTTTTCAGATGCAGTGTTAAACTTGCGGCTATTGAACTCAATGGGCGCCGCCACCTTGGGTCACGTGTGCTCTCACGGGATTCAGGGAAGTGTTTCAGCTCTCAAACAGGATCAAAAGGGCTATGAAAGATGAGGGTGAAAAAGACACTACAAGGGGGCAAACTGTTTATAGGGCTAACCTAGTGGATAGGTAAGTCAATTACAGGATAGTGCCTCAAGTCACCCTCAAATACTTAAACATGGAACTATTTCAATAAGAACATCAGCATGTGGAGACAAAATGTCTTTAAGACTTCTTTTGGCTGAACACCATGAGTTTTTTTTTTTTTTTTTTTTTTTTAATTTAGCAGTAATCTATTTTTGTTTTATAAGTTTACCCTTTCTGATTGATTCCATGTTTTTACATGTTATAAAGGGAAGTCTGAGGGGTCTGCATTTTCCCAGTTCTCTCCCTTTGTTAATATTCGTACCACATTTGCAATCTGCCAGCCAGCTTGAACATCCACCATCTTTATAAGTGTGTCCAGACTACTTCCCTTGGTTCTTTACGTTCTTGGAAGGTGTTAAATACACTCAACATAGCATGTGGATTGTTTGTAAACCTTTCAGCTTCTTCCGTTACTGCTCTTTTACAGTTGTGGCATTGGAATGACTTTTTGTTTTTTAAAGTATGTAGCAATGTGGAATTATACATTTCCATGATATTCTTTGACCTGCAAAAGTATTTCCACATACTCCTTTAGTTTTTCTGTGCTGTTTTTAATTTGTTAACTTAAAGGTCCTTCTTTTTGCTGACGATTTGCTTGATGGGCTTATTAAACCACTACTCTGACTGTTTTAGTCCAGACTTCTTAACATTTGGTACAAGTAGATCCCATAGATTTATGTCTTCACCCTCTCGAGTCAGCGCAGGGGTGGTAACGGTGAGCTGAGCCTAAAAATAATTGGCCATTCCAAATTGGGAGAAAATAATCAAAATAATTGGCAACGACTAAAAATTGAAAAAAAGGTATACTTACACAGCAAATTATTATTATTATTATTTGTTTATTTAGCAGACGCCTTTATCCAAGGCGACTTACAGAGACTAGGGTGTGTGAACTATGCATCAGCTGCAGAGTCACTCACCAGAAACTACCCGAACTACGTCTCACCCGAAAAGACGGAGCACAAGGAGGTAAAGTCAGAGTCACACAATGAGTCAGTGGCTGAGGTGGGATTTGAACCAGGGACCTCCTAGTTATAAGCCCTTTTCTTTAACCACTGGACCACAGCATGTAGGTTTCTCTACTGGTTTCCCTTAAATTGATTGTAAATAGCGACTGTAAGGATAGTGGCTGCCATCATTGAAATGTAACCCCAGTAAACGTAATGCACATTGACCTCACAATATAATTATTATTATTATTATTATTATTATTATTATTATTATTATTATTATTATTATTATTATTATTATTATTATTTATAAATAAAATACATAAATATGAATCCAGTGTTATTCTGATTTATCACTGATGATGTGTTTGCCAAATCTAATACAATTTTTAGTACACATATTTAGTACACAAAAATTACTAAACCCATTCTAATGTTTATGAAGTCTGAACAGGTGTGTTTTCAGTTTGTAAGTGGATCACAGCAGAAAAGCATAGGCTGTACTTTCAATATGCAGTCTTACAACAGCACCCGTCTGGTGATATACACACTATACAGAGCCAAGTTTCGATATCTCATTTTCTATTTCTCATGAAAGGTAAGGGGCAGACATTGTCTGAGGAGAGGATGCGCCGGCAATCTGATGAGTTTGGTTCCTGTGAAAGATGACAGGGCTGAATGCTGGAGACTGAGGCCCTTTGTCTAACTAGAATACCTCCAGGACATCTAGCGCTTTCACAGCACTGTGATGAATTTAACACTTATGAAAGGTGAGGGGGAGCCACGTCAGTTTTTTCTGACCTTATGAAACTTTTCTTGCAATTAAAGCAATTCTGACATCCTTTCTTTATTAGCAGAAGTAGGTCTGTCATCTCTTTTAGATTACCATTAAGTCTAGATCATAGGTCTTCAAAGTTTTAGGCAGGAGTTGTAGATTATAGCTTCTTTTAGTTCCTCTACTATTTCTGATATTAACATTGGTGATTCTAGCACAATTCTCTGGTCTCACAGGCACAAAATAGCCATGCTTTAAACATTACCTGTCAACATGTACCTGACCCCAGCGGCGTAGCCAGGATTTTGTTTCGGAGGGGGGGTGGATGGAGATTTTTGCAGCTGGCTGACATTTTTTTTCTGTCCCCTAGCTACGCAACTGCCTGACCCTGTACTATAACCTTTCACTCTGTTTCCTTTTTTAAATACTGTCTTACTGTGACCACCCTATACCCTCAACAAACATCTATACTATAATCTTCACTTTTTTGAGATCACACCCACCTCCTCATAAAATGTCCCACCCTTCCCCATCCTAAAATTCAGGCCCACTTGCGCCTATTTTCCAAGTTCCCATCCTTATCCCTATTCTGAGTTCAAGTCCACCCTGTATTTGCTTTATCTGCCCCCCCCCCCACTCCCTTCTTTCTTGTACAGTATGTATACCTACACTAATCAGCGCTCTGTTTATTCAAATCAGCGGTAATATATTTTCTCTGGTGAATGGTCCCTGAGCTGCTGTATTTTATGGTTCTTGCTTGGTTACTTGGTTAATAACCAGCCGCAGAGAATGATCTACGGCCAAGCCTGTGCGTCTCATTCCGGGAAAGATTTCTAATTTGCTTGTTGCTGCTCTTCTGTAATTCACAGCACTGTGATTCACGAGAGCTCTGCAGCACCTGTCTCCTCTCTCTATTTCATCCCTCCTGGCTGCAAGAAGAGCCATTCCCAGCTTGATTGGTTCCATATTATTTAACTCTTTGACCCTCATGGGGATGTTTTCACACCTTCCTTTTTCTATTTGACATATTACTTTTTTTTGGGACAAAATTGATGGATTTTCCTTGGAAGCTTGTGATTTTCAACTTTCATTTTTAGATGCAGGTGTCTCATTCTCAACTATGCATCCTATGCAGGGATTGTGAGTAAAGAGAAAAAAAGGAAGAAAACAATTTTGTCCCTGAGGGGGATATAGTGTCTGATGGGATTATATTGTCCAAAGTCAACAGCTGAGGGTTATATTGTCCCCCAGAGGACACGATATCAACACAAGGGGACAATAGTTTCCCTCAAAACACGACAAATATCCAGTCCATATTTGTTTTTTTAAACCTTGAAAAGCAGCTTTATCTGAGTTGCAGCTGGCAGCACAGAAGGATGTTCAGTTCTTGAGGCTTGTATTTCTTACTCACTTCTCTGGATTTTCTTTGTGATGTGATTGGTGAGCATGTCAATCTATGTAAGTGGTTGCTATGAGTACCGTTGTTATGAATATATGCCGTTGTTAAGGACTTCAGGAACTATATTGGAAACCGTCTGTCATGTGATGGTGTCTTTACGAATTACGACAGATTTTAAAACCAAGGTTTATATACATTCTTGTTGCAAGTCAATAAACAAGATAAGAAATCTGATAATGGGTACATGGTTGGCAGATGCTTATGTACCCAAGACTGTACAAATTATTAATATTTCTCGAGGCACAGTCTCAAAAGGGTTATTCTGGAGAACAGCCTTCGTTGCAGATTTCCACTCCTGTCTTCCCGGAAGGAATCGATGGTAATCATCAAAGAATGGTTACATATTCCTCCAGAACAATTTAAACACCCTGCACTTGACACTGACAGTTTGACAGGTGTTTTTACTGGATCAGCCTCATTCAGGGACCCTGGAATTGAGGATGTGGAGAGTTAATGCCCAGCACAATATACTTTTTTAAATATATACATAATTTGAGGTAACACTTTACATGAAGGGTCTCTTAATTATGCCACAATAACACAGTAATTGCACAGTTACAATGCAGTTGAACGTAAGGAGTTTTGATTTGGAACGGTGAAGAGTCCTATAGCTGAAAAATATGTTGCTCCACTGAAACCACAGAAATGAATGAACGACAGGATAAAAACCACTAGGTTTCAGTTCTCTGTTTACTATTTACAGCTGAGATGTTGATAAGCCTACACATGTACAGCCTTATACCTAAGCATGCAACATGTATTTAACCAGCCAGTCTCATTGAGAATAAAATCTATTTTACTAGAGAGACCTGGCAAATATTGAACTGAATTCAACAGCATGCCCCCGAGTTGAAAGGTTGCCCTTTTTTTAATCCCATGTTCCACCTCTTCCTTCCAAATCCTCATTCAGTTTAACAGTATCGTCCGTCCCTCCTCTCCCTCCCTGCCCTTGGCCTCAAATTGTTTATTGATCTGAGCAAGGAGCTTCCATTTATTACCATTCAGCTTGGAGTTCATCTGATACGTGAGGGTATCTTTCAGTCGAGAGCGACCAGGCTGATGCAGACAGGTAGACAGCAGTACAAAAGCAAGAAAATGTTGGAACAGGTATAGAGGGAAAAAGCTTGTTTATGTAATTCCTATTTAAAAATGTGCACGTTTGAATTGTCCTGTCCCATATCACATCACAATGAGATGCAATTGAATTTCCATGTGGATTCAAATATTACTGCAAGCAGTGACCTGCACATTCCATTTTACAACTCAGAATTCAGGCAAGTAGACAGTGGGTACTGGGTTTCCAAGACACGAGTCATTGGGATCCTTTTGCCATCGTGATTGAAACTATGGGAAATGAGGACCAATCTAGAAAAAAGTCCTGGGGTCAAATGAATGACTAGGAACTGGATGAGAATTGACGTTTTCTTAAGTTTTTGTCAGAATCTGAGGATTTAAGGAAGCACATGTTTGCCTGTCTGTTCATTTTAGCTTGAGCATACTGTGGATGTGGGTTATGGTGATCTACTGTTTCATGATACTGTGCTGAGGATTTTATACTGTTAAGTCAGAAGAATTACTAGAAATGTATTTAAAATGGAAGTGCAAAAAATGTTGTTGCTAATAATTTAACACCTTTTTTAATAACTATGTAAACTGAAAGTAGGACATAAACTTAATTGTCTGCCATTGTAGAATGTCTCATATCACCCAAAAACAAGGACATAGCACTCTAAATTACAGGAAAATGAACTACCATCTACAGTATACACAACACGTGCATTTTGGTAAATTACAGGATGCAGTGTAGTACATTACGAAATTGGATTAATGTAGTATTGTGCATGCCAGCCTTCAGGTGCTAAAGTTTGTATAGTGTTTTTCCCTGCCGTTTATGTACACCAGTCTCTTGGGATTGATCTGTAGTTTGAAAAAGGAAGAGAGGTCTGTTTCCTGTTGTTGGGGATGAAGGAACCATGATGTGATTGTGTTTTCTGGTGTAGCCAGCTCCAATGATCTTCCACACCCTCTGTGACCGTATTGTCTAGTTGCTGTCAAGTACACGGTATGTGATGGAGCACCGAAGCATGAAAGGTCAATGGAATACATATTATAAAACCAACACATGGATGTCATTGTGCAGCAGTTCTGCTCACCACTGAAACTAGATAGTATGCAGTGCGTTGACACTTTATTCTGAACTATTAGGAAACTAACTGAAGTATGCGTATCATGAGGCAATTTCTTATTCCCTATCTATCTCACAATAACCCCTACAGTATATACGTGAATGCACACAAATTATCTGGATCATGTTAGTCCACAGGATTGAACCCTGTGTTAGTCTATACATTCTATTCAATGGATGTAAATACCGCCACAATACTGTATTTTAGTAATATTATGGAACTAAATATGCTGAATTAGAATTGTCATAGGGATACTGAGAATTACTGAGGTGCACATTTTTGGGCCATGGTGTACAAAGAACTGTGAATGTGGCGGGTCGCCACTACGCTTGTTTATTTCTTTGTAATTGATGTTATGGTTCTAGGACGGCCCCCTTTTCCACCCTCCTATCAAGTGTGCTGATTTGTCTCACCTGAATCTTTTTAAAGGCTGGGTTCCTATGCAGCAAGGGGAACAGAATGTAGAGAGAACGAGAGGTTGTTGGGGTGGCGGCACCTGTGTTGTGTGCACGTGTCATTTCGCCGGCACGAGTGTTGTGGAACTTTCTTCACAAAAGAATCCTACTTCTGTTATATTTTTGCGAGTGTAAGATTGTAAACCTGACTTTGTGAGATCTACGAGTAGCGGGCAAACTGTTCTTGGAATCATGAGAGGGCGAGAGAGTAAACCAATTTGGATATATCTTTATTAATTGGTTAGCTACAGCCATAGCTGGCTGTTGGGAGTAAATCCCTAAGGGAAGTGACTAGTGAAATGTACTGTTCAAAACTAAGCAAATTTACATTTACTGTGGCCAGCTACTGTGACAAACAGGCTTGGTATACGATGTAGTTCCTGACAGCCTGTCACTCTGCAGATTAGAGGGAGGTTTGTTTGAGTTTATTTTAGTTTCTGCTCTTTCTTGTACCCCCCTGTTGTATATTACCTATTTTATGTATTGTGTTCAGTGGGAAGGTTTTTAATGATAATATCCTGTGACGGACCTGCCTTGATTTGTAATTGCTATAAATACATATTTACTACTTACATAATAATTAAATACACCTGTACTGTGCTAGCAGGGGATAGCTCACCCAGTAAACTACTTGGCTTGCCTTTTTGGTAAAACTATTTATATAACAGCACTGCTTTGTATGTGCTGTAATGAGATTGTTACATATAGTTAAATATTGGCAAGGTTTGCACTTTGCACATTTGTGGTTTTGTTGGTTTGTGTATCGTTGGTTGAAATTGTGTTTAGTTTATCTGATATATTTTGATTTGTTATTGTTATGACTTTAGTTTTTCTTTTATATTTATTAGTAGAAGTAATATTGGCACATTTTGTTAGTTTGCTCATGTTTTCTGTACCAGTACTAGCCAGTAGAGCACACTACCACACTGCTGTATTTCTTGAAGCTGCTTGAAGCCTGAGATGGAGTTCACAGTGTCTATCTAAAAAAAGTGGATCCTCTATATCAGGGTTTCCCAATCCTGGTCCTGGGGACCCACTGTGACTGCTGGTTTTAATTCCAACTGAGTTCTCAATTACTTAATTGAAGCCTTAATTGAACTATTCATTAGCTTAATAAGACCTTTTAAATTGTTTTCAGCTTTTAAACAGTTGGAGATTTCAAATTAACTATACGATTTTATAAGTACCTTGAAATCATCAACTTTTTAGGCATAGAGAACAATTAAAAGGTCTAGTTCAATTAAGGGTTTAATTAAGTAATTGAGAACTTAGTTGGAATGAAAACCAGAAGACACAGCGGGTCCCCAGGACCAGGATTGGGAAACCCTGCCCTATATGACAGACTGTGCTGTCTTTACACTTTAGCATTCATACTATCATACACCACCCATTGTTTTGTGAGTACTAATGACACCCAATCTCACCTGCTATTTATCATCACATGTTCCACTTGTATTGGTATGGCCATTTCAAAGAGGTCTCCTGTTTATAGTAGAGAGGGTGTTACATGTCCATTATCTGGGTTACTAGGCTACAACTGTATTGTCCCTCCCCTCACCAGAAGGGCACCTCAAACCAATTCTGTCTTGGTGAAAGTATCCTGTGGGATATCAGAACCAGCATATATCTTCTGTGGTACTGGTTTGTCATTTGCAGTAAGACCACAATTCTAGGTGGGACAGATGACCAGAAAGATCAGGGTGGTTAAGCAATCCACCTGCTGGTTGTGATTGTCAGTTCACGCCTTCTCGGCTTATCTTAGGCTAGGCCACGTAGCGAGGTAACGCATGTTATATTCTTTCATTATATTCTTTCATATCTGCAAAGTTTTGTTTCATTTGGGCGTTGAAGGAGTGGGGACAATTTCACTCTCCAAGTGAAATGACAGAGAAAGACCCAGGACAACCCAAAACAACCCAGAAAAAAAGGTTGTTAATAAGCAGTATACAGCACATTTGTTAACTGCAACCACTTAAAGCCATAGTAAATTCTGTTCCCCATCAGTGTCGGCTCTCCCAGACGTATTACTGTGTCTCATTCTATTTGAAATGACACTGCAGGTGCTCCTGAATTTTAATCTCCATATTTGAATAGTGTTTCCTGTTTGTTTTGCGTGTTCATTGTACGTTGTATTCAGTTTGGAAATGATTGATTGCTTCCCAGTTGGCCTCTCTTGTAAACCAGCTGCCGCATCTGCAGGTTTTTATTTCCCGATACAATATTATAACTTGAGAGTTTAGCCTTGTCAAATGCAAGATGGTATCTTATTTTCATTAAATCCCTTATAAAAAAAACATTTAGAAATTAACTGGGACACCTACAAGGTCAATTGTGACTGTAAAATGTCCAATGAACAGATTTTTGCCTGGCTGTTTATAAACAGGGCTCTGTAGATTAGCAATTATTAACAGAGTTCTAATTTAAGTTTATACATGTTTGTTGTCTACCTCTCCACATGCACGCACACTGCCAAGCTGAAAGGCTACTGTTACCTCTATTGTGTCAGAGTTAATTTTGTGATGATGTGCAAAGTAGATTGTTGGAGAAACATACACTTTATGAGAAACTATAGTTTCCAAAATGAACTGGGTTTAAGAATCAGTTAGTATTTGGGTTACAGTTAGTAAGTTAGTTAGACAATTTTGGGTTTAATATTGACTGCTGGAGCAGGAAAGCCAGATGGCAGGAAAGCTTTAGTGTACCCGAAATGTTATGACAACTTGAAAGGTGATTGCACTCTGTGTTTTTAGAGAAATTACAGTTTTGGCTAAACATTCTTTTACCACAGTTTAAACTTCAAAGCAAATAGGCAAAAAGCTTACTCCTTTATTCTTCTCTCTTCCTCCCTTTTCAGCTATAGTTTTATTGCCTTATGAGTGAAACACCTAGGATGTTTTGAAGTGGTGTTCTCTTGGAGATAGAAGGAAGTGGACCCACGTGGTCAATGATATGATTGCTTGATAGGAGGCTTGTAAAACTTGCATCAGTATGCAATTGTCTTTTCTGATAGGTTAAGGAATAAAGAGCGATGTCATAAGAGAAGCTATATTAATCCGAACATTGTATTGTCTTGTTGATTCTATTATAACTTGTGCTTAAGGAAAATGGAGTACCCAGCTGCTGTACTGTATCTAATAAAATATCTTTGTTGAAATCTACAACGGAGTTCGGAACCACAATAATTTTATACTCACGGATGCATGGAGGAAAAAAAGAACATTAACGAACGTTCTTTAATTTCTTAATTTCTACAAAGATTAGCTCTTGTAATGGATCTCCTTCTAGCAGTTGAGGAGTTAAAGTGACTATAGCCGACAAAATAATTTCCTAATTCTTAATCTGTTAGCTTCATAGGTCTCAAATGTTCAGTACTTTTCTTCTGGTATTACTCTCTCAGTTTGCATGTCCTGCATTCCAGAAAGTATTTTACTTTACTTCCTTGGTCAGTAGTGTCTTATGGGTCAAAGCATGTTATTATTATTATTATTATTATTATTATTATTTATTTCTTAGCAGATGCCCTTATCCAGGGCGACTTACAATTGTTACAAGATATCACATTATTTTTACATACAATTACCCATTTTACAGTTGGGTTTTTACTGGAGCAATCTAGGTAAAGTACCTTGCTCAAGGGTACAGCAGCAGTGTCCCCACTGGGGATTGAACCCACAACCCTCCGGTCAAGAGTCCAGAGCCCTAACCACTACTCCACACTGCTGCCCTTACTGTTACTGGCTGAAAGCATGTCAGTCAATAGGGGATGAAGCTGATTGGTTATTGACAGGAAAGAAGGAAGTCCCAGACATGCTAAAAGATAAAAGTCATGGGATTAGAGAACCTCCAGTTCTACTGAGCTATTTTGGGCAATTGCTGCAGTGAGGGAACATAATTGGACAGTTTCAATTCGGGAGAAAATAGGGGGTAAAATAAATTAAAGAGATAAAAGAAATAGGAAACAATACATGCTGTTGCTTGGATTTGCTAGCCAACTGTGTGAAATATAAAATGTCAGCTGTCTCGCAGATCTCCCACTCATGATCCTAACAGGGATCTGGCTCCAGTACCTTTTTATTCTCCAAGCATTTAAATGTTGACTGACTGTTCAAAAGTAAAACATGTTCATAAACCATGCATTCATCAATATAAATGACAGGTCAACATTGCAAAGACATGTAGTGCAGACTAGTTTAACTGTTTCCTATTAAATGTCATAATAATGTAATACAATGGCATATGTAATATATGTAGAAACATCAGTTCTATCTTGTTGCCCAAATGCTTGAACTCAAAGAAAGACAATTAAATCCTAGCGTTTAATACACCTATTTCCAGCAAGTACAACCTGCTGCAGCAGCTTAAAGTGCAGTTGTAAAGTGCACCTCTTCTGACTGTGCTACTCAGTCTTCAATGTAATGAAGTTCAGGACCTTTGTGAATGAGACAGCGCGGAGAGGCAATCACTAGCAGTACTGATATGGTTTACAAAATAGCCATTTCAATTCATTTGCATGAACCTATTTGCAGAAGGAATCCTACAAGCAATCTGAAAACTAATAGCATATACTACATAGAACTAGACCAAAAGAAAACTAAATAAACTTTGCAAGTCCCTCTGCTGTGTAGCATAACACTTACCAATAACTTGCATATAATACACAATATGATTACGTCTAGACAGACAAACATGGCATCTGTACGGTGCATGAAAAACCACTTTATACAGAGAAGTATATGATAAGACTTGATTTTATTTCAAAACACTCTGTTAGAACTGCATAATCACCCTCTGGTTAACATTCTGTTTGCAATGTCAGCAATCAACTGTATTTAAAATGATCACATTATGTAATGCATCTCAAACTTACAGGTTTCTTCTTATTTGAATTCATCACCCTTCATGTAAATGTGCTTTATTTTGCTCTTATCTGCCCCCTATTTTACTGCATTTAATCCTGTACTTCAGAATACTGTAATCGGCCAAGTGTTTAACCTGTAGTACTTTGTATTTAATCACATCCTGATGTAACTATCACTATTTAATCATATCCTGATGTAACTATCACTATTATCTGCTGTATTATTGAATTGTGGTTTGTCACACTTGTAACTTGCTTGAACAAAAGTTATTGTATTCTTGCTCTTATTGTATTACTTGTATTGTAACACTTGAAATGTATTTGCTTACGATTGTAAATCGCCCTGGATAAGGGCGTCTGCTAAGAAATAAATAATAATAATAATAATAATACCATGCCTCAAAACTATTTGTTTTAGGTAACTGCAGAAACAGAACAATACACAAGTTCAGTTGCTATCAGATGTACAGCCATAGTTCAAGTCAAAATAATTGCGAGGAAAAGCAGATTGGTAAATTACAGATGACTTAAATATTGAAACTCTAAAGACCTTTATTCTATTTCTGTTTCAATGCAATGTTGTTATTTTTTAATAGAAATAGGGAACTGAAGTACATTAAAAATGCTCTGTTCTGCTGTGAGGTTCCTTGCTGGAGTAACGTTGTGTAGAATAATATTTCACTCAGTACAGAGTTCATAGTGATATTTACTGTCAGCTCCGAGGTATGGTCATTTTATATTTGCTTCTGATACGTTTCTGATACAGTATTACTACGCTTACTGCGTGTCCAACTCCACTCACTCTAATCTTGCATCTACAATGCATTTTCTCCCGTGGGAGGTGTGGTTAGACGCCAGTCTCCCAAAAGCCCAATCTTTAAAGGTACAGTGCTAGAATAATGTCTGTTATATTCATTTGTTTTAGCATCTGACTGAAGCTCCACCCTGTCTCCAGGTGGATTAGCTTAATTGGCTATCTGGCCATCCAATCAGCTCAGGGGATCTTGATAAGCTTTGGATCAAGCAAGCCCCAGCTGAAATGAACACAATAATACAATATAATTCAAAAGTCCTAGAGTTGTGGGATGGCTTTACTGACAGTGACCACTTACCCTGCCAAACCAAACGACAAGATTTATTTTCCTTTTGATTTGGGTTTGTGGACATGTTGCAGGTTCTGCAAAAACATTCCAGCAACTGCTGGTAAGCTGGTGTTGGGTTAAGTGTGGGAATTGGAACAAACATTTATTGGACTTACTGGGCACTCAGCAGGTATATACTGTATGTGTGTGTGTGTGTGTGTGTGTGTGTGTCTATATATATATATATATATATATATATATATATATATAAACACAGACAATGTGTAGAACACATAGATAAATACAATGTGTAGATCGCATAGATAAATACAATGTTCAGACAGCAAACTGCTGCCTTTATAGTAAAAGGATTTTTAATTAATCTATTTTTACTTGGGCCAGCACCAAGTCTCTAAACCAGCAAGACCAGCAGAAAACCAGCAAACTACCTGCCCTGACCAGCATACACCAGTAGTAGTGAATGCTGGAATTTCCCTCAGGAAAGAATAGGACTGAAATCATAAGATGGGGCAACAGATAAGTGGAGTAGCAGATGAGTGGAGCAGCAGATGAGTGGAGTAGCAGATGAGTGGAGCAGCAGATGAGTGGAGTAGCAGATGAGTGGAGCAGCAGATGAGTGGAGTAGCAGATGAGTGGAGTAGCAGATGAGTGGAGCAGCAGATGAGTGGAGTAGCAGATGAGTGGAGTAGCAGATGAGTGGAGCAGCAGATGAGTGGAGTAGCAGATGGGTGGAGTAGCAGATGAGTGGAGTAGCAGATGAGTGGAGCAGCAGATGAGTGGAGCAGCAGATGAGTGGAGTAGCAGATGAGTGGAGCAGCAGATGAGTGGAGCAGCAGATGAGTGGAGCAGCAGATGAGTGGAGTAGCAGATGAGTGGAGTAGCAGATGAGTGGAGTTCAGTCTGCAGCTGCATCTTATCTTCCTGGAATCCTCCACCCCCAGTGTAAATAAAAAGACAGTAACCTCAATGGACTAAAACCTGGGGTTCACACTATACACTAAACTAATTATTAGTGTTTTTAGGAATATAGTACATTTGAACCCAATAAGCAAGGCAAGGTCACACACATATTTTGCCCAAAGGGGGTTTATATAACTGCAAATATGATGTGTATTTGTTAAAGGATGCATCGAATCCCACGGTTTTGAGAAATATTTTGCATTCAGAATGAGATTTGAGAATTGGGACAACACAAGATTTAATTTATGTACATAGTAATGTGTAAATGTTGCTTCTGGCACCTTCTCTTTTGCTTGCACTTCAGTTATGAGTCCATGACAGAGGCTCAGTTGTAGGTCTGGGCGAATAGATTTTGAGCACATTCATAATCCTCAGATATTGTTTCTGATATTGCACAGTTCTGTCACTGCTAACATTCTAAAAGCCAATATTTCTTAAAAAAAGAGTAAATATAACATTGAAGATTCTTATTTTTTTATAGTTCGCCAACCTTTCATTCTATTTGCAATCATTCTAAGTGGTACTGGAATTACACAAATCGTGCTTTTTTATTTATTTTTATTTTTTTTAAATGATCTTCAGTTGGAGTTGCCTGCCATAGACATGTGTAATATAGGCTAATATCAGCCAAAATGTCAATATGTCATTAAGCGCCTGCACTATCTAGTACACTGTAGTGTATTGCAAGCAAAATAGAATGAAACTTGATCTAAAAGTTGTGCCATGATCAGCACTCCAGATAAGATATGTGCTGGGTAGTTTTACGCATTGAAAAAAATATGAATTACACATGACATTTAAATGTACTGCGTAAAGAATATGCATAGCTTGAATTTGCATATTATCAAGCTTCTTGTACTTCATTGGTTCCCGGCATCTCAATGGTCAATTGTTAATATACTGCAAACGGTAGCTTGATAATCATCCTACAAATACCAGGACAGCTAATTGTAACCTGCCTGTAAATTGCCGGAAACACGTGACCAATAAGTCCGTGTTTTCAATTAAAAATAAAAAAAAGTACACGATTGAATCACTCAATCAATGCGTGTTTGTGACTGGTGATTAAGTGATTAGATTCTTGACATCTTCAGGATTTCTCTGTGCTGTCTCAACCTAAGCCACCGATTTTCCTTACAATATTGTCATTTCTTTATTGGCATGTGCAGTATCGGTACAGTTTGGACATTTTCTTCTTTTTTCATTTTAGGGAGTGTGTCGGACGACTTGGAAAGGGAGAGCACAAGAGACTGAGAAAGGAAGACTTACAAGAAGAAACTGTAACAGCCTAGTACTAGTGGGATGAGACTCGGTGAACGCAGTAGCTAACTACATTGAGAGTAGCAATTCTCGGACTGTAATATTATTATTAAAGGACTAATAAGCACAAGTATAACATCCTGGTGAAGACCCATCAATTTCTATAACATTATCTACAAGACAGGGAGGGAAAGAGGCGCCAGGGAAAGGTCACAATGCATTCTCAAAATGAAAACGGTTTCTGAATTAAGGAAGCTGTACAATGCAACTGGTGTGTAATAGAATCAGATCAGTCATTTCACTTGGTATGGGATTAATAATGGATTTTGATATTGGATTTAATCCAGGCTGCCAGTATTTAATGGCAAGTAAAGATGCTATCCTGTATTTCTCATAATGGATAAAAAATAATTGGTTTTTCCAAGGCTGTATTATGCATTTGAGATAAAGGGCTGTGACTGTTGAAATGTTTGGGGTTCCTAATTTCTATTTTGTATCAACGGTAATATTCATGACCACGAATGTGATTGTAAATGGAAGCAAATCATGCATTGTGCTGGTAATGCTGGGGTCACCTTGTCCAGTGAAATCAAGTTTGTCCCCTGGGCTCACGGCTGGATCAAAAGGGAGAATTGCACCAGATTTTTTATAAAAGCTTTTGTACAATGTATATGTGATTCGCCCTTTATCAACAATGGAAAGCCTTGCAATGTGTTTATTCTTCTTTGCATAATACTATTTTTCCAGTTTTAATTTTTTTGCATCGGTTTATGTCATTGTGTCTCTCCAATAACAAACAGGTCAACTAACAAATGGAAACTGCACAAGCAAACTCTTATTCAGCGCTGTGCTCACCTCAATGGTTTGGCAGCAGCTAACTCCCACCTCTTGTGCAGGGCTCAACCTGTTTTTATACTCCATTTTGCCACATGACCTGATTGGACAGTTCAGAAGTCATACAAAAGTACATTCCTTTTACAAGAAGTAATAGCATATCCAAACAAATATATAAATCCTCCAAAAGTAATCCCTATTACATCTGCAAGAACTATCATCCTAAACATCCTATCACTAAAACAACATTGTTTATATAAAAAGTATCTTAAAGAATACTTTTTATGTAGGGTCATGAGACCTCACTCTAGACCTTCAGGCAAGATTCCTCCTAACAGAAAATGCCAAACAAAACAACAACTGAAATCAGGTAAGTTAATAATGACCTGACAGAAATATCCTTTATACGGTACTGTATTTACTGTATTGGAAATATTTCATGAATCACTAGTGTAGGGAATTGAGGGGCCTGCTGTAGGAGTGTTATATCTGAGGCATGTTATAACCGAGAGCCTTATAGTGAGTGAGCACAGTATTTGATTGTCTAAATTTCCTGTAATACAGAAATCATTATTTCACTTGCCTGTTTGTGTGGTTCCTGTACACTCATTGGAAAGGTCTGTGTGGTCAGTTCGAAATAATAAAAAAAAACCTGTGGGCAAAGGGTTATAAAGATAATCATAAACTTACCTGGAATTAACAGTATAGAAAACCCTGACACTTGCACTGATGGCTTAAATTGTTAATGTAATCAAATAAATATCACCGTGACCTTGTGTTTGTTAAATCTGGGGGCTCATCTGTGTTGGTCATATTAAAAAAACTTGGAAACCTGATGAAGCAGTATGGTGTCTTTGTCATTGCCATCACAGGGACATTATTCACATTTGCAAGATGAGCAATCAATATTTAACAACACAGATTGGGCTGTGTGTACTTGTCATTCAGGGCAGGGTAAGGCAGTAGATTCTGGAGATCTGTCTTTATTAACTGCAGTCTGTCAGGGAGCCCTGGGATAGAGGGGTTACACACAATGATCTCACACTTTTCTCAAGTATTGGCAGCTCTCTTAATTAATGTTTAGTTTGGGTCCTGCTGTGGCTTCACTAGCAAATTTACAGGGGGGATACTGTAATTGTTTTCCAGTGGTGATAGCCTGTAACGAGTACAGGGTTTTAGAAATTGTGTAGCTGTAAATATACAAATACATTTTTGTTGTAACTCCCTCATCCACAATGTGTGCTTTACTGACTGCAAACTTAGAACACAGAGGGAGAAAGGGTTATGCTCCTTATTAGAGCATTGACAAACATGGGCTATTCAACTTTGAATATTATTTGAAAACGCAGATGACAATTTAAATAACACTACGTTTTTGACTAGCTGCAAAAAAGAGTATAATTACAGCTTGTTTTTGTACTTGTACACGTAAAATGTGCAGTATGCTTTCATTTGAAAAAAATTAACTGATCTTAAATCAAAATATAAAAATAGAATGCTTCCTGCTTCATTGTAGCTACCCTTAATAGAGATCACTCTGCTGCTTAAGTTACTGTATCTGTAATAAGAGACTTTATCAATTAAAGTGATTGGAGTTAACAAAATGATTATCTAACTCTTAAAGGCTGTACTCTTCCATTTGTTATAGAAGTGTCAAATGACCAGATTTTACACTGGTAATGTTACAGTAAATTTGTATTGGCCATATTAAACACATAATATATGGTACTACACATGGTTAAAGAAACCTCATGAAATTATTTTGCTAAATAAAATTACTTTAAACAAAAACATATACATATTTGTGTCAGCAGTTGCCAGGTGTGAATGATAACCTAGTCATACTCACTGTTGTAAATTTAAAGAGAACTTTCAATTAAATAATGGAGTCATAAGGTAGACCTGGCATGGTGTCTAGACAGAGCCCTGCACAACAACTCACACAATTCTTTGCAAGGAAAGACATTGTTTTAGTGCGGGTCAACAACATATCCTAAATTGCTAGTCTTTTGAAGTCAAACATGTTTCCGGAATACAAAGGTTGAAAAGGAGCAAGACACCATATTGGCGACCCTCAAATCAAGGGGACTGTTATCGTGTCAGGTGTGTAGTGATGGATTAGCTGGTATGGTAGTAATCCACAAAGACATAGCAAGTCCAGGAATTGTAGGTGCAAGCACAAAGTGCATGTCATTTAGTAGCCCAATACTTCAGACTATTCACAGTACCATTCCAGAACATAAATGTCACTGAGTCTTTCTATTGTTTAGTCCTCCAGTTAACCCACATTACTCCAACAATCCCAAAGGCACCTCCGTCCCATTCTCAGCCTGCTTCTCTCCAGAACTGGTATGTGCTCAACAGAGGGGGCCGCAACAATAGGTGGTGCTAAAAGACCATCAACGTTACTTGCATCCTATTTATTGTGAGCTTCATATTCTTTTAAGCTCTGCTGGCAGTGCATTGTTATTTGTTTGCATTGGTACAAAAGTCTTTTAACTAACAGGTTTAACAAGTTCATATAAGTATTGGTGGTGTAAAATTGAAGGCATATCATAAGCAGAATGGATATCATGTATATGCTGATTTAAATATGTCCTCTCTTATTCAAGTAATTGTGTACAAACATTTAAACAATATGATACAAGTCGAAAGGCAGATCTTCTTGATGCAGTTGCAGATCAGGTATACTCAACAGAAATATCCTTTTATAATCTTATGCTCATTTGCATGACATTCAACTACAGTATGATAGCCTACATACAAATTATATCATTAAAAAATAAGAGAACATCATGTATGTATCCAATTATTATATTTATATCTGACACAGAACAGAACTCCAATACGATTTGTAGCAGCACACAAGATTATAGGGAACTCTGAAAGCATAATGTCTCTGCTGGAATGTATGGTAGATTTACACACATGCAAAGATACACTTCACAGTGATGAACTGAAATAAATAATATGCAGGAATACAACCCTGTTTGTTTGCATGGAGAGGCGGTAATTTAACACTCTAAACCATCCAGCTTGCTTCTGTTTTTTACTTAAGAGTAGCATTAGGATGGGCCAAAAACACGATGAGCATAAATGCTATCAGTTATTACGAGTGAGACAAGTGCAGAACATGTGGATTGGACTTTATAACCCAAAGAAGACGACAGAGGCACAGCAGTGTGTTTTATATTCATGGGTAATGGCTTTGATTGGTAAGAAAGAGGAGTCCGACAGCTTTATTGTTCATTGTTTAGATTGGATGTGCTAGCATGTAAGTCTGATTCTTTTATATGATAAACACAGCTCTGAAATATGATGTTTACAAAATAAATACTTTATTTTCAAAAATGCCATAATAATTTGCCTATGGTAGACACTCATTCTAGTCTGACATAACTTTCACAATAATACTGTAACCGATACATAGCTACTGCTGGTTTTGAGACAGAGAGAGAGAGAAGTAGCTTTTTTTTCCCCTGATTTAAGCAATAGTACAGTGCCCTAGCAAATTATTTAGGGAGGACATTTTTATATAATACTTTCCTTCTGCTAGAGGTCAGAGTATTTTTGCTGGGATTAGCATTTCCATCTCAGCTCAGAGATGCTTATGCTGAGAAAAATCAGCTGTGCGGACACCACCAGATTTCTTTTAAGCAACTTGATAAATAAAGCAAACGAAAATGGGAGAGAAAAACCTTATCGTATTCAGCAACAGCAGATTGGGGCTGCATGAGTTTCATAAGTATGATAAGTATGCTTTTGTTGTGGACCCCCTGTTTGAAATGCCATTATATCGAGCACTAGTTTATCAAGGACGGAGAAACTGGTAGTTATTTGGTTTTCAATTGGTCAATTTATTTGATTGCAGGGAGACAATTAAAATCAATACACAACACAGGTAGGTGTTGTGGTTCTCTAGCTATATACTATATAAGCATGAACATTTACAAATAACAACACACGGAGTAAAGAAAGAACTTTACAGGTACAGTCCTGAGCATGCCCAGAAGCTGATGACAGTGACGTAGAGACATTTGAATCTCCACACTGAAGATAAAAACACCAAAATGGTAACCTAGGTTGCAAACTAAATGGGTACTACAGTATAAACCGAACAGTAATAGGGTACTTGTGCATGTACTACTGCTGAATTGAGTATGGCTGTTGTGGATTGAAAATCACGTTCCATTAATAACCCTCGCAAAAAACCCAGCTGCATTAATATACTGTAGATTTAAAAAGCAGTGTTATTTAGGCCAACACTGTTTAGATCATTAAAATAGACCCCATTGTATTTTGCTTGTTATTTCTTTTTTTACCATGTACAGTTTCAGGCGGTAGGATTTCAGGACAGAATCTCCACAGTAATTAAATCCCTTTAGTGGAGCAGCTTGCACAATTCACACTCACTTACTACATGATCACATTAATATGCAGTTTAGAAGTGAGCTTGATCTGTATTAAAAAGTCCTTTGATTCAGGATCAGATGGCAGGTGGCAAAACTAAGCATCTTCACATTTGTATGGGTAGACAGAAAGACCGCAGCAACCTATATACCAATATGCTGAAGAGAGGCGAGGCTCAAGCAGAGAAACACAGGCAGCTAGCTACAGCCCAGATTTTAAAACAGGAAAGTGCATTACTTGAAAAGCCATGGCTGTGTCTCCCAAATCAAATTATATGACAAGGAAGAATAAGATGTTCATATACGTTTTGATTAACTGTATGAGTTGCATTATGTTAAAAAATAATAATAATAATTGTCCTATATTTCAGACACTGCTTCATATTTATAGGATTGATAGGAATGTTGGAAACACTGTTTCAGGGATAATAAAAACATATATACAAATAAATATTGAACTGCAATGGAATACAGAGAGAGCAGTAGACATTATTTAGCTAAGGATCCTCACTGAGATATCAGGAAGTAAAAGCAGTAACAGCAGCTTCAGCACAACCAATTCGTTTTTAAGAAATACTCCCATGTACTGTAGCAACCACGGCAATGTGCTTCCAGTACAGTTATGTACAGTGTATCCACAAGTGTCAATGCAGAAAATAAATATCAGCAAGTTGCCATTGAGATAAATGTTAATGATGCAATTGGGGCCTACTTTAAAAGGGAGTAGGGCAATAACCTTTCTTACAAATTAACCCCCATTCTAGTTTTACTATAAATGCCCTTTCGAAATTAATAATCTTAGAGAGAAAGCTAATCATACAGGGAGATAATATGTCTACTTTATATTCTTCAGAGAAGAAGCACTGGGGAGTACAAAGCGTATTAGCTGGGGAGTATATATCTTATACCAGGTCAGCAATTTTTATTAAGTGTACTCTTTTGTTTCAGATAAGCAGGACTTGTGTTAGAGGGAACAGTCAAATGAAATGAGGTTTTCTTTAATGCTTGTGCAATACATAGTTGTGTGATACAGATACGTTTGCTGGTGCACTGGGCTCCATTCTTCTACACAGTGATTATGCTATTATTATACTTGTCTGAAAAATCACTTGACACTTGTCAACCTGTAAACAGAAACCTGTTTTTTTCTGCTCTGATTGTATTTCATTCCCGACTACGTGGTTCCGTTGTCCTTCGAGGTTTTCACAGATCAGTTCACCAGACGTGGATACCAGCAGATAATGTGATTTCCCTACACAGCAGCTAAACCCCATTTCCTTTGCAATAAGACCCTTGTTTGATTTTTTTTCCCAATTTTTTTTCCATGCCCCCTCCTGAAATCAAGCTGCTGTTTACCTATGGTTTGGAGAAAATAAAAACATGTTTTGATGCATGCACACTCATGCTTTTCAATCCCACAAGCCGCACAAGGCATTTTAAAAAAACATGCATGCGTAGACATATTTCTTAAAGACATTACTTTCTTTTCCTGGCTATTGCAAGTCAGCATATTTTTCAAGGAGCCCAGGTAAGCCAATTAAGGCCATATTTTTCAACACAGGTTTTCAATTAGAGCTAATACTTTACCTCAGGACTGTCAGTGAAACACAGACTGTATCTAGAGCAGGCATGCAGAACTGTGGTCCTCGAGGGCCAGTCCACAAAATGTTTCATAGCTTCTCAATTAAGTAATTAACGGATTCATATCTGAAGAGGTTTATTTGGTTTAAATAAGTATAAGGGTTTGTGGCAATGTGTGGATATAAACGGGTCTGTGTTTCACGTGTATTTAAAAATGTAGATTTATATTTAGGCACGAGGAAGGCACAAATCACTTCACGTGCTGGTTAAATGTAATATGTGAGCACGGGGTTGCACAGAATTAATTCACGTGCTGGGATTCAAGTGAATAATTAATTAGTAATTGAATCCCAGCACAACAGTATATATAGATGCACGTTTCTTTCACTCAGGGTTAGGTGTTCGGTGAGTGGAGAACGGGATTGGAGACAGAGGTAAACATAATAATAATAATAATAATAATAATAATAATAATAATAATAATAATAATAGGTAAATCTGCTCACCGTGTTTTGTCTGTGTAGTCCGTTTTGTTTGTCTTTTTATTTTGGCGTGTAGTGCCGTGTCCCGTGTTTTTGTGTTTAAAACCTTTTATTTTCTGTTCTGTTATTAAATGCTGAGCGAAAGCATTCGCTCAGCTTCACCAAACCCCAAATCTCTGTCTGTTTATTTCCTGGCTCTGGTCTGACGCCACCCACTCCGGCCGTCTTTGTGACAGGGTTGTAACTGATATCTGCTCTTGTTGTATACTACTGATCTAGAGTTGCCATATGGTTTCAGGTTCAATATATAATATGTATTTAATTATACTGAGAAGATGTTTACTATTTAAGATGGTACATGTTGGGCTTTGTTGTTTTGGTACACAAGCTCTATTTTCTGTAGCTGAAATCAAACCTGTGTCTGTGTGATTAATAACCCAAGATGGAATGTGGTTAAAGGAGAAAGTAAGAGTAAGAGTAAGCCGGGTTATTTAAAATCATCACTGGGAGCGCAGGATGAGTCACACAGCTTGGACGGTGCCAGTTCGAGTCCAGGCTGTGCAGAAGCCGAACTTTGCTGGGGACAGAGATTTGTTAGTTAGAGAATGACAATTGAAAAAGGAGATTTTCAAATTTGTAGCAGGCAGCGTAGGGGGAGAAGGAGTTAGTAACAGTATTGTAAGGAAAAATTGATAAAGCCTGAAAATCAATATTAGTGAAAGTCAAAAATATGTTTATTGGTGTAATACAAGAATATAACTATTGGAAGAAAGCAGAGACAAATGCTCTGGGTGTTTCACGTGTGATTTAAAAAGGTAGATTTGTATTTAGGCACGAGGAGGGCACAAATCACTTCACGTGCTGGTTAAATGTAATATGTGAGCACAGGGTTGCACAGAATTAATTCACGTGCTGGGATTCAAGTGAATAATTAATTAGTAATTGAATCCCAGCACAACAGTATATATAGAGACACGTAGCATTCACTCGAGGTTGGGTGTTCGGTGAGTGGAGAACGGGATTGGAGACGGAGGTAATTGTGAAGGATAAAAGTGAATAGTGAAAGTATCTGCTCACCGTGTTTGTTTGTCTGTCTAGTCCGTTTTGTTTGTCTATTTATTTTGGCCTCAAGTGCCGTGCCCTGTGTTTTGTCTGTTCCAACCTTTTATTTTCTGTTCTGTTTATTAAATGCTGAGCGAAAGCATTCGCTCAGCTTCACCAAACCACACCTCTCTGTCTGTTTATTTCCTGCTTCTGGTCTGACGCCACCCACTCCGGCCGTCTTTGTGACACTGCCACAGCTCAGACTGCCCTTGAACAAGTGGCCCTTCGACTGGCTGGCGCTTAGAACGGCTGGCGTTCTAAGACACTGTTCGCTAATTTATACTGTCCTGCAGGTCTAGAGCTGGTCCAGTTTACACACTGTCAAAATTCACTTCAATCTACCACAGCTCTGAACACTTTAGAGAATGAAATTACTTCAACCAGCTGATGTAGTTACCTCAGCAAACAAGCATTCAAAAGTTACTTAGCAAATCGCTATTTTCTTCCTTCCGACTGCAAACAGCAACAAAACAAAAAAAAACGATGTAAATGTTACTACAGCTAGCTGTATCAAAGTGAGTCAGATACTGTATTCTAGTCTTATGTTTTGCACAGTTTGTATAGCGGTCTGCCAAATACCTAACAGGCAATATAAAGGAATTAACCATGTTAGTTTAAGACACAAGACTTGAAACTCACATGAATGTAAAAGTTGTAAACATGAAAAAAAGTGTTCAGTATAATTAAATGGATGCTCTTTATAATAGCTGTTTGCATTATATTCATTTAGTATTTGTAAGTAATTAAACATTTCTATCTTCTTCACTGTTTAGCTTGGTTAACCTGATTTAGACGGTAAATTTCCCTACAGGGCAGGCAGATGCCTGTATGTTTCTTTTATTTATGGGGAAGATTGGAAAGAAGGCTTTCTTTTATTGCAAAAGCTTCTCCCAGACATTACAGACTGAGAATTGATTGTTTCTTTTTTGTTCATTTTTGTTGTGTGTTTGAGATGCAGCTGCTTTCAGTCACTTGTTCTGACTGATTAAAGAATTTCAAGGAGTAGAGCTGTGATCACTGCTCTTGGTCTATGATGGACTGTGGGGCGGCGATGGTGGCTGTGTAACCGCTGAACAAACAGAATGTCCAGACCTTGCAGTGTAGGACGAATAATAGACAGGGTAACAATAAACAATTTAGATGGCTCATGGTTCAGAAGGCTTTTGAAGCAATAATGATGGTAAAAAAAAGAAAAAACTCTCATGGCTACAGCTATACCGAGGTAGCGGCCTCTGCTAACTTAATTTCCTACGGTGGTTATCACATGGAAGAGCGCCAATGTTATTTTATTCTGATTGGTTGTTTTGAAAGTAGGCTTTTCGGTACATTAGGCTTAAATATATTATACTATCTTATACAAGCCCACTGGAGCTGGAAGCTGATTGGCTGATGGTACTGAATCATTTATATTATAGTTCTGTAGGGTGCTTTAATGACAAATCTAATTGCAGAGTGATAGAAAATGTATTCAAAATAACTTTTCTAGGTAGGAGCATTTAATTCTTCCAAATAGGGCCCAATATTTGTTTTAATGGTGAAGATTTTTAATACAAACAAAGCAGAAGAACTACTTCCCTCTCAATGAACCTGAGGGTTGTAATTATTTGAAACTGCCTGTCATGGTTTACTGCTTTATTCCACATGAGACAACATATTCAGGTGTTCTGCACAGACCTAAAAGATACCACTGCAAGGATCTAGTAATTCATTATTTTGTAGGTTTAGTTGGAGAAAGTGGAGCAACAATGTTTCAAAGGGTCAAGGAGAGTAAAGGACTGAAGCTAGAAGTTTTGAAAATTAATGCCTGTGGTTACATTTTTTTTTAAAGGATGAATTCTGTCTCCCTTCTTGTGGACATGTTGCTGGAGGTTGGCTCAAGGTCTTTCTTCATCAACGGCAACTTACAATGAATAGTCGTTGTTATAAAATGTTATTAAAATATAGGCCTGAATCCCACACACAGTATACAGGAGGCGGCACTCCATTCCTCTGTTGTCCATTCAATTCCTTTATTTACTGTGACCTTGCACGAAAGGACAACAAAGCTGTGACATATCTCACACAACAGTAAACAAACCCAATTTTCAGTCTCATGGCCAAGCAATTTTGTTTACGCTGCCATATTTTGTAGCTATAAACCATCATTGTAACAGTTAATGCTTTTAGCGGGCCTGGGTGGAGAATTGGGCATTAAAAGGCTTGTGTTCTATCATACTTATTTTCTTAATTTCTTCCTCTAGTTCTGTGGCATGCATACTGTGGGAAGAAGACAGAGCAATGATCTGCTAGCTGCATTGTTCACCTTATTATCTTCCTATTGTGTTCCTTTTTCAGATCATCATCAGCACTCCCATTAACCGCTGTGATGAGTAATGCCTCTGTAATTGCATCATGAACAGTCCTGACACCTTTCTTCCAACTTTCCATTCTTTTCTGTCAAGGCACTCAGTAGGTCGGATCTAATCTTGATTATTCACCTAGCTGAGTTCTGCACAATATCCCAGGCAGCTGCATGTCTGCAGAGCTCATACTAATCTGTATCACGTAGAGTTGGCCAAAACCAGTACATCAACCAATCAAAAGCAGATTGTCATTTACAGCAGTAGCCTGGAAAAAAGGGAGAGAATATGTCAAGATTGGGATAATTTAGCCAAGCAAAGAGATAGACAAGCAAAGTAATATTTTCCAATGGATCTTTAGACTACCGTAATTTTTAAATGTAACCTGCACCCTGTTATAAGTTGTAGGATATTTTCTGCTTGTTGTACAGAGGTTACTTGTTAGGTGATTATATTCTGTATAGTATACCTAGTTGTTGTTTATTGGGTTGTATAATAAAAGGGTGGTGTCATACAATTCAGTTCAGTCAAGCATAGTATACACTGGTTGTGCATTATATTCTAAGCATTAGGGTAGCTGCTAAATGTAAGGAGTCATTTTTAGAACACAGTAACGGACTGATCAACTGCCATTTGATTTCGCACACAAATGATTTGGTACCAATGGTAATTTGTGTGTGCATTTAGAGTAAGATGATACTGTTAATGAACTGATTCAAACTTTGGTTCAACTTTTAATATTTGCCAGATGAACGTTATTATTATTATTATTATTATTATTATTATTATTATTATTATTATTATTATTATTATTATTATTATTATTTTTTTTTTTTATTATTATTATTTTCTTCATAATAACATTATTTTGATCGTTTTAAAATCCACCATTTCTCTTTGGCTAGCTTTTCTTTTTTAAAGTGCAATTTATAATGAATTACAAATAAAATAAATCCCACTGCAGCTACTCCATCCCTAAAAACAAAAATAATATTAGTAGTACAGTATAAAAAAAAAAAATACTACTTCTGCTACTAAAACAGTACATACATTTGTATTGATTTTTACGACTACATAAACCCTGGTATTAGTATATTATATACTCTATAGTTGTATATATAGTATTATTGTTGTTGTTCGATAACAGCATTTTATTATTATTATATGTATATATTTTTTATTTCATTAAAATTAAAAATACATTTGTACATTTTTGGTTAACATCTCGCATTTTATTTTTTTGCTTGCCAATCATATTTAAAATCAAATCCTATTTTTAATAAAATAGAGCCTTCTGATATAATATTGCCATTAATTTGTTCCTCCTCCTGTCATGTTCATGAAATTGTGTGCATTGCAGGGTGTCTGACATAAAGTCAGAGACAGTTTGAATACTGTAGCCCCCCAGGGAACCTATTTTTTAAATTGTCCCGGTAGGGGAGTTGGAGTCTAAAGTCTACCTGAAATGTGAGGAAAACCAATTTCTTTTCAAATTCCTTGTATTTTTCATCAATAAACCCTTCACTGTTTACATGAAGGGTATTCCTAAGCAATCTGCTGGATTCCTAGTACCTTAATAATGGGAATTCATTCTAGTTAAATATTTGCATCTCCTGTTATGTTGCAAATCTCCTTTTTACAGTTCTTGAAAGTTTATCGACTTTTATTTTTATGCGCTGTTCTGGTCTTAAAAGTCTACTTTATGCACATCAGCTTTCCACTATACAGTAAGTCAGCACTTCTGCTACATCTGCTATGAGGACCGAGGACACTGAGCACTGTGTGCACTGAGTGCACCCAGCACCAAAGTACCACAGGCTGAGCGTGCACCGGGGTATCGAAATACCTGGGGGCAGCTGACGCAACGGTGCCTGCCCTAACCGCTTGTAGTCACACACCTGGTCAGCGCGTAACGTATACCAGGGGACAGACAGGCCGAAGCCGCAGCAGGCGAATCTGTGGACGGAGTACAACACAATAAAAACAATACAAACAATGCTACTGGAGAGCACCAAGGTGGGCGGCTGAAGCAGCCAGCAAGGTTTACTCTACAGCGGGTCTAGTAAAAATACAGCCCGTGGAGGAGGCCTGCAGTTATTATTTTTTTTTTTACCTAGCTGCTGCACAACACAGGCAAGCAGGAATACTGCGTGTGCACTGCAGATGTGCCAGCAAGGGTATTTACTCAACAACAATAACAAATATATATATATATATTTTTATATATCTTTCAACTACCACGCGGCAGCTAGCTTAGTCGCCTAGCCCAGGTGGAGGACGTGCTCCCACACAAGTGAAGGCTGGAAAAAAACAACAACACTCACTCCTTTAAATCACTACTGCACAGGCAGTCGACTCCCGTACCACAGATAACTATGCAGCAGCCTTCAACGCAAGCGCACACAGGTTGCTGAGGAAGAAAGAAAGAAAGAAAGAAAGAAAAAGGCTGAATCAGGAGTCACTGATTCCGTGAAAGCGGCAAATCAGCTTTCAGCCTGAAAGGCAAGGGAACTGCAGTTGACTCAAAAGCTCTTTTTCACAATACACTCAGATACCAACACAGAGGGTCTTACCTTACCGTCTTGAGAGGCAAAAAGAGAACATGGCTTCCGTGGTTTGACTATTTAAATCCCCTGTAGGCGGGACAGAGGGCGTCATCCCAGGAAGGGGCCTATCGGTAGCTCCGGTATAGAGAGCTCAGAAATTGAAGTCTTCGAATTGAAAGGGAACTTTAGCTTACACTCACAAGCCCATAAATCAAATGTCTGATTTGCTTATTTCTCATTTGGTACTGTGAACAATTTCCCATTATAAAAAAAAGAAAATCATGCTTTTGAAAGGCTTTATTTTGAGAAACTTCTGTTTAATTGTGGCAACACCTTCTACATGCTCTACTGACAGCATTTGGAACCTGTGATTGTTAAAAACGTTCAACTTGGACTTATTAACTCCATGATTAAATTAGCCATGTCCCAGGGTTTCACTTCTACAGACCGTTTCAGTTTTTGCCTTGGGGTAACCTGAATATTAATGCTCTAGGTAGGATCGCATGCACATTCCCTTGAAATCATTATGCATACAGTCTTTTTCTTTATTTTTTTGTTTGAGGTGTATGAAATGTAATTCCAGTGATCTGAGGGTTTTTCTTGTGCTAATCTCATTATTTAATAGCCCATTGTGACAGGGTACTCGTGTCACGTGTGTGGGTAACACACACAAAAAGTAAACAAACGGATCATGTGACACTATCAGCTATGGTAGTGCACAGAGGACACATAAAAGAGACAAAATAAAGGCAAAATAAAACCCAGTACAAAAACTACAAATAAAAGGTACCACACAGGGCGAGCGCTAGCATTACTAAATGAGGCGTCCCGCTCCAGGAACCTGCTACACTACGTAACCCTCGCTATACATTACTTAGGATCAATATCCCCTAAACTAACCTACTGAGCTGATATTCTTACGGCGACTCCTGCTTCTTCATACGGCCTTGGCTGGGCACTGCCTTCACAAGCACCATGTTGCAGTTTAAGGGTTGCGTAGCTGTAGTTCCTGCAGAGCGGACGCTCTCCTCCTGAGTGTACACAGCACCCCTCTGTGTTGCATTGCGGTGCAATCGCCCAGAGTGATCCCCACCGGATGTTTTTATGTTGACAGACACTCAGTCGAGAACCGCCCACCTGCTGGTCGAAGACTGGTACAGCCAATCACTCGCTGGCCTTCCTCTCAACCAAACCTAGCAGGCAGCAAGTCTCAATTAAGAGCCCATCTGTAAACATTCATTCAATCAAACATAACAACTCCAAAATGGCACACACAATAAACCCATTTCCACATATACATTACACCAACACTAATTTCCCCATGTGCAGAGCAATCACCCTGCTACACCCATTAAGCCTGTATTCTTGTCTTGAATCCACTTTTCCTATCTGAGCCGAGCTTTTTTCCATTTGCGCCTACACGTCTTGGATTTGTTCTGCGTTTCCAGATATTGTACTTGAGTTTACTTTGCTTGAAAGAGCTACCATTTAAATGGCAGCTTTTCAAATACTGTGTATTAGAAGGAAAGCTTGTATCATGACTGATTATTACAGCAATTTTAATAATTTGTGTTAGTCTTTGTATTAACTTAATTTGTTTTGTTATGTGTCTGTGTCAACACTGTTGACAGATGTAACAATTCACAATGCAGTTTATTCATGAGAACTGCCTTTTTTCATTTGTCTGTCCATGTACAGTGGTTGCAGGTCATGGTGATCTACTTTTTCTTGATGCGGAAGCTCTAATTTTCAGTTTACTGCTGTGGCCAGGGATACAGGTCACTGACTTGCTTAATTAGCTAAATAATAATAATAATATAAAAAAAAAACAGTTTGTCCTTGTCAGACCCAATTAGTTATAATGACTTAGGCTAGGAGAAAGCTCCACTTGATCACTGTAACAAGTGCACACTAAAATAAAAGTTTTTTGCTTGTTGTTAATATATCTGTTATTATTATGTTGGGCAGCAGTGTGGAGTAGTGGTTAGGGCTCTGGACTCTTGACCGGAAGGTTGTTGGTTCAATCCCAGGTGGGGGACATTGCTGCTGTACCCTTGAGCAAGGTACTTTACCTAGATTCCTCCAGTAAAAACCCAACTGTATAAATGGGTAACTGTATGTAAAAATAACGTGATATCTTGTAAAAATTGTAAGTCGCCCTGGATAAGGGCATCTGCTAAGAAATAAATAAATAAATTATAAGATTGTCCCAGAGGGACCAGCTGGGTTACTCTCGCCTAGCCTGAAGCTCAGCTTTCATTTGTGCACAAGTCCTACTTGTATATATGCTCTGTGTAACAGTGACTTGGGTTAACCACCTCTAACCCAGTTACGAACGGAGCAACCGGGTCCAAATGTTATTCGCTAGTCACGTACACCACTCTTCCATTTAAGCAGCCCAAGGATTAGTTATAATTCTGAGTTATATGGTACAATAACAGATTATTGGAATGTTTTGTGTTAGTTATTTAGTGGTAATTACATTTTGTTTGTTTTCTGTTACATTTTGCATCAGATAGATTATTGCATTTTGCAGTAAGGTTCATTATATGTTTGTGCCAGTTGTAACATTTTGCATTGATACAAGGGCTTAATTGCGAATTGCTGCTTGCCTGGGGAAATTAATTGCATTTACATAAGAATGTAGTGCATGATAACAAAACACTTTACATGAAATACGTTTTCAAACATGACTACTGGAGCTGAATACAATAAAATGTTGTTTACAATTCTACAGTTAATGACTGTTAAGATAACTGCAGTTTTTCATCAGCATATAAATGTACTGTTTTGTAAATCACATGCTATTTGTCATTCTTAGTCTTCTGCCACATTAAATAATGTCATTACCTGTAGCAGTTGATTTGATAAAAAGTGAGCTGCACACAATCATTAACAGAAACATTTCCATCAACGTCAGTCAGTATTTAAATCAAACATATTGCATTTTTGATTAATATATTTCAACAGCAGGGATAAAAAAAAAAAAAAACAGCTGTCCTACCTTCTGCAAATACAGTGGCAAGTCACTCACAACATACAGTATGTATTTCAAAGCACCATAAGTGATCAAATACATGGTTTATTAATATTTTTGTCGACCTATTTGACAGGAGGCAGTGTGGTCCAGTGGTTAAAGTCCAAGGCTTGTAACCAGAAGGTCACCGGTTCAAATCCCACCTCTGCCATTGACTGACTCACTGTGTGACCCTGAGCAAGTCACTTAACCTCCTTGTGCTCCATCCTGCAGATGAGATGTTAAAGCAATGTCCTATTGTAAGTGACTCTGCACATAATGCTCAGTTCACAGCCTACCCCTGTAAAGCACTTTGTGATGGTGGTCCACTATGAAAGGCGCTATATAAAAATAAAAAAAAATGTTATTATTGTTTTGTTTTACCGGAATTCTGTCAAATTAGTAGTTGTTTTACCGCTAACGGGAGTTAACTGACAAATATTTGTTTTATTTGTTTTTCACAAAAAAATAATATATATATACAGACGTGCTCAAATTTGTTGGTACCCCTCCACAAAAAACGAAGAATGCACAATTTTCTCTGAAATAACTTGAAACTGACAAAAGTAATTGGCATCCACCATTGTTTATTCCATATTTAATAGAAATCAGACTTTGCTTTTGATTTTTTATTCAACATAATATTGTAAATAAGAAAACAAATGAAAATGGCATGGACAAAAATGATGCATCAATATGCATTTTAGCAAATTCCAGTCTGGCTTTTTTATGTTTTTCTTTCAAAAGTGGAGTCGTCCTGGGTCTTCTTCCATGGAGCCCACTTTCGCTCAAAAAGCGACAGATGGTGCGATCAGAAACTGACGTACCTTCACCTTGGAGTTCAGCTTGTATCTCTTTGGCAGTTATCCTTGGTTCTTTTTCTACCATTCGCACTATCCTTCTGTTCAATCTGGGGTCGATTTTCCTCTTGCGGCCGCGCCCAGGGAGGTTGGCTACAGTTCCATGGACCTTAAACTTCTTCATAATATTTGCAACTGTTGTCACAGGAACATCAAGCTGCTTGGAGATGGTCTTGTAGCCTTTACCTTTACCATGCTTGTCTATTATTTTCTTTCTGATTTCCTCAGACAACTCTCTCCTTTGCTTTCTCTGGTCCATGTTCAGTGTGGTGCACACAATGATACCAAACAGCACAGTGACTACTTTTCTCCATTTAAATAGGCTGAATGACTGATTACAAGATTGGAGACATGTGTGATACTAATTAAAGAAACTAATTAGTTTGAAATATCACTATAATCCAATTATTTATTATCTTTTCTAAGGGGTACCAACAAATGTGTCCAGGCCATTTTAGAATATCTTTGTAGAATGAGCAATAATTCATCTCTTTTCACAGCTTCTTTGCTTTATTCAAAGGCATGCAAGTATAAATGATAAAATAGCTTTTAATTTAATCACTTTTCAAGAGGAATGAAGCATTATTTCAATGAGCTGTAAGGGTACCAACAAATTTGAGCACGTCTGTATATACTGTATATCTTGTACAGATGTAGTTGTCCTAAGTGGTATTTCTTACCTACATTAGACTGCTGCAGTGGGACAGGAATGTGGTTACTCTCTGGTGCACCAGATGTACTTAAAGGCTAGACATGATTCTGTAAGCTATTGAGGTCATTGGGATGTTTTAAACACTTAAAACAGTTTTAAATAGACTGAAACAGTCACAGATGTGGTGACTGAAACAAAATGATATGGAGCGAACCCTAACAACAGAAATTGATTAGGTAGGACGACTCTGATATTTCAAGCCCATATCAGTTTCTCTTTAAATTGTATACCTATCTTTAAAATGTCACAATGTCGCTATATTTTGTGTGGCAGCCCACTGGTAGAGGGTTAGAGACCCACAGAGGGATTGTGGTTGCAAACATCAGCACAGCCATCCAAATTTTATTTATTTTTCATGATATCTTGTACTACACTCTCTTTGTTAGACTGCTTAGGACTTCCTGGGTCATTTCATCTGGATAGTGAAATTGTCCCCACCCCCTCACTGGCTTAATTCCTGTCAATAACCAATCAGCTGCTTCCCCTGTTGACTGACATACTTTCATCCAGTAACCATGTTTTGACCCAGAAGACACTGCTGGGGTAAAATGAACAAGGAAATAAATCAGGGATAGAGTTCCAGGACGGACAGGCAAGCACAGTTTCTTTAACCTAGTAACGTACCAGACATCATGTTTTAAAATGAAAATCTATGTCTGCTATAACATGTGTTTGTATAAAAAACCACACAATTCAGGCCTATATATGTAATGGAAGTCCATACTTTTTAAGCAATCCTACAAAGAAATTAAGATACTTCATATCTAAATCAAAAGAGCCATATTCTGTTGCTCAATAAATGATCTATGGCTCTAAAGCCATCCGTTGGACAGCCCTGGTGTGATATAATTATCTCCACAGAATTGTAAAATATGTTTTAATCTGACAACCTTTGGTGCATATGCAAATAAAGGACTTCTATCAAACCTGTCTTTAGCAGAAGGAACAAAGATTTTCAGATAAGGCAAAGTGACAAAGACGAAACTATTCTTATGGGAAAATGAATGCTTTCATAATGACTTCAAAGGGAAAGCAGAGAAATTTGAAAAACAGTTTGAGAGATATTTTGGATCTCTTTTCATTTTAACCAGTTGTCCCTGGTTTTTATACAAGTAAAAGTTGCTGTTTAATACTTCAGAGACATTGTAATATGAGCTCTTTTACACATTCATTAAAGAGAGCTATGTTCCGACAGGATGTAAGGGTCCAGTGGTAAGCTTTCTCGCCAAACCAGAGCCCTAAACCGTGTTTGTATTTTGTAAACCGTCGATTCTAATGTAAACCTGACACTTTATACTTTACACTTTAGCAGCTGGTTGTGTGTGCCCAGAGACAGAAGTGAAACATATACGAAACTTGTACTAGGTGCAAAAGTGAGTGCAGAATCACATGTTCACAAAGCTATTCCATTCATGCATATTACAGTATCTATGTCATACACATGTTGTATTACTCTCATAGATCCAGATATAACGGGAACCCTTGACATATATTTTCTGAATGCATATTATAGCCATGGTAAAACTGTTAAATTGCCATGCAAAAAGACCATGGACTACGAATCTCAGAGACTGGAAGGAGTCGAAGAATGAAAGCTGTGTGTAATGTAGCTTTGAATAAAGGATAGAAGCACGCAAGACAAATACGTGTCTAAATGGCAGCTCTTGTTTGATAGCTGTGGTTCTGCTTGCCCTCCTGCTCCCGCAAAGCCTAATCTGATTAGACAGGGTTTGGCAGTACACTAGCCAACTGGAAGCCATTTCCATGTGTCTCTTTAGGATTTCTTTAGATGCATTGTCGCTTTGTGTGTTGACATCATGTCAAGCCCCAAGGATTATAAATCATCAAATGATGGTTAGTTGTTTAATTCAACACCCCACAGCCCACATCAATGTGCTAGAAGTGTATTATTTGAAGTCGTAGTCCTTGATTTCCCATTCTAGTCTTGAAAATGGTGTTACTATATCAACATTCTGAATGCTACATTTTGAAATGCTTTATGTTACTGTGTGAAAATGCCTCAGTTGTGCAGCTATTCCCCTCACATGCCGTATTAAACAATCTCAAATGTCATCTACATTTAATGCTGAGGTGCTGTTATACTGTTTGAACAAGGAAAGATAGCCTTTTTTCTGTTTAAAATTTAAAACGCAAACAGCTTTTGTATTATTCATGTCATTTTCCCATAATGGTCTGAATTCTACAATAGAAGTGCCTAATAGCTTATCTTATTCAATAGAGCGTCTACCTTGCCTTTTGTATAGTAGTTTAGTCAAATAAAAGATAAAAGGCATCTGCAATTGAGAATCAAAATGAGCCAATGTATTTTATAGTCTATTTTGTGATGGGAGTTTCTGAAAAAGTGGAATTCCAGGTTTCATGGAGTACCGTCTTGTTCACCTCACAATGTAAGACTGAAAATTGTTAAGATAGCAACATTAACGCATTACCATGTGTGGTACACATATAAAGCAAGTGTAAGTAGTGCATTTCTTAAAAAGAAATATAATAAAACTGACTGTACTATAGGCAAAAACAAGAGTTTCAGGTTAACCCAATCAATAATATCCTTGTTGGGATAAAAAGCTTGGCCAATTAGTCAACCCAGCAACCAGGTTATTACCACTTAAGGCAGGGCAGCAGCAATAGGTGAAGGCAAAGACTCTTTGTATGAGAGGCAGTCGGTGTGAGTCGGTGAGCAGGGTGTCTGACACAGCCAGCAGCTTCACTGTTAAAACTGAATGGCTTGTTACTGAGACAGGTAGTTCGATGCATTAGTTCAGGGTGTGTGTTTCCCTACAGTATGTTATGTAATGTTTATATTTAGGCAGAGTACTTTGTTCTCCCATTTCCCAGTTCTTTTTCTGGGAGCCACCCATTAAGCTCATTCCTTATGACCTATACTATCCTTACCAATTATACTTCTATCATGCATTTCATACAAATCCCTTGATGCTTTACAATTAAAATTAAAGGCACAACAAACTCTTATCAAGAAATAATATCTTAGACACAGAAGAACTGCATCAAATAGAGCCACATGGCATTCTAAAACCTCCAAAAAGGGTCCCATGATCACTGAATCAGTTAATATTAGCAAACAAAATGATCCTAGTTCAAGTAAAGGATTTTACAAACCATCAGCAAAGATGTGGTCTGAATTGAGACTGACATTTTTCAAAAAGATCTTGGTGGCTTAGATAAGACAGAAGATATAAATCTGCAGCACCTTGAAGCAAGTCACAGTATAGCGCAGTTATCATGTGGTGCAGCTTGAAGTGTAAAATCAATACTTTCTTCTTCCAGCAGGGTGTGCCAGAGAGCTTTTAGGAAAATGGGCTGTATACTGGTTTTCCTTAACAAGATGATTTCTGCTTAGGATTTGTTTAATACTGCCCTTCCTCTTTTGGGTACTGTATTAACAAACATGGCCGAATGTATTTTTAAAATGAATTTGTTGATCTACTAAAGCGTATATATATATATATATATATATATATATATATATATATATATATATATATATATATATATATATATATATATTGAAATGTTCATGACAAGCACATCAGTTACAGCAGCCATCCCAAAGCTAGATGTTTTCACTATCCTTGTCAAAACTGTACCTATAATTGGTAAGCATTCATGCATTGCCAAGTCAACCACGGGTCTAAACTGCAGGTTGTTGGGTGCAGCCCCTGGAGAAGTAAAAAATATCAGCTGATTTAATTTCAGTTGGATAATTTAAACCATTGAAATCAACAAAAGGCAACTGGGCTCTAATGTCTCAAAGTCACTGTTGCTGACAAAATAATTACATAACTCCTATAGGTTGTGCCATTATATCATTCTCAGATGTCCAGTTTTGAAAGAAAAGCATGTTATAGTAAACTTGTATTTTTATTTTAAAACATGATATATGGTTCTACACTTGTTTAAAAAAATCTCTGTTTGCAAGCCATACTTTCAGTTAGTTGTTGCACTTGCCTGGTCATTTCCCCACCCCTTCAATAGCTTATTTCCTGTCATTAACCAAGCAGCTCCTTCTCCTATTGACGGACACACTTTCAGTCAGTAAGATGCTTTCACCAGAAGACACTGCTGAGGTGATATGACCCAGGTAGTACAAGTGCAAATAGATAACCCAAGTATAAGGCATAGAAACTTCCTTTAACTCCATTAAAAGATTCAAGCCATCATTACTTATGGTCCAGTTCACTTAATGCAAAATGGCTGCTTTGAGAGATCATTTGTGATTTCCTAATGAACTGAAATAGGTGCCCACTTACCCATGAATGGGAAGAGGCTGTAAGGACTGAGAGGAAGATGTGCATCCTTTAAGCTTTTAGACTAGTGAAACATCAACCATGGTTTCCAGGGACACAGTTTTCAAACCTTTTGGGCATTTTTAATACATTTTTGTAGTGCTGTTCTGGTGAAACTAACAGTTTACATAATGGAACTAATGGAAATGCTTGCCTCATATTTACTTTACATTCTCAAACAAAGATGGAGGAGGTCAGAGGTCATGAAACCCTGCTTGCTTATAAGTTTTGTTTCTTCTATTCGGAACGCAATGTTTTCTTTTTTTAATGTAATTAAATAACTCTAATAGGGTCTATCCATGTAGATGTTGGGGTTGGCAGGATATCTCTTGAAACTTACACAACTGATTTATAAGGATGCTGGGTCTTATAACAGGAAATCCATGTTAGTAAGGTTTCTCTAAAGATTCAGATCAGTGGTACCAAAAATATGGTTTCCTATAAATCCAAGAATAAATAGGCTTACAGTCCAAGCAGCTCCAAAATTTCAATGACTGACTAAAGAGAATGCAACTAACTCTCAGCTTTTTAAATTATTGTTAGAATGTTAATAACAGCAGCAAATGGGTCTAATTGTGTTCCCTAGTTTAAAATGTATTTACTGTATTTGACTGAAATAAAAGCTCAGATTTAGCAGAAGCGTCTTAGATTTGAGGGCAACTTGGATTCAGGGTTTTTCAGTTAGGGGACCTGTTTACATTTGCACATGTCAATTGTTCTGGTGCTGGAATGAGAGCTACTGTACACAGTGATGCCCACGACAGTAATTACTCTCCATACAGTACCACTATATTAATTATTATTGTTATTTATTTCTTAGCAGACACCCTTATCCAGGGCGACTTACAATTGTTACAAGATATCACATTATTTTTTACATTCAATTACATTATTTTTTACACATTATTTTTACATACAATTACCCATTTATACAGCTGGGTTTTTACTGGAGCGATCTGGGTAAAGTATCTTGCTCAAGGGTACAGCAGCAGTGTCCTCCACTTCAAGTACATTTTATGATGTAGCTTTTAAAAGAAATGTCACCTTGTTTGCTGAAGAAAAGGGAAACCATGCAGCAGAATGTGAATTTGAGGAATCTGCAAGGACTGCTGTTCAGTACTGTACCGTAGTACCATACTGTACATATTCTTTTTCCATTTGTAATATAGTTGGTGAGTTATTCTGATGCTTTAATGTAGAATAATAGTGCTCCATGCTGGCACCTAGAAATTAAAAGTTAATTTAACCGTTAGTTATTGTGTTTCTTTCATTAAGAGTTAAATGCGATTTGCATTCAGGGTCTTTTTGTTTTTGGTCTTCAAATTTGGGGGTGTGACTTGAATTCAGGGGGCAACTTAAATTAAAAAAAACACTGTAATATGATAAAAGGCCCTTAAATTATTTACTTCTTATTTAACCAAACTAAAGGTGATTTTTTGACATACAAATTGTAATTTTTCTTCCAAATCCATTTATCTCCGTTTAATGCAAATATGAGCATAAAAGACCAGTATCTCAGCACAAAATAGCAGAGCGCAGCCAAGATATTTAGGCCTTGCATTACTTCTAAGACCCACATTGAGAGGGCCTCATCCACATTTCCTAGCTACCTTCCAAATCAATATTCTCCTTCATTCACATAAGAAATTTACCAACGCTACGGCTGAAAGAAATTATCTATGGTGTAGCCAATGCGACTCACCGGTAAAAGAAGCAGCCTACTTCAGTTTCACATCTAAACACAATCTAAATATTCTGCTTTTTCCATGCTACCTCAAAAAATCCAAGGGCTTTGAGGGACCTGTGACTTTTCCACATTCCGATTTTGGAATCCTGGCAGGTATTCTGTAAGTGTTAATTGAGCTGCTTGTTAAATAGGCCCTGTTTCGATTGTTTGGGTCTCAAAATAAAGCTCCTTAAATGCAGCTATTTTTCTGTAGAGTACTTTAGCCAACTCACTGTCAGTGCTAAGGAGGTTTTCTTTGCTTTTAAATAAAGAGGTTCAGTGGGGGAAAAAAAAAAAAACTGCCACAAATGATCTGCATGGAACTGAGTTACAAATCACTGTCTCCCTGCGCAGGTTCATTAGCAGAGATTAGTGTTCCCACAGGGTATCCACGCATTACTTTTTACTCAGGCTCTAAATTGATATTCTATATCATGTATTTTTTTTTATTGACAGCAAGTTAGTCGACTGAGATCTATCTATCTGTCTATTTTTCAATTTACCTTGTAATTTCCAGAACATATTAGTTTGCTGGGGAACAACAGTAAGGTTGCAGAGATATACTGCTTTGCATCCTTGCTTAGCAGATAACAAAGAATTCAATCGGTCTTCAGTGCCTCTGTGGCAGGATGGCTCACAGTGGTGAGGTGTGGTGACGTCACGGACCAGGAAGTACAGAAACCAAAACAATGGATGGGCGGGTGAAGCTGAATGCTATGGCACTCAGCTGGATTTATTAAATCAAATAAACAAAACAAACGATTTGAACAAAACAACCAAAAACAAAAGGGCACGAGAGCCAAACGAATAAACAGACAAACAAGTAAGTGTCGTGCTGGATAATCCAGCACGTTTTAGCAATTGTTAATTTTAAAGTCTGTCTCCTCTCTATCTTCCTGTACCTCCTCTCTGTACACCCAACCCTGCAGCACTGACAGCTGCAGGTTCTTATACTCTGGCCGAGGGGTTAACTAGCTGTTAATTATCTTATTACCCCTTGGCCACAGTCTGCACGCGTTTGGTAAGGATGCGTGACTGTCAGCTAGTTAAATAATCAGTAGCTGATCAGTCACGCATCCTCACAGGTTTTTAAATTATAAATAATAAGAAATACGCAGCGCTGTTATCCGCGCCGCAAACAATAATACAAATAATAATAAATAGGGGTGGGACACTCCGCCACAGCCTCTCATGAGACCAAAAAAACATCCATTTTATAAAAGATATTTATAGATTAGAAAAGAAAAATCATGCAGTTGTACACCTTCACATCACTTTCAAAAAGCATAGCACATTTTTATAAGCATACCCTTATACACGTTTACCACGATAAATGTGCAAATTAATTTTGCATTTATACTATGCTTTTACTGTATAACAGTTTAACATGGTAACACAGAATGGCCCATAAAGTCACAGAAACAGTAGCCAATCGAGAGCCTATCATCAGCCCTATATTAAAGTTGATGGGATCTTTCCCATGGTGAGTGAACCACACATGGAAAAAGGAGACAGCAAGCGTTTCTAATTTTTTGTCAATCCCCTGTATCTATCAGAATATTTAGTCTTCACTCGATCAGATAGATTGCCTATCCTTCCAGCTTCAGTAGTTAGTGTCAGTCACACGGGAGACTGATGGGGTTTTAGTGTATGCTGCTGTCGGCCAGCCCAGGCAGCATTGATCCCAACCATCAGCTGGTGCCAGGTTTTTGCAGGCCCGAGCAATGGACCTCCAGTGGGTATAATTATAATGAGGCCTGACAAAATGCTTGTCAAATGAAAGTCTTGATTGTTGGAAAGTAAATGTGCCAATTATAGAATGTCTTTCATTGGCACATTTGTATAATTGTATATGGAGATCAGCCAATAGCTTTTGGCTTTACGTAGACCTGGGGAGGACAGAAACCAATAGGGAGTGAGAAGAGGCGGGACTAAGGGAACAGGATACAAGCAGGACAAGAGAAAAGAAAAAAGGGGCGATCTGAAAAGTTTCACTGCACTGCACGCATACAGTTTAGTTTAGTTTAGTAGATCATTTCAATTGTTTTCACTCTGACTGAAATCATTTCAATCTGCTTTTACACTAGCCCCTGGTTTCTAGTTCAGTGATTTATGGCCACACCCTGTTGTACTTTCTAACTCTCTCTCTGCTTGTATAGGTATTACAGTCCCACATAGATTCTATTAGATCTTTCAGTGGCGTTGGGAATACTCAATTTTTTTCTCGCAGTCGATGCAGGGTACGATTAAGTCTTCTGTGGTTCCACTTGCATCAGAAGGTCGATGTGCAGTAGAGTTCGTCTGTATTCCTGGTCAGACAAACCCAGTCTCGCTCAGTATATAGGAAATCTTGCTGTAAATTTGACCAGTGCCGGCAGGTCAAATCAGTTTATTAATTTATTGGTTCAACCTTGACCTTTCCTCTTTCTTCGATGGTCCAGTTGGTCCAGTTCTCTTTCTGTCCTTTTTTTATTATTTAAGTTTCTCACAATTGTAACCAAATTCTGGGGTGTTCTTTTTGAATAAGAGCTAATAGATTAGGCTGTTGTCCTTTGCCCTCTTCTCTCCTGACCTTGCTTGCTAGATATTTACAGCACGCTCCTATCCCAGGCTCAGGAATTCAGGAGAGCCTGTCTTCCCCCATTACTTATCAGAGGTTACTATGGTGACCAGGGGCCTATTTCTTTCTAAGCTTCACTATTACAAATTTCTCAACTTTATTTCTCATGCTAGATCATTACAGAAAGGTTTAACCTTTTTAAATACTTTTATTGTCCTACAAGAGTCAGTTTTCAATTGTGGCTGTACTTCAATCACACAGGCCCAAGCTCTATTTCTTTCTCCGCATTAATACTGGTGACATTCTAAATCGACTAGCACACTGTGAACACTGAATTAAAGTGGTTAGCTGGGATGACACATTAACACACACACACACATGTAAATAACTATATATATATATATATATATATATATATATATATATATATATATATATATAAAATTAGGAGAATAAAATCATAATTTGGTTGAAGATTCAGTGTTAAGGTTGCTTTGTTTTACTGAAGTACAGTTTTTTACATCATATATTTACACTTATGACTGAAACACGACTTCAGCTTACTTGCTGTAGTGCATTAAAGTGTATTAAAAATGCAATACAGTGCTCTCAGCAATCTGTTCCTAATAGTTTCCAGGAGTTTTTATGTTCAGTGTAATTAGCACTAAAATATATAAAAAATATACTATAGATCAACTGTAACATCTTGCGTTCAGAATCTGCCTGCCCATGTGTAACAGGGCGAGCAGCCCTGTACATTGTTTTGTTTATTTATTTTTAGATCTGGGTCTCCCCTCCGCCCCTGTGCAGTGTGTTTTGTGTTTGATTATTTTTATGTCGGTGAAGCGCCGTATGTTTTGTTATTGTTTTGTTTAAATGACGGCGTAGCCGATTGTTTTGTTTAGCGTGGATGGGTAGCCCCATCCACAACACAATTAATAAATTGTGGAGGTAGTGGCTGGGGCATTTAACCCTTTGCAGTCCTATGTGGGACCAGGTCTGACAATACAATTATTCTTTTCCGGTCCGATGCCAAGCTTTTTGAGATGTTATAGTAATAGAATAATGACTTGGATAGCATTATTGAGGAGTTTGGTGATAAAACAAGTGATCAGGAGATGATTTATCAGTATGCATTACCTACTATGAAGAGGTATGTGAAAAGTACAGCGAACAAGGAGTGGGGTGGGGCTGGAGATGCAGTACTGAGTGTCCTGTTGATATGCAGTGCCTTTTAAACCCGTTTTACTATGAATAAAATTACTTTTAAACAGCACGTGTGAAAATAAATTGGACCTGACGTGCCTGACAGGTGCTGAATAAATGGACTGCAAAGGGTTAAAGAAAATAATACATATATATATATATATATATATATATATATATATATGAGAGAGAGAGAGAGAGAGAGAGAGAGATAATTGTTGCTTGACACAAAATAAACAATAACTGCAATTGTCATGAGGCTCTTAAAGGGGAGACACAGTTTTCACTAATAGAGACACAGATGGCACTTTGTAGCAACACCTTTAATATCACTGGTATCAGTGCTTGACCAGATCACTACACAAACTGCTCCTACATCTTCCTGACTGGGATTTCTGTAGCTTTTTCTTTTATACAGGTGGACCTAAATTCATTAAATTGAATAATTGATCAGCAAATGAACCACCCGACCAGTCAAGGTCCCAGTTTCCATATATATATAGAGAGAGAGTTGTTGTGGTGGACAATCAGTGACCTTTTGTTATTTTTAATGAATAGCTAATTGGGATACACAACTTCTACTCATACCTAAGTAAGGTCCGATCAACACACGTTGAAACCATGTGATTGCCGTTCACTTCAATCACAATTGCCCTTTCAAAATGTGCGTTATACATGTAGTGAGCATTAGGCTATCAAAGGTGAAATGACCCAGGAAGTGCAAGACAGGCAAAAGCACGGCTTGCATACAGAGATGTCATGAACATAGTGTAGTACCAGATATGGTGTTTTAAAATGAAAATACATGTTTGCTAAAACATGTGTTTCTTTCAAAGCTGCACATTTGAGACCTGTATAATGAATGGATGTGCATTGCAGAGAAAAATAATTATTTTGTTAGCTACAATTTATAGCCCATCCAAATTATAGCCCTTTCAGTATAGAGTTACAGTATTGATTTTATTCTGCCACAGAGGGGAGACTGTCACCTGCTAAACCACCCACAGCCCTTCATACACTGCATGGGGCTAATCCAAGTACTGAGGTGGCCTGGCACTGCTTATCTTCTGACATCAGACTATTGTTACCTAAATAGTTTTACAGCAGTACCATTTTATTCAATTTCCAATACCACATCATTACCAGAGGCCTAGCTTCCATAAGAGATAGCTATCCCCAAGGTCATCTCTTTAACATCAATGTCACTGCAGTAGTACCATTCCATTGTCAGTGGTCTTGGGACAGCTAACTCTTTTAATATTGTTCCTTTGAGATAGCACATTGTTACTAATGGGGTAGGCTTCAAGGGATAGCCTATCCCAGTAAAGAGCCTCTGCTGCTGTAGTGTACGCACCACAGTACCGTTTCATTGCCCTAGGCCCCAGTCTCTGTAAAGGAAAGTGAATCCCAGTACAGTGATCTTATTCTCTCAGATTTGTCTCTCCATCCCTCATCCTTTCACATCATATTCAACAGCCATTACCTCCACACAGCCATAGCAACCTGCGGCATTGGTGAGTTCAGATGTGTCCCTCACTCATTGTAAAAAAAAAAAACACTAGGCAGATCATCTATCCTCTATATCAGCTTCTGGGGCCACTGACACATTTTTTTTCCTCCATCAAAAGGCAGCTTTCCCAGTTGGATTTGTCACTGGTGTGTAGTTTTATTTTCTTATGAGATAAAAGAATAAATATAATGGAACCAGGGCCGTCTCTTGTTGTGTTTTCAGATGTGTTTGTTTAAAGTTTTGCCTTAGGGCCCTTTCCCACATGGTCCGTTTGAGGAGCGTGATGCGCATCAAAGACTCTGTTCACAAGGACCAGGAATGCAAAAACAGAATGCCCATCAAATGAAGTGAACTGAGAGCCCTTCAAACAATTGTCTTGGTTCACTTGAAGGGAACTCAGTTTGCTCCAAAATCTCTGTCAATGTGGAATTAAGCCTTTCAGATCTTTAAAGGCGTTGACATAGGTAACTGTAACGGGGTGAAAGGTGCGAGCCTCAATCACATTACCTTCAGAGGAACCCAGAGTACTTTACAACAGTCACTGTGGGAGCATTCACAGGTATACATATTTTGCACTGGATACTACACACAAATTACAACAACAACTGATGCTCACTGACTATCAGGTTGTAAATACACTAACTGACATAATAATCCTCTCCCTAAAGAAAGACATGGCATTATATAATCCCCAGCCCCACCTGCTCCTAACAGGATGAATTATTTAATAAACATTTGCACCTGGGATAATTTTATACAAAAATAAACTATTACTTAACATTTATACTTTTACAATAAAACATTCATATATTTTATGTTAAACATGTTCTCATTTGTATGGATTTGTTTAACCTGCATGCATACCGTCTTTACAAACACGATCGTTAAACTATTATATTGTTTACTCATTATTATTATCATTGTCATTATTATTTTTTGTTCTTAACTATTACCAGTAAAGACTGAATTAACATGACCCCTTCTACTGGAAGATTACTGAACATATGGCTGTAACAAACCCTTGTTCCATATGTATATCTATGGCAACTTCATTAAGGGAAGCGCCCTAAACTAAATACAGCAATACACCATCATATATCAAAAACACTTGATCAACAGCATGAACAATACATAATAAACCAGGGCTCTATCACCAGTAGAATAACAATCACAATAATAATCACAATAACATGTAGTTCAATATTACAGTGAGGGTCTCACCCTCATAGCAACCCTAACCAATACTTTAAGAGCAGTACAGAAACCAGGAGCAGAGGACACAGTTGGATTTAGACATTCCAATGCAGCGTCAATTAATATTAGAATCAACATGCGTTCATTATTAGACAGAACACCAGAGCTCAACCAAAAACAACCCCAGTTTGCCTTTTTTGCAATGTGTCTGGAACACCATGTTTATGTATTCTTTTTTTTAATTTACCCCTTTTTTTTTACAATGCTTAGAATTAATTTAACACACACACATTTTATAATACCAGATACCAGAATAAATCTGCATATAGTACATGGGTGGAAATAAGACATTGCATAGCAGTTTGAGCCATTCCAGGTTTTACAAGCTGCAGGCTTTATGGTAGTGCGTCAAGTGATCATGGTCATGGTTGATAAGTAGAGCTCTTTACCTCCCCAATTTTAACCGGGCCAGTCACAGCTACTTATCCCTCTAACAACCAGGCTTCACGTCTCAGTTTGGATGAGTCCTTGTGGGTATTTCAGCGTTAACTGGAGAAGAAACCATTATTGCTGGCTATATTTATTATCTGACTGAAAATATATATATATTTTTTAACAAAAGTATTTCACTTTGCTTTTGCTATAGTTCACTATAAGGGTGCATTAAGTTTCTTCACATTGGACGTGTTGGCTGATTTATCATGCCTTCAAAGCCAGACTCTCTCCACACTACAGTATTCAGATAGAAAGCCTTTTATATTTATTGTCATGAGGGATAATGACATGAGAGCATCCTTACACTCAGTCGCTCCAATTCTGAACATCCCCTGCCATTGAGTCCTGGGATTCTCTGTATAGTTGTATGGTAGGTTTCTCTGGTGGACTACTGTCAGATCACCAAACTAATTTCACTTATGACCTGATTCAATCCAAAGTCACTAATCACGACTGAAACACAATCAGCTTCTGGTGTACATAGTATTACTAGTAATAATAATGCCACTGGGGCATTATCACTCTCTAAATGGCCCAAAGCACAGCTGTGTATATGAATGGTGATAAAGGCAAAATATGTACTACAGTATAATATATATATATATATATATATATATATATATATATATATATATATATATATATATATATATATAATCTCCTCCAGGGACAGCCACAGCGAAGGGGGTGGAAAAGACAGCAATTCACATTAATCAAGTCCATATCCATACAGAGTTCTCAATAAAAGCAATAATCTTTATTTCATATCTTCAAAGCTTCACAGCAAACATAGCTAACACATTTTGACCCATAGGGCATCTATGCTCTGAAGAAGACCTATGGGTCGAAAGTGTGTTAGCTATGTTTGCTGTGAAGTTTTGATGATATGAAATAAAGTTTATTGCTTTTATTGAGAACTCTGTGTGGATATGCACTTGATTTTAACAGGAGTTGCCGTCTTTTCTTCCCCTTCGCTGTGGCTGTCCACTGGAGGAGATTTATTTATATATATATATATATATATATATATATATATATATATATATATATATATATATATATACACACTATATATATATACACACACACACACATACACTGCTGTGCAAAAGTCTTAGACATGTTTCATTTTTCTACTCTGATGCATTATGAGCATCAACAATTTACTCAAAGCCTCCACTAGTGTTTTCTACTATTATAACAACCTTGACTTGCATAAAGTAGGAAAAACATTGAAATAGTTTGCATCACATGATTTTCAAGGTGTGGTATCCGAAGCATAATCAACAAGTACAGAGAAACAACATCTGTAATTGACAAACCCAGGACTGGAAGCGGTCTAACAAGGATGGGCAATACTTGAAGATAATATCCTTAAGGAATAGAAAGAAGACAAGCTTTGAATTGACAACAGAACTGGAAGAAAGGCACAGGTGTCGTCCATCCATCAACAGTCTAAAGCACCTTTGACCATTGTTCCATAGTCCTATTCCTATGTTCTTATTCATATTTTAGCCTTTTAGTCTTGTCCCCCTTTCTTAACAGAGGTATTCTTACTGCAACACAGGACCAGAGGATGCAGTTGAACATTTTGGGGAAACAGACTTTGGACAGAGGGTAGGAGGCACTTTTTCACACAGAGAGTGTGAATAGTTATAAAATCTAAAGAAAAAAAAATATGTATATATATTATTATTATTATTATTATTATTATTATTATTATTATTATTATTATTATTATTATTTATTTCTTAGCAGACGCCCTTATCCAGGGTGACTTACAATCGCAAGCAAATACAAATACATTCAAGTGTTACAATACAAGTAATACAAGTCATATATATGAGCCTACAGAAAACAATTAAGAAAGACTCACCAGTATCCAATGGTGAGTTTAATCTCAGGTTCCCTCTACATTTTAAGAGACTGCAGTTGATCCGTTCAGTCAGTTCCAGGTAACCAGAGTATCACATTTCTTGTTTACTATTGCCAAGCTTGTGTTTTTCCTCCAGTGGTGAGAGTATGGCATGGGACATTAAGCCATGGTGTTGATGCTTAATGACTGGGATCCTTTAACTTGACAATGTTTTCAGACTCACTTTTAATGTTTTCTTATTATGTCACAGAAACAACATTTAATAGCAGGCTGGATAATAGTTTGCAGTAGTCATCTCCAACAAATCAATATCATAATTTGCCAGTAATCTAAATGATATGATGGAACACTGTTTATAAATTGATTAGTGGTACATGGCACCCTTGTGCTAGTCGTTACACAGTTCTACATGTATCATGATTATTCTGAAAGAATGAGCTGACCTGTTCTATTGTTTTAAAATTAGACTTGAAAATATTGAACAATATGCAACTTTATAAGCTGTCACCATTCAGATTCGTGGCTAGCGTAAAACAGCATACAGTACAGTTTTGGCTATACTTAATTGAAAATGTGTTTCCTTGTTCTGTAAATATGACCTTAGCCTGCTGTGAAACACACATTCTTTATATTACGTTAGTACTGTTGATTATAAAGGAATGTATTCTCACATCAGCACACCTAAAGGTTAAATAAAAGTAAGCATTTATGTTTAAAATGACAAACTGGAGCAATTTCCTGTGCTATTCAGCTGCTTTGTGTTTTGACACTGTATATTTGATATGCTCCGAGATAATCACTGTCGTAATCACACTCCCAAGAACATGTCAATAGAAAAGCTTTTTTACAAACATACTTCTGATTTCCACAGATACACCAATCAATACAGCAGCTTCTTCTTTCTCTTGACTTCTATTTTTTAACCTTTTTTATACCTTGTGCACATTTTAATAGAAATATCTTGGGATTCCTATTTTAATAGTAGGTCATTTGTTACATTGGTAATGTGTAATCTGTTTCCACTTATTTTCCAGCTGTGTCCTCTGGTTCTAGTTGCTCTTCGGATTTGTAATCTAAACTTTTGGCTATATACCCAAGCAACAAGAGAGCAGAATGGTACTTTTCTGCTGGAAATGGGCTGCTCAGAACTTCCATTGATGAAAAGAATCCTTGTTTGAAATGTCATGCGTTTATCAGACTTTACACGGCAGTTGTCCGCTGCCCCAGTCATTTATCGCTCTTTTTTTATTGAGAAGTTTGCCTCTCCTTGAAGACATACTGTTGTCTTTGGTTATGAAGCTACTTTCTTTTAGTTCCAAATTGAACTGCAATGTGGCCTGCACGTTTTAGGATCACAATAGGACGAAAGTGCCAGAGAGCTGTTTTAGTGCTCCTATTAGACTGCAGCTGTGTGTATGGTACAGCACTCTGATACTTTAGTGTATGTCCACAGTACCTTTATTGATGACCTACATTTGGTTGGAAAACAATGTATTCTTACTGTGTAACACTGTGCGTCACTGCTGATGGAAAAAAGAAACAATTGGAAGGTTTGAACCTGCAGTTCCCCACACCATGTGCTTTATAAATATTCCGCTCCCTCCATAACCCTGGAAACCCTCTGCTGATGTCTGAAGACATATAGACAGACAGGCAGACTATCTGTATACCATAGTCTCTGGAAAATTGGATTGAACATGGTCACAATAAATAACAATGAATTTGCATTGAATCCATCCATCCAGCTTGTTTTATTTATTAAAGTGCTTTAGTTCACCAGTGGAACTCTCCAGTGTATTTTCTCGAATTAGCACAAACAACTGCATGGATAACACAGGAGTGTACAGCCAAAAAAAAAATACATTGAAATTGTTGATTTATTTTGATGCAACTGTCAATTATTTCTGCATTAAATTACTAATTAGTGTGGATCATCTGTTTTCTTCCTATAATCACAATAAAAAGGAAAGCGAACTTAAAGCAGGATTAGGGATGTACAGATCTGGGAACTACATGTTCCCCAGATATGCCAGCAAGCACTGCACTGCATCTGGGATTGTTTGTGCACAAGTCAGTAATGATTAAGCTTGATCTGTGATGGAAGGAGAGTGGGGTGTCGTGTTTATATTTTCTTTTCTGTACTGTTTAGTTTAGTTAATTCCTCCTTTCTGTATTCAGTTTAGTTGTTACACCTTTATTATTTTTCCCTTATTTAGTTTTATTTGTAATACAACAGTTCCTTTATATTCACTAGAAGCATTGTCCAGTGTGATTAGTTCAATAAAGGTGGGTTCTACATGATTTTAATTCAAATAAGGTATTATATGATTACAACTTAAACTAGTTAAAATACAAATATACCTTGCACACTACATTATCAAGTGCTCAAAACAAGAACAAATGAACTGCATCCCACATCAGTGGTGATGTGAGTCATATAACTGCCGGTCAATCCATTTCTTCTGTTGTCCAGCATTATAATGGGGTTGAGGAGGCCAGAGGGATCAAAAGATCTGCCTGTACATCAGGTAAACCACAGCAACACATAGTTCTGCTCAGAGACCTGCATGCAGATGTGTTTTTTTTAAAGCCTGTCAATAACTATTAAACTTGATCACAGAAGAAATCAGGATAAAAGGGTATTTGCTAAAGAAAGAGATCTCCAGTTTGGACCAAACTATCTTATGATTGAGAGATGAAGGAATGTAGAGATGGGATCAACCAAAAAAGATCAGCAGGCTTGCTAGGCTTAATGTTTCTAAACTCAAATTTGGAATATTTATCTACTTTATTTATGAATTATATCTGAAAGTATATAATACATAAATGTATTTCCAGATTCAGTGTTAAATCTGAATTCAAGAAGCAATGGGAAAGGGTTGGTAAGAGTTAGCAACTTGTTACCAAAAGACAAATTAACAATCACTTATAACAATGATCCTTTCACACACAGTATATACAGCACTGTACACACAAAAGACAGAAACTGCAACACTAATAAGTAACAATGGCAACTATCAGAGGATCCTAAACAAGCAAGAAGCTGTATCTTACATTTTTGCAGAGAGCTTGAAGATTTAACATCATCAGAAAAAGCATTCCTAAACTGGGGGCAAGATATTCAAATGAATGAATACCAAAATCCATTTGACATTGAGGGGCAGTGTACGTAAGAATTATTCTCCAGTCCTAATGAATATGCTGTTGGCTTTGCTGTCCGAAGGCAGGAGTGATATTGTTGAGAGTGAACATTTGAAGCTTTATAAATTAAAACTGACCCTTGTATGACACTCAGAGTTGCGCTGGAGCACAAATCACAATAATCTGCATACAACATGTCAAGATTTAGCAAATTAGAAATATGGGCTGGTTGGGAAACAATATCACCATTTTCGTAAGAACCCAGCTTTCTTCCTCTGAGGAAGCCTTCCTCTAGAGGAGGGGATGGACAACTTCCAGACCTCCAAGGTGGATACGTTCAATTGAAAGGAAAGAAAGAAGGAGGATAATTAGGCATATCAATGAAATTCATTGAATTATTGATTTAAGCTTGACTTACCAGTCATTGTCCTGGATAGCGTAAATAAAGTTAAATCAGAGTGTCTCAGGGTCCCAATCACAGCAAGAGATGCAGAGCAATTAGCAAATAGTTAACCTCTAATAACAGTGGGGCCAGCAATAAGAGTTTGTGCCAAATTAGGAAGACTGCTACAATCCTGAAAAAAAATAGCGTTAGAATTTGTATTGTTGAGATAAGAAAAAGTGAATAGCAAATAAAGAAATCACGTTATCCTTTGCTGAACTTGGGCATATATACGTTTTTTTATATATATACATATTTGAGCTGTTTCACAGCAGGTGAGGTCAGCACTGAAAATATTGCATGGCTCCAACTTTCCATTTAAAGGCTTTGTTGATAATTTATGCAAAGTGAAATTAGGTTGAGTTCCAGGCAACAGAAGACATTTTTTTTTTCTATTATAATTGCAACAGCTCTTTTAGCGGTCGGTAGGTCACTGTGCATTTATATACTGAATTATGGATTGATTTCAGCCATAATTGAGAATTTGTGTCATACAGTCACGGGTGATTCAGATCTTGTACCTCTACATACATAAATATGTCGCAAATAGTTTTACACTTATCTACAAAACCAAATGACATTTGGCTAGGACACTCACTATTCATGGTACTAGAAACTGGGGATACATGGAGGGACTGTCCTTCTGTCTCTGTGTATGTAAGAATGTCACACTTATTTCTACATCTACATAGAGAACTGTTTATCTAATTCAAATGAATTTTGATTAGGACAATGATTAGCACAGGTTATTTAGAGCAGTGGTTCTCAAACTTCCTGGACCGTGCCTCCCTTCCTCTTGTCTGTGGTACTTGACACACACCCTCCCCTCTCCCTCCACACAAATGTACATATACAAGTAAAAAAATATATATATCAAACATGCCACTGGTTTCTCTGTATGTCACTGCTGTTGCGTTTTTTCCTTTTGCATTAATCAGCTACCATTCCATTCCAGAGCAAACTTAACACCGATTGTGTCCAATGCTTACTAATGTGTACACTGCATAGTAAGCCGATAAGCAATGTACATCACCAGATAGCAGCAGACTTCATCCAGTAATATGCAAGCTTAAATAAAAGACAGCATCGAGATGCACAGCACCATCTAAAAACTTTGACATGCCAGGAGGTGTCAGCAGTAACATTTGCTTTAAGTTAATATACAGTATATAGGTTAGGATGTGCGCAGTCATTTTTTTTCTGAACCTGGTCACGCCCCCCCAGGATACATTCTGCACCCTCCAATTGAGAACCACTGATTTAGAGTATCAGAATGAAGGGATAGAAAGTGCAATACTTTATTAAGTGAACATATGGTTGTGTAGGACATGGTGAGCTACATTTTCATCATATTAACATACTTGTTAAAGAAAGTAAGGAAAATACAATAATGCTATGTCTGTGATTTTTCCTTCGATCAAAAAGGTTTCTGCTTGCCACTTTCCTGGTCAGTGAGACACACACAGGCCATACCCTTTTGGACATTCATGTAACTCACCTGGTCAGTGATCAGCTTAAACTATAACTGCTACCCTCCTTGGGTCTCACTCTCCTGGTCAGAGGGACTGTGAAAACAAACTACAAGCCAATGAAGAAAAATGTACCAGTAGGGGGATACATGATTAAATTGTGCTGTTTTCATGGTATGAATCACTGCATGTATTCAATTAAAACTTAAAATATCAGTCACCAAGGCTTAGTGGAATTTAGTCTCCTTGAGAGCCCATTTTTATCTGTCGGCTATTGATTTATTTTTTTAGTGTAGCGATTTGTTTAATGTAATTACAGGCTGTTTACAGACATACAAAGCAGGGTTCTGAGGGATTCGGATTCAAGATTTTGAAACTCGGATGGAACGCAGCTCAATAACTGAACAGGTGGCAATGGCAGTTAAGCTGTGTTTTTATTGAAATACGCATACTATGCAAGTTTGCAATTAGGCATAAAGGCTGACATTGGTAGATATAGTCTTGCTTTTCTGTAAAACACTGCCAATAATTCTGTTAGCAAAACCAAGTAATGCAATATAGATTTTAAGTAGGTTAAATATGTTACTTTATTGTGGTCTGGATGTCACATATGTATTTAATCTTTAAGCAGATATTTACTGTGGACCTCCACATTTTGTTTTGTATTTAATAATGTTGTGTATTTAAGGTGGTCAATAAATCACCCCTGGTGAAGTTATAGAACAGGGATATTTAAACCAGCTGCTGTTTGCTTTTTTAAAATCAATGTCCAGTAGGAATCCTCAGCAAAGACCAGCAGCTTTGCACAGCAAGAACTCAAACCTGCCACACCACAGGCCATGGTTATATCACGTAATCCACTCAGGGACCCAATACCATACCATGCCATACGTTGAGTTCTGACTGAAGAAAATGAGCAGGTACTTAAAAAACAAACAAAGAAGAATACAATAACAAAGAAAGAGGTTGAAAGAGAAAGTAAAAGAAAGAAAGGCAGAGAATGTGTGTTGACTGAGGAACTGTCTATTTTCCTGTTTATATTGATGCCTATCCTGCTGGTTTTCACATTTTTGTTTTTCACAATGACATCCATCAGTATTGGCACCCCCCTTCCCTCCTCAGTAAAAAGGGAGTTGTGGGATTGTGGGATAGCTGGTGATCAATGCTCTGTGGGATGCAGGCCCTTCTTGTCTCCAGATTGAAAGCAGGCTTGCAGGAAAATAAGAAATAAATAGTTCTGCTACATGAAAACAACTTCTGTCAGCCGCAGCGCTCCAGAAAAAGTTTGGGTCTGGGAGTCACTTACCCTCTAATTTTAACACAGAGAGTAAAATGTATTTTCAGCGGGTAAAACGCAATGTTACCATGAAGCCATGAGTAATCTTGATAAATACTTGTGGCAAAGTGGTTAGTGGTGCACAGGTGTAGAGGTGATGCAGTGCTTAATAACAGCAGTCCAACAACAGTGCCAAGCGTTAATAACAAAGCTTTATTAAGGCTTTTAAATAATAACATTGACACAACGATATGTACAGTCAGCAAAACCACGGGGTTCAGTCCCGAAATAATAATAACAAACACACACTTTAAGACACCTACACGCTCACCAGTCCGACAGCGAGTGCTCCGGTTGCAAGTGGTGTTGTGAATGTGAAACTCGTACTTTACAGTGGTACAGTGCAGTCCGGGTTTAATGCTGGCTTGCCAGCGACAGCTCCCGGATCTTTAGCTGTCTACAATGACAAACAAGACACAGTTAAATGGACAGACAGTACAACACTAAACACTCACAGTTTCTCTTTATTCTTCATGGTCAGTCCATAACCATAACGGAGGAACAGGTCACGCCCTCTTTCAGTGGCACGGCCAATCACATCTCCTCCAATCCATGACTGACACATCGCCTACCTCATTAAGGCGTTGACTTCTGGTATTGTGGCTCCGCCCCCTCCCCCTCCTGGATGTTAATTCCGACTGACCCTGGAATATACAATGCCCTCACAGGTCGGGCGGGAGATTGATGATTAGGATTTATTCGTTCTCTGTCACAATACTGTACAATCTTTAATGGTAATGGGGTAGGAATTAAAAAATAGCCTTCCATCTTAACTGCAATGCTACTTTGTACTACTGTACAACCACGTGTGTGTTGTACAAGGTTCTTTATTTTTTTCAAGGTATCACACTGACTCTGCAAATTAATTACTTTACTTTAACATTAAATTCTTAAACTCAGTGAACATGTTAACTTCAATGTAAAGCCATCCAGCTAAATACAATAAGGAAATGCATTAATAAGATATAAAACAGTTTGTTTAATATTATAGGCACCTTTTTTTAGCAGTTGCCTCTGCCGATGGTTCCAGTTGGATTTGTAGCTGGATTGGGGTGTTTACGCTTCACCCTGTGCAGCTTTGAAATGTTCTTATTCTTACTGTGATTGGCTGCAAAGACAACAGGGCTAGCCAGTGATTGGATAATGTTTGTTGGGTTAGGTTTTCTTGTTACAGTTTTCTAGTAACTGAAGACATTGTATCTGGGGGATTTATCTGGGGGATGTAGTTGTTAGTGGAAGTTTTAGGGGAGGCAGACAAGCTGTGCAGCAAAATTGCTATGCATATTTTTACTCATTCAATTTAAATTTAGTGAATATTTCTGATTTTTTAATACGTAAAAACAGAAAGTACACAGCTTACCTGGACCATTGGTCAGCTGTCTATATTGATCAGTCAGTCAAAAATGATATAAAAAATAAGAAACCTCTTGCCCAAGAGTGAGATAATGGTCCCTATTCACAAATCCTTTTTCAAAGACAGTTGGTATTGAAGACCACAACAACCTACCGTAGAACAGTTTCAGAAATATGTAGAGCTATGTAAAGCTATGTTTTTGATATGTACAATAAAAACCTTACTTTAGGACCACCTCATTACAAAGACCACCTCACAATCATGGTCCTGGTTTGCTCCTACAAAGTCAACTTCACTATTAAAGTCATCAGCATTCTCAAACATCTCAAACCACTCTTTTAAATTACCTCTCTAATAAGACCACTGTACTGTAAACTGCCAACCCCAAAACTTGGATGCAACTCATTTGTACATTTGATTTAGATATGGAACAATTTGCAGAGAAGAAACCTAAAATACATCTTTGACAAATGTTTTTGACTATTTACCTTCAGTAGTAAGGCCTGTATTAAGGATACATTATGTTAAGTCAACACAGGAATCTGCTGGTTACTGACAGGAAATAAGCCACTGAAGTGTTGAGGACAATTTCACTCCCCAGGTAACCAAGCAAGTGTAATAGTAACTGAAAGGATGGCTTGCTAACCAAGATTTCTTTAATGCCAGCTATCATGTTTTAATATATACTGTATATATATTTTAAATGTACATTTGAGACCTGTATAGTGAATGGAAGCGCACGGCAGGTTCATATGGAGTTATTTTGTTAGCTGCAATCACTAATAATACATTATTATGATTGTATTTAAGAAAAATTGCAAACGGAAGTTACAATCATTTTTGCAGATTGCTGTGAACATTCTATCTCCTTGAGAAGATGTGGCATCTCTCACATTGTTTCACAGCTTGATGCTATTAAAATGCAAATTAACTTTCTGAACACGATACTGTAAAGGTTTTGGGGTCAAAAGAACTGAATAAACCAAGACAAAACAATATGTTATTGTGTCTGAAAAAAAAAAAAAAGTGCAAGCCCAAACAACAAAAGATGCAATCACGCAGATGGATTTCGTGTTTCATGAAATCTATAAAACTAAATTACAACAAAACAAGGACATTAATACCTTTACCGTGCTTTTAGCACAGGAAATTTCTGAAGGTAATGTAATAGGCAGAATGGAAATGTTAAGATTTTTTTTTATTAAAGACTGAAGCCCTTAATATGTTTTTAAAAGGCCCTCTTGGTCCAATAGGGCAGGCGCCAAGCACAGGGAGCACTATTGATTGAGCAGTGGCAATAAAATCTTGATAGAGCTTTAGTGTTAAGTGTTGGAAATCAGCTTACAATACAGGAAAGACAAACTAAGTGAATGCCTGAGATCTGCTGTTGCTGGAAAGTGGTGTCTTATCTAGGGTTTAATTTTTGGAATTTAATCTTGAGCTTCAATAGAAAGCCATATGGACCACTGTCCTAATAGTTTCTCACCTAAAGTAAACCAAGAGGTCAGAGGCCAAGAGCAGAGATTAAGACCCTTGGGAATTGCACATTTAGTTTAATCAAAAAGAGCTGGTTGAATGTAGTAAAATTATTTGAGAAAACCTGCCCGTTCTTAGTTCATTAATTCATTGATTTGTAATTATAGCTTTTCACACCCATGACAATAGACTTGGGTTAACAACAAACCCAACCAGCCCATCACAATGCAATATGCAGGGAAGCTCGCCCAGGTGTTAAAAAATCCAATTGGTCTCACTCTCTCACCTTTTAGTCTGACACTGATGACGCTTGTGTGATTCTGAATCGAGGCTATTTGAAATGGTCTTCAGCAGCTAGGCTTGTGGTTATGAACCTTACTAAGCCTAAACTTTTAAAAATAAGTTTCAATGATGTGATAGAACAGAAACAAGACACAAAATTGGAACCCAAATAATATGAATAATCAGTTATTAAGCCCTTTCCATCCTTTAAGTTCTTCAATAAATTGCCCAAGGGCTAAAACGTGATATTGTATCTTACCTACTGCAAATATTATACCACCATTGCACAATATGTATAACACTGAATAATGAACTCATATTTAATTCAGTTACTTGTTGGTCTATTTACCCAGAAATACTGTACAGTGCATTTTAGACCGACGAGGATCTTTCAGCCAATCAGAGTGCACACTTCACCTGGTGTATTCCAAGACACATCACAGGGAAACCCAATTCATCACACCAGCCGTATCATTTTGAGTGTTTACTGTGCTTTCTTCTCAATATCACTTCTCAGAATTCTATTCAGCTGCAAAGTCAATTAAAAATGATGACATCTCAATCGGGTCCCTACCTCAGCCAGTTAACAGTATTCTCTTCATCAAGCTTTATGCAGACATTTGCCATCCTCATGCCCTATATTACAGTAATTCAGATGTCCAAGCTGTCCATCACTAGATTAGGGTCTTGTTCACTGAGAAGCCACAGGACTCCACTAAATACCTGCAATAACAATCTGTAAAAAGAGTAATTTTCTCCAATCCCTCCTGTGGCTAAATTCACTAGGCTGCCGTGCTTGTTTGCTGAAGCACCACATTGCATGACCATCAATTTGGCCTAACAATTCAGACTACAATCCATTATGCAAGTCTGCCTGTGAAATCCTGTGAAAATAAATAGTATGCGATGGTCTGTTAACTGAGGTAAAATGTGGTAAAAGCATAGCAGGGATATTAAAGCATTGTAAAGACATACATAAATATTAAAGCACAGTCAAAAACGGTGTACTGTATGTGCCACCTCATCAATTAGGGACCAACATTTTGCAATGGGATAATTGAGCCAAGATTGCATGCAACATTTTTTAAGTCAAAAATTAAAAGTCTGTTTTTATGAACAAATTAATCGGTTAACCTCCTCTTCCTTTATAAACGTTTACCACAGTATTTTTGCAAAGTAATGTTGCCGTTTTCTCAGCCGTTTGTTTAAGAAGCTAACATATATTATATTTTACTCATAAAAAGACTCAACATTTTTAATTTTTTATAACCCATCATCAGTTAAAGCAATATAAATTTAGTAGTGCACAAAAGAAAGAAGCAATAGTGATGCTACATAGTCAAAGTGGGAGTGCTAATACTAGCAAAAGCAATACTGTACAACTACAACACCTTCAAGGTGTTGAGCCTCAAATTTAAGAAGGTTCTTAACAAAAGCCAGCTATTGTGCATTTGCACAGTATGATTTTACCAAACGTAAGCCATATAGTTACATGTTATTAACAGTGCTTTTCTCATCTGTCATTTACCATGCATGTACTTTTACTATGGTTTCAGCAAACTTTTATAAAGGGGATTTTTTTTCCTTTGTTTTAATAATTTGCTTCCCTAACCAACTGCAGAGTTGGCTAGTGGCAGTATTCACCTGTTTAGTTTCCAGACAGTCTGTCAGAAGGCATGAAGGAGGATGGCTGCTTCAACATGTAAAACAAGATTAACTGAATGGAAACAGACTAGAAACCCTACAGGGTTTTTTTTTAAATGTTACAGTACCAGGAATCGTATTTTCTAAAACTGAACGTGACTGTGGGACACGCCAGCTTTAAGAAACTATATTTAATTGTATGGAGAATCATGCTTTGGTGCCTTTTTCATGAAGTTTATTTTTTGCTGGCAGGAGGTCCCTGCTGAGGGAGGGAGGGGGGGAGGAGGAGTGGAGGGGGGGCGCGAAGGGAGAAATGTGCAGCTATTTTCTGGGGTTATGGGCAGCTGTGCCCTTAAGGAAACCAATCTGAGCGATTATTGGAAAGGAGATTTGAAATGCGAGGCGCTCTAACTACAGGAATGCCTGTTATATATTTTTAATTGAGTAATTAATCATCTCCAATAAAGTAAACAGTTTCTGAGACTATTTTCCATGTTTTCCTCTTTTAAAAGCCTGCATTTATAAAAGAATTAGCTTAGCTCAGTATGATTGCTGAAGCATCATTGCTTGGTATTCAAGTTTAACTGACAGCAAGGCTCTTATGGATGCGGATCCCCCTACCACAGATTTTTTTGTTTAGTTTTTTTGTAAATCATGCATAATACAGCTGCGTTGTGTGAGGTGCAAGCTTCAGAATCATGACAGGCTCATATGTTGTAGTTCCCACTGTGAAACTGGAAAACATGTACCCAGGTACATCTCGGATCGGAGAAGACTGAACATTGTGCTAAGTTGCGCCCGGTAGCGTGTTTTGCTGAAATCCATTTCAAGCAGAAGCAACTGTTTAAAAAACTGATAGGTAGGGCTGACATATACCTGACGTATTACTGAAGTATTCCTGATGTATCCCTCTTGACGTATCCTTGAAGTATCCCTGATGTATTCCTATGACGTATTACTGATGTGTCCCTGACGTATATCTCTGACGTATCCCCGATGTATTACTGACGTATCCCTGACGTACCCTTGGCGTATCCCTCTGACGTATCCCGACGTATCCCTCAGACGTATCCCCCTGACGTATCCCCCCGACGTATCCCTCTGACATATCCCTGACATATTACTGACGTATCCCTCTGACTTATCCCCGACGTATCCCTCTGACTTATCCCTCTAATGTATCCCCGACGTATCCCTCTGACGTATCCCCCTGACATATCCCTGACATATCCCTCTGACGTATCCCTCTGACGTATCCCTCTGATGTATCCCCCTGACGTATCCCTGACGTATCCCTCTGATGTATCCCCTGACGTATCCCTGACGTATCCCTCTGACGTATCCCTCTGACATATCCCCCTGACATATCCCTGACGTATCCCTCTGACGTATCCCTCTGATGTATCCCTCTGATGTATCCCTCTGACGTATCCCTCTGATGTATCCCCCTGATGTATCCCTCTGATGTATCCCCCTGACGTATCCCTGACGTATCCCTCTGACGTATCCCTGACGTATCCCTCTGACGTATCCTTGTGACGTATCCCTCTGACGTATTACTGACGTGTGTCTCCCTTGCAGTTTTAGAAACATAGACGCAAGCACACCATTTTCCTTGTGCGACAAAAAGATATTTACAGAATATGAAGCCAATATCTCAAAGCGGTTGATCTTTGTTAGCCAGAAGTAAGAAAGCCACATGACCACAATGTGAACGCCATATTAGGTCACGGGTCAAAGCAAAAGGTACTGTTACATTTTCCAAGGGGAGTATCATAAACAGTAAGACGGCATCACAACTTGTTTATGTTGTATGAGCCGTTGAAGAAACGGCCACAGCAGCTAATATACAAAAAATGTACAAGTTTCCCTGGTGAAAAATAGCATTTGGCAAAAATGATTGTCACCCACCATTGTTGCAGATACAACTGGCAAACCTTTTCTGTAATTAGGGTACTACCAACTAAAAAACAAATGCTCTTTAGGGAACTGGCTCCTACACTATTTCTGCAGGTAAAGCAAATTAAAAAAAGTGACAAACCATGGTACACTATGGTAAATGCATAGTATAGCATCAACATGTATACAAAAATATCTACACAAATCTAGTGTGGCTAACTTTCGTAAGGGTACTGTTATCAAATACTATGTCAATATCTATAAAAAATAAGCATATTGTAGTTTCCTCACTATAGAAAACATCTAGGCACCAATATAATGTTCTTTGTCTTATGTGAAGGCTTACCTGTTTTTACATTATTTCTAAATTAAACCGTGAATCCTATCGTTCAGTTGCCTTCATTTGACAAGAAAAAAAACTCTTTGGTGTAGGAAGCTCATATCAATCACCCTGCAGATACATGAAATTGAGTGTGGTCTTAAAACCAGGATAAAACTAATATGAGTGATTGAAACGAAAGTTCTTACCAAAAAAACTAGATTATAGAAACACAAAGACCCTGCTGAAACAAATCTGCTGGAATTTTGTTCTGTTCATAAAACCATGTCCTCTCTATTACATTCTGTGCAACTTTCCTTTTTCCTGGAAAAGCTGATATACTGGGCTATAGTCACAAACCTTTAAACTTGTGATTTGTTTAAATAATTTTTTTCAGTCTATTTTTACTAAACTGTTCTTTACTATTGGCAATTGAACCACCAGTAGTCCAGAACAGCTTCAGGAATATTAAACTTGATTTTATTCATGAAAAAAGACATTTAAATAAATCATGAGTTAAAGCTTTGTGAACAGAGCCCACTGTCCCCTATTTACAAAATGATAAGGACAGTTTTAAAGAATGTATTGTTAAGTATGTTCTGGTAAACTTGGATTAATTACATCAAGTTCATAGTTAACTAAAGCTTTTTCAACTATTTAGAGAAATGTGGGGGTCATGAATGAAGCGTTTGCGACGACATTAAGGCCATAGGCCAAAGGTCTCAAGCCTTAATTATATGCATGGGCAAATTGTAGGTGGGGCTCATTTGTAAATGAAGTCTGTGATATTAAAATTAGATTTATGAAGCGGCAGAAGAGCTGCGCCGGCTCTAAAAGGGTCCACAAATAAGTCAGATTTCAAATTGGTCTTATTTGGGCGCAAAGGAAAAGTCAGAAAGTAGCTGATAGGAAAGAGCATATGGCAGCAGTCATAACGTATTTCTTACTACGGAGAGTGCAGGCTCAAACTTCCTGTACAACCCAAGAACAGAGGGAGAGTACTGAGGATGAAATTATAGCTCGATATATTATGTACAATTGTTTATGTACAATTAAGTTATCCTTTTCATTATGCATATTTGGTTTTATCTGTCATATAATAATAATATAATATAAAGTCAAGACACAGTGAGTCCCATGCAAGAGAATGATCGTTCTCCCTGGACAAATGTCCCGGTTGCCCCCCCCCCCCCCCCCCTTAAATCCAGCCCTGGCCACGGGACCCAACAGTCTAACCGAGGACCTGTAACAAATACATTCGGGATGGGGTCAAGTTTGTGCTGCGGCAGAGCGCTGCTTTACACTCAGACAATTTAGCACTGCGTCGGTCAATCTTGATACATGTCCCCCTGTATGTTTAAACTAAGAGAATGTTCATACAAACAGTCATTAGAAAACATTTCCTAAAATAAATATTTTTGCTTAGGGTCCACAGTATCACTGAGGCCCATTATGTCTCCTCTCTATTGCGTAGAGATCAGCTCATGAAATTATACGTGACAGCTCCAACTAGGTAATTTAATTCTTAAAGTTATCTGATTCTTCACAAATTATTTATTTTTACTGTATACACCACAGTACCATTATGATTCGAAAAGCAATAACAGATACTGCAGCAGTTAACCGGATTGCACAGTACTAACTGAATTTCTGCATTATTTTTGCCCTTGGAAACTTGCAAAACAGCTTGACTGACTAATGTTTGCTCCACAGTGTATACTGTTGTGCATTATAAAAGGTATTATATTTCTTCCATGTGTAGACTGCTGTGTAACTTTCAGACTCCTATGTTGTAATTTGTGTACTGTGTGATGAATGGCTACCAGTGTAACCTTATGAGTCTGCTATCCCCTGGGGATATAGGGGATCAGCCATATCTAGTTTATTGCTGGTGAGTGCAATTTTAATAAGACTAAATAGATTGTAGATGGAAGGCTTCCTGCCTGTGTCGAGCCAATCACGGCTGTACTTGAAAGGAACAGTGCCTTGATCATTTATGGATCATTTCAGTTATTTCTGATTTGCACACACACCATAATCCAGGTCTGTATAATGAGGAATTTAAACTAGCAATACTGGTTCTTTCTTTTGTTAACTGTTAACACACTGGGCTTGATTCTCAGTGCTATTTACACCAATTTTCACTACCAATAACAATTTTAAAATGAATAAAAACAACTGATGCTACTTGTGAGACCCAAATGAACTGTCTGAGCTTTGACAGTCTAGCCCAGGGGTTTTCAGCCTTTTTTTAAAAACTTGTACCCCTTCTGACTGGAGTTTTCAGCTCAAGTACCCCTTTACAATTTTCACTTGACTGAATGGTACCACAGTTGCAATACAAGGCAGACTATTCAGTTTATTTAATATATAATTTATGTCACAGCAGTTTGGGACTGACGGTTTAGGACAGAATACCAAACAGCAGGCTTGATTCTTAAAACTTTTGATAACATGTCTTTGGACGCACACAATTAAAAGACAGTTGGGAATCTCTTTGGAAACACTCATTCGCTTTCTATTCAGCAAAGTTATTATAAATAATACAAAATAGTCTGCACTGTAAATGTTTAGCACACTACCATTTACTTTCAATCCCAGCATAATTATGTGTGCCATTTAAAATGTTTACAATATCAAAAACGTTAACCTCAAGATAAAACTATAATAACTAACATTGATAAGCCTTTTTTTTTATTAAAGCCAACATAAAAATTATCCAAAGGGATTCGGTATAACTTACTCTTGTGTTTTCTTCCTTTTGTTTTTCTTTTACAAGTAAGAAATGCATTCATTTCAACCAGCCGCTATTGCTGTTACTAAAAATGCAGCCGTGCGTAATAAATAAAACAAAAACCGTCAAAGTATTGTGATTATTATTTATGTTTACCAGAGCATTTATACTTCTAAAAAATGCAGCAATATTGTGCTTCACTGATTAGTATTCACTTATACGACAAGTTGAAAACAGCAAAGTTAATGAGCAGCTCAAAGCACTCTCCATAGACAGAATCACCAGACCCCTGCTTCACCCACCCGTTCAGAATGGAAGTCCACTAGATCGAAATCACACATGTGTACGGTGGAAAGTACGGTTCACTTTGAGCTACTAAATAAAAGTGAAATCTTTATACACAGTGGTTTAGAGATAATATATAATACCGTAAAAAATAAATCAATTCAAGATCATTATTTTTTCGTACTTTCATTTTTATTTGCATTTCTGAGTCACCCTGCGTACTCCCTATGATCCTTAGGAGTAGCTCCAGGGGTACAGGGACCCCCGGTTGCAAACCCCTGGTCTGTTAAAGGCTATATTTGAACATTTAAAACTGTTGACTTGAATTGAAACCCATTTCAATTAAAGGATCAGCCTAGAGAACCATTAAGTCATTGCATGTTATATATTAAACCATTAAACACATTTGTTAATGTGTTAGGAAGGTAATACTTAGCCATGTAACATTTAAGCTAGAGCCTTGATCAGTGTATTTTGAAGATATCCTCTATTAACAACACAGGACATGTTTTTGTGTAGAACTGCCTGCTAGAACAGGTCAAGCGGACAAAAAAAAAATGACAAACTGCGTTTTTTCGTGGCTCTTCAAATCTGTGACATTTCTTCCCTAAACCAGGTTTCTTTGGAGCCAGGTTGACACATCTATGAAACTTAACTGAAGACAAGCATCAAATTACTCTATGAGGGCATATTGTCAGCTATGAATTGACATTAGAAATGGAATTTTAGAATAATTTCATTTATAGAAACAGACGTGGGCCAAAAAAGACTTTGCTTTTACAGTACCATTATCAAATCAGATTTAACACAATAATAATTGTGGTTAATTCGGGCTAAAGAAAAGGTTCCTTCAAATGAGAAAGCAAAACCTGAAGAATATTTCTAGGCTGCATATAAAAATACCCCAAATGCACATACTTGATGCAGACAATTGATTCCCTCTGCAGCTGTGCAGGGGTCCCTTACTGTATAAACAGGCAGACTAGCTAATAAGATTCTTAACAGACCACTTGAGCTAAAATGTTTCAGATTGACAGGCAAGTGTGTCAGCAGGGTAATCTATCTGGAATGCTGCACAGATTTAATTCCCTGTTTGATAAGCAGAGAACCAGAACATTTATTCATTGCACACGGTTTGTCAGTGACCGACCATACCCCAACCCTACAAACTGATGCAATAAAAGAAGGCTGCCTCCCTGCAGCCCTATTGATTTATATCAAATGGAATTGTACTGGGTTTGGGCAGGTTATTAGGAACTATTACGTAATAAACTAGGCACATCATGAGATAATGTTATTCATGGGAGCTGAACCATGTGTCTCCTGATAGACACTGCAACTTATGGGGATTAGAGCAGAAAGCAGTTTGTGAGGTAGCCGTGAAATGGCTAAGATTTAACAGAATTTAAAGTGGCATTTTAGTGCGTGCCCAACTAGTCAGAGTGTCAGTATTTGTAACTGACAAATCAAGTCAAAATGTGTGTGTGTGTATATATATATATATATATATATATATATATATATATATATATATATATATATATATATATATATATAATTATAATATAACAATTGCTACTTGCTGGAGGACCATCACGGTAGTTGTTTGTTTCATTTCATCTGTTTGTCTATTTGTTTTGGCCACCGTGCCGTTTTATTTTACGAAGTGTTTTGTGTTTTGTTTAATTCTTTTATTTGTTTTTGTTAATAAAAAGCTGAGCGCCGTAGCGGCACAGTTTAAACCCCAGTCTGCTGTGTTGTGCTGAAATTACTAACTGATCTGCCATCACCACACGCTTCATCCTGTGATAGAACTGTAGTGGGTTTTGTTAAAAGAATACATCTGTAAGCAGATATTTTATTTTACAGACTCAAGCAAAACCAGCAGCAAAAAAAAACAAAACTTGACACCATTATTCACCCTCACAAGCAGTCTCCAGCATTCCTTCCTATTGGATAACCACCTAACTATTACCTTCCCTTAATGAGGCAGCAGCGCTGTCTACATAGTCTTGCACATTTTACACATATATAATGAATTGATGTGCATGACAGAGTAGATTTATGGAACTATTTTGTTAGCTATAATTACTTTGAAAAGAAGAGCAGAGGTTAACTTCAGTGTCATGGATAAATCCACTTGGCTAATTCTCTTCAAACATCTTTAATTCACCAACCCCTGTTAACAGGGGCAAGACTTCTGTGGCAGCTAGATGCTGCACCTTAATGCACCTCTCTTATTTCAATATCTTTGAATAATAACCAAACACTGTGAGCAAGCTGTTACATACCGCTGTACTTGGCCTTATGTACTGCATGTGGGAGGTAATTCAGCTGATGTGCATAATACCCAATCCTAGAATGGTTCAACATGCTATCTAATGGAACCATTATTACACTAGTATTTTAGGCAAGGGCCCTAATGTTACAATGAACGATAAGTGCCCCTGTGGTATGTTTCACATTTGACAGTTTCTTCTGATTCAGTGCAGGGCTGTGCGAGAAACAGAATTGGCAGTGGGTGGAAATGTTGCCGTTGATAATTTATTTTTCATTGATTCGAAAAGAGGTTATTCTGTCTGGCACTGTAATGGACTGAAAAAATGTACAGTTGAATAAGAGAGCATTGCCATTTCTTCGACTTAGTGAAATAACCGTTAGAGGTAATACAATCTTCAGATGTGGCGGATGAAAGGAAAAGATAAGATGAGCCAGACTTGCATTCTCAACAGTTATATGTTTCTCATTTAAAGGCATACAGCTTTTTAAAAATTGTATTCACTGTTTTTTTTTTTTAATCCTTTGCCAATTATTGTACAGGGGGTTATATTATATAACAAACTGATTTAATAATAACTAAGGCGTAAACATATTTTCTTACTTTTCATTTGCATATCAGTATCCCAAGCCCCTTCGCTTCTTGCAATTGGGTGCATTGTTTAGTCAGTCATCTGAAACCCTTTAGTTTGAACTATTATTTTTAAATAGAAATACATCTTTTTTTTTTTTTTTTTTTTTTTACAGTTTACAAAGATGAAATGTAAATGTGTTGGCAGGCTTATATTTACCATTTACCCCCAAGATTGCATCAGGCATTAAACATAGCCCCAAACAGCTCTCCCAATACCACAGCAGCAAAATAACAGTAAAGGAAGAAGTCAAAAGCCTAAGGGACAGAATGGGAAACGTGGTGGAGGATGATAAAGCAATAACAAACATATTGACTGACTATTTTGTACAAGTTTTCCCCAGCAAGGACGTCAGCAGCATGACCCCTGGCGTAGTCCTCAAACAATCTTATTCACATATAGTATAAATCAAACTGAACAAATCCCCCAGTTTAGACAGTATATATTTAAGTGCTAAAGTGCTTAAAGAAACAAAGAAGGTCATCTACAAGCCACTGGCAAGATTTTCCAGAGAGTGGTGAGGGTAAGGAATGGGTTGTTGATGCTGAAGACCCAACTTAAAGTTTTTGAGATCAATCAGCTACTTGGAACCGGACACGCACTGACAGGTCGAATGGTCACTTCTTATTCATAGATGTTCTTATGTTCTAATAGTAACTACCATTACTGGTAATCTGTCACCATTGCTAAAACACAAAAAAAAAAACAATAGGCCAGAGTAGATATACAATATATTGCAATATACTGTATATTCCTATAATTTACCATATAAATTCAAAAGCATTTTTAAACAAATGTTTTAAACCTGTTAATGGAAAATTAAAAGCCCATATAAATATTACTTGCATAACTTCTACCATTATATAAGTGTCTATACAATGATTTACATTTACTAGTTTTCTATTCTTCTGAACGAATCTTAGAAATAGTTTGAGTGTAAGGTGATTTATCATTACATACAGTTTAATTGTAGGATGTTGTATATGAAAGCAACTATATTGGGAATATACTGGCAGGTTTATGTGTGGTAGATTTAGCCTGTATAGAGAAATGCTATTGTATAAGGTCTTGTTATGCTGTACTTCAAAAGCAGTCATGACAGAAGTATTGGTTTGTGTAGGCCGTATTACATATAAAAAGGTAGGTACGGTAGCTTTTTCATTTACAGTATACAGAAAAGGTAAGTTACCTATCGTGTTGGGATATTCCACCCGTTGTGTGTGTTGCGGTTGTTTACAGAAAGTTACCTCAGAAGTGTGAGTAAATGATTCAGTATTTACAGGAACAAAACACATTTTATATTAGATTGTGAGTAATATATATTTTCATTTAGGCTGTAGCATAGTTATCCATCTTTTCAGCAAATACTTCTCGTTACCACATGGCCTTCGCTGTGATCTTTAAATTGTCTCTCAGCCAGATTTTCAATCCCTAGGTCCCCTTTTCACCTGTAAAATCTACCTTTGCATTTCCAGTTGTCATGGTATACAGTCTCAGAGATGAACGGAAATCCATTCTATGTAATTCTAACTACACCAGCAAAACATGAGTGAAGTCTTGACTCCTACCGGGGAAACATTCATCTCTTAACAAAATAGTTTAATAATTTTTCATAATTTTTCTCTAAAAGTTCATTTTGAGACTCGTTTTAGAATGTATTTTCATTTTAAAATATGACATCTGGTGATGCACTAGGTTAAAATCAATGTTCACAAGCTGTGTTTTTAAACTGTCTTGCACTTCCTGGGTCATTTCACCTGGAGGGTGAAATTGTACCCATCCCTTCACTGGCTTCATTCCTGTCAATAACCAATCAGCTGCTTCCCCCATTCATTGACATGCCAGTAACATACTTTGACACAGAAGACACTGTTAAGAGTGACCAAAGGAAGTGATGTCAAGACAAGCAAAGCAGAAGAAGTAGTGTAGTACCAGAAGTGTTCTAAAATGAAAATACATATTTGCTGTAACATGCGTTTCTTTATAAACTGTACAGCTGTGACCTTTGCAGCTAACGGAAGTGCAAAATGGGTATGTTTTTTTTAAATTATTTTGTTAGCTACAATCTTTAAATGCCAATCTGATTGGCCCTGAACAACCTCAAGCACAGTTTTACAGCACGTTATTCACCTGCATATGGGGAGCTGATCATGGCTACAAATGTGTCTGTTTTCTATTATCGTTTAGCCTTTGTAATGAAATAGGATAACTTAAGGATTAGGGGAGTAAACTAAGGAATCATGTTTTAGTTAAGTTACATTTTTGTAATAGTTTCCCCATTGAGCAAAAATGTGTACAAACTTTTCACAGGAGCAAAACTTTAGTGAACCTGTCCCAAACAGTGTAGGTGCTTCAATTGCTGTGTAGCTTACGAGTCAAATCAGGTTATTTGCTGGACAGTAATATGCACAGTTTACCCTTGTGGTAACACTTTATATTAAGGTGATGCTTTTTAATGTTTTTAAATATATAATAGATACTTAATGACTATGCTATAGAGTGTTAATAAAGCATTATATATAGTTTATAACCATGGGGACATCATCTGGAAATGATTTCTCTCCTGAGCCCTGTCCCAGCAAAGCCCCTCTTTGTGCACTCTGCGCCTGCCTATCAGATTGTCCTTTAAGGACACTCTTATATCTAGCCGGGGAATTGCCTGTGACAAGTTACCGGGGCCTAAATGATGTTCATAATGATGGATTATCCATTGGCACAGTCTGTGATGAATTGAGAAGAGCAGGCTGTCATCCTATTTATTGAACGATGATATCTTGCCTGCATAAAAAAGTTTTTTTTTTCTTTGAATGTTTCTGAATGAATGCTTCATTGATAAAGAAATTAGGCAATAAAACGCTTCAAATTGTTTCTTTTCTCAGTTTAACCTTTGAAGCATTTGTTTTTTTAAAACATCTTCCCAATGCAGTCCCTTACTGTTATAGAGAAATAAATGGATTTTCTCCAATCACAAAACTCACCATTGCTCCTCATGTTTCTGTTTATTCTGTGAGGTAAAGACCTTTAAAAGTATTTTTCTTTAAAACAAAGTTTAATCGACTTGTTAACTCTTCGTCAGTGGCGCTGGGCAACAGTGTGTTTAAAGAGCACATATCAAACCCCTTTGAAGTGTCCGGGATCATGTTCTTGTCTGACTCATGAAACAAGAGTAATCCTTCTTCAAAGTGCATATGGTATATTTTTGGGTAGTTTTACACCCCATTTCGCCTTTCAAGTATTGCAAAAAATATATATTTTTCATATACAGGGCGATTAGAAAGTAAGTGTACCACAGTTACTTTCTAATCACACTGTACTACAATCACACAGCTCCTGCTTTATGTCAGAATAGATTGCTGAGAGGTGCAGGGCTGCTGGGAGAGATGTTTGTAGCACTTCTAAACTGATTTCTAAACACATACTCATTTTGCTAACCCTATGTAGTCAATTTCCAATTTTAGAATGATACAAATATGGGCATTTAACATTCGTTTTCATCACTGTATTTGACACATGCAGAGTCAAAAGGAAGAAAATTAATTCCTGAAATTTTTACATCGATTTCATGAGGACACACGGAAAATGGAAATGGAAATCTCTTTCAATACTGTAAATAATATCTGCATTTAACTGTTTCATACTCATTGAGCTTTTCTGATGGATGAAGACTTATTTCATGGTTACCAGTTACTAAACCAGTTGCAGAACTTTTTTTTTTATTAATAAAAACATTTAGCAAAAGTTAATTAATTAAAAACATTGTTTTATTAATAAGGCCCATAGTTTCTAGGTTTTTGTTTTGCTCTGATGTTTTTAGAATCAGTTCCTACAAGCAAGACCAAATTCAAAGAACTTTAAAACCATGAAGTATCAATCCACATATTTCAAACAGCCTATGTCAGAAGCAGAGTTGATAGGAAAAATGGCTTCATGCCTTTTAAACATAACTGCCATAAACTTCCACATTCACTTGAATCACTAATTGCTGCTCATTCACAATTGGCTCGCAATGAGATTTTAGTCAATATAATCATTTGGCAAGGAATGAAATTCTCATCATTACAAGAGGGACTGGTTCCAACTGTAATTGTAAAATCATTAGTAACACGTTGAAGTATGATTCACTGAAACTGGGGGATCATCGGTCATCTCTCTGCAAGTGGTGGGTCCATTTCTTTTAGTGAAAAATTGATTTTAATATGAAATAAATGAAGGAAGGTAATCACTAATCACTAGTTGAGGTCATAGCCTTTTAAATGATTTCATATCATATCCCACTGTTAGATCATAAGATGCTGTCTCCTTATCATTGATTGATGACATTATTAAAGCTACCAACTTTGTGAAGCCTTGTGACAGTCTGGCTCGCAGTGGTGTGGTGGATGACGTCACGGACCAGGAAGTAACTGACTCCAAACAGTGGATGGGCGGGTGAAACTGAGTGCAAAAGCACTCAGCATATTTAATAACAAACAAACAAAATATTTAAACAAAATACAAACAAAAGGGCACGAGGGCCAAACGAATAAATAAACAAACAAGTAAGTGCCGTGCTGGATTATCCAGCACGTATTAGCAATTGTTTTTTAAATATTATTCCTTCTCTCCGCTCCCCGTACTCTCTACTCCAACACCCCAACATCAAGTGCAGAGAGCTGCAGGTTTATATACTCTGGCCGAGGGATTAACTAGTTGGTAATTATCTTATTATCCCCCGGCCAGAGTCTGCACGCGTTTGGTAAGGATGCATGACTGTCAGCTATTTAAATAATCAGTAGCTGATCAGCCATGCATCCTCACGGGGTTTTTAAATAATAATAAAAAGACGCGGCGCTTTTACCCGCGCCGCAAACAAAAATACAAATAATAATAAATAGGGGCGGGACACTCCGCCACACATGCCCCCCCTTGTGCGCAGCACACATGGCCCCAACGGCCACCTCCCCCCTCAGTCTTAAAGTCCCGGAAGAGAGGGAAGCAAGTTACTTCTGGGGGGTGGCCATGGTGGAATCTCTGGCACCCCCCCATTCTTCGTGGCCGGCAGCTCCCTCTTCCGGGGCTCCCGCCACACTCTATCCTGCCGCGAAAGTGCGGCTGGGGGAGCTGGTCTCCTGACCTCTCCCCCCTTCTTCATGGCTGGCAGTTCCCCTCCGTGGGGCTCCGACCACATGATCTCCAGCCGCGAAAGTGCGGCTGGGGGAGCTGGTCTCCTGACCTCCCCCCCTTTCTTCATTTCTGGCAGCTCCCTTTCATGGAGCTCCGGCCATCGTGTAGCGACCCCAGGCGAAGCAGGATCCCTGGCGACCCCAGGTGAAGCCGGACCCTCGACGACCCCAGGCGAAGCAGGATCCCTGGCGACCCCAGGCAAAGCCGGACCCTCGACGACCCCAGGCGAAGCAGGATCCCTGGCGACCCCAGGCGACGGCAGCAGCAGCGGACCCTCGGAAGGCGACGGCAGCAGCAGCGGACCCTCGGAAGGCGACGGCAGCAGCAGCGGACCCTCGGAAGGCGACGGCAGCAGCAGCGGACCCTCGGAAGGCGACGGCAGCAGCAGCGGACCCCCGGAAGGCGACGGCAGCAGCAGCGGACCCTCGGAAGGCGAACTCGGGAGGGGAGCCCCTGGCCATGGAGGCGGCAGCGGGAGCTCCACTTCTCCCTCGTACCCTGTGTCCTGTGGAGAACAAAAGGCAGCCCCAGGCGATGCAGAACAGCCATCCCCAGGCAATGGCGATGGTGGGAGGGGAAAGCAGTCCTCCCACAGCGGCTGAGACGGAACCAGCAGGTATTTACCCTCTGCTGGTGGAGCTGGGAGTGGCAAGCAGTCCTCCCACGGCGGCTGAGGCGGAACCAGCAGGTATTCACCCTCTGCTGGTGGAGGTGGGAGGGGCAAGCAGTCCTCCCACGACGGTTGAGGCAGAACCAGCAGGCATTCACCCTCTGCTGGTGGAGGTGGGAGGGGCAAGCAGTCCTCCCACGACGGTGGAGGCGGAACCAGCAGGCATTCACCCTCTGCTGGTGGAGGTGGGAGGGGCAAGCAGTCCTCCCACGACGGTGGATGTGGAACCAGCAGGCATTCACCCTCTGCTGGTGGAGGTGGGAGGGGCAAGCAGTCCTCCCACGACGGTGGAGGCAGAACCAGCAGGCATTCACCCTCTGCTGGTGGAGGTGGGAGGGGCAAGCAGTCCTCCCACGACGGTGGATGTGGAACCAGCAGGCATTCACCCTCTGCTGGTGGAGGTGGCGGAGGCAGAGGCAGCTCTTGCTGCTCTGCTCCTGGTGGTGGTGGAGACAGAGGCAGCTCCTGCTGCTCTGCTCCTGGTGGTGGTGGAGGCAGAGGCGATGGGGCGGATGCTGGCCACTCAGAGGGAGGCTGTGGCGGTGCTGGCTCCCTCTGCTGTGGCGGCTGGGCTGGTGTGTGCCGTGCTCCCTTCAGCAGCATAAATAGAGGCTGCTGGGGAACACCAGCATCCTGCCCTTCTCCCCCCCAGAAAAATTCAGGGGGTTGAGCCTGTAACTCCTCCCCTTCTGGCTCTTGGGACTGCAGCTTGGGTCCTAAGGCTGTGGAAGCGCAGACTTCCACCTCTTGGGCTATGGACGCACCGACTCCCCCCTCTTTGGGCTGTGGACGCACCGACTCCTCCCTCTTGGGCTGTGGACGCACCGACTCCTCCCTCTTGGGCTGTGGACGCACCGACTCCCCCCTCTTGGGCGTAGGAGGTTCGGGCTCCTCCCACTCGGGCGTAGGACGTTCGGGCTCCTCCCACTCGGGCGTAGGACGTTCGGGCTCCTCCCACTCGGGCGTAGGACGTTCGGGCTCCTCCCACTCGGGCGTAGGACGTTCGGGCTCCTCCCACTCGGGCGTAGGACGTTCGGGCTCCTCCCACTCGGGCGTAGGACGTTCGGGCTCCTCCCACTCGGGCGTAGGACGTTCGGGCTCCTCCCCAGGCTGTGGAGGCGAAACCAGCAGGCATTCTCCCTCTGCTGGTGGAGACGGTAGCGATGGCTCCTCTCCCTCTGATGCTGGAGACGGTAGCGATGGCTCCTCTCCCTCTGATGCTGGAGATGGCAGCGATGGCTCCTCTCCCTCTGATGCTGGAGACGGTAGCGATGGCTCCTCTCCCTCTGATGCTGGAGACGGTAGCGATGGCTCCTCTCCCTCTGATGCTGGAGACGGCAGCGATGGCTCCTCTCCCTCTGGCGCTGGAGACGGCAGCGATGGCTCCTCTCCCTCTGGCGCTGGAGACGGCAGCGATGGCTCCTCTCCCTCTGGCGCTGGAGACGGCAGCGATGGCTCCTCTCCCTCTGGCGCTGGAGACGGCAGCGATGGCTCCTCTCCCTCTGGCGCTGGAGACGGCAGCGATGGCTCCTCTCCCTCTGGCGCTGGAGACGGCAGCGATGGCTCCTCTCCCTCTGGCGCTGGAGACGGCAGCGATGGCTCCTCTCCCTCTGGCGCTGGAGACGGCAGCGATGGCTCCTCTCCCTCTGGCGCTGGAGACGGCAGCGATGGCTCCTCTCCCTCTGCTGGTGGAGACGGTAGCGATGGCTCCTCTCCCTTTTGTGCTGGAGATGGCAGCAGCAGGGTCTCTCCCATATCCGCAGCCAGGTAGTTGAACACCATGGCTGCGATGTCTGGGAGGGAAGCTGGGTGGTGTTGCTGTTCCCAGGCCTCCCAGCGCTCCCCATCTCTTGCCCACAGGAGGTTGATCACTGCAGGGAGGGCTTCCTCATAATCCCTCCCCGGCTCCACCAGCCAGTCCCAGACTCCCTCAGAGGAGAGTGCATTCGTCCTCTTTGGAGGATGCAGGTCCTCCCTCACTGGACGCTCTGGCTCCTCTTTCTCCTGCCATGGAGGGGGTTGGTCGGGTGCTATGTGACCCACCTCCCCAACAGCGAAGCACCACTCCTCACCTTTCAAGCAGGTGGGGCAGACGTCCAGCATGGTTGAGCTACAGTGGGACCTGCGACCGGCCCCACGCTGCTGTAGCTGCTGCTTCCTCCGTCCGCTTCTTCCCATATTTTTTTTTTTTTTTTTTTTTTTTTCCCCCAAAAACCACACAAAAACACTTTGAAAAAAAAACGAACAAAAAAAACGAGCTTTTCTTTCCTGGTCCGGCTATTGGAGGCGTTTGTTTTATCCCACCGCTGCCACCATATGTGACAGTCTGGCTCGCAGTGGTGTGGTGGATGACGTCACGGACCAGGAAGTAACTGACTCCAAACAGTGGATGGGCGGGTGAAACTGAGTGCAAAAGCACTCAGCGTATTTAATAACAAACAAACAAAATATTTAAACAAAATACAAACAAAAGGGCACGAGGGCCAAACGAATAAATAAACAAACAAGTAAGTGCCGTGCTGGATTATCCAGCACGTATTAGCAATTGTTTTTTAAATATTATTCCTTCTCTCCGCTCCCCGTACTCTCTACTCCAACACCCCAACATCAAGTGCAGAGAGCTGCAGGTTTATATACTCTGGCCGAGGGATTAACTAGTTGGTAATTATCTTATTATCCCCTGGCCAGAGTCTGCACGCGTTTGGTAAGGATGCATGACTGTCAGCTATTTAAATAATCAGTAGCTGATCAGCCATGCATCCTCACGGGGTTTTTAAATAATAATAAAAAGACGCGGCGCTTTTACCCGCGCCGCAAACAAAAATACAAATAATAATAAATAGGGGCGGGACACTCCGCCACAAGCCTAAACCCGGGACACGTCTGGGGTGGGGAGGTATAGCAAAACGTTATTCTTTTTATTAACCCTGCAAAACCGCATATCTGTATCACACATTTTATATATAAAATAAGCCTTTTTGTTCTTACTATTTTGCAATGTTTTTGGGTGTTCTTTCGAAAAAAAAAAAATTCAGCTCACCTCCTTATTAATTTTGTTCGCGCCGCGGAGCTTCAAGACAACAGCCACTGCCTGTGAGATGACTGACACCGTCTGCCTGGAAACAGAATGCAGAGAGGAAGCTGCAACTAGGATAATCATGGTGACAAGCGGTAATTATGCAACAGTGGGTGCGTTAAATAACTGAACCCCCCCCAGTCAGAGCAGCTCAGAAACAACCCACAATGGCTCGGTTCCGCTTTAGATTTACCGCAGTCGATCATGGTGGTGCCTTATTACCGTTGAGCCTATGGCCAAACACAGACGTTCATGAAAAATGGGACATAGACGGGACAACTACCCAAAAGCGGGACAAAAGTAACATTTTACTAAACCTGTGGGGACACCAGGACGTGCTCCCTAAAAAGGGGACTGTCCCGGGAAAATCGGGACGGTTGGTAGCTTTACATTATGTTACATATGCTTTTAATCCATCTCATTCCCTTAGAACAGGTCTTCACTGATCGTAGAAGCGCGTTAGCCTTCAACATCCCTACCCACACAGAAGCATGAGGCGCAATGCTGGAGAACTGACAGGACAGAATGAACACAATTAAACTGACACCCAGGTGAATGCTTTGCCCAATTACCAGTCCATTTACAAGTTTATTTCAAGGGAAATCATTTAAAGAAGAGTAGAAAATATTTTTTCATTACGTTTCGTTTGCAGTATATTCAGTGACAATCAAAAAAAATAAGATACTACTTGGACCACTTATTGAATTGCTCAGGTTTTTAATCACAGAAAACATGATAACACATGCGCTTGATCTACATAACGACTGGACCATCAAAAACAAGAAAGCTACATTAGTTGCAGTTCATACAGATCTGTATCACTGGAATGAGTTCCCCATATCTTAATACCGTGATTGATAGACACAGGAAACTGCAATTAATTAGTTATACATGTGTCTTCTTTTTGTCAGAATAGCACTTTTTGCAAAGAGAAAAAAAGACGAATCATCAGATCCGACTTCTGCAAGAAACACAAATCATTTGAAATAAATAAAAAAACCTTGGAGCTTTGTATGTAAATCAGATATGAAAATGTACAAGTACAGCACCTTTACAACAGGAATAAATGTGAAAGCAAATGACTACATCTGCTTCAAGCAAAAAGGTCACTGTAGAAACTACACTGGAATGATAAAAAATACTTTCAATTGCATGCATAAAAAGTATTCAAGAACGAACAACAACAACAACATATATAGCTTGTGTTTTAAAGTCAAGCCTGATCTGCTGAATAATGGAATTAGAGAAGAATTTTACCGAGATGATTCTTACACGGGTAATGCAAAAATAGTTCAATGACAACACATTAGGATAAAGTTACAGATTTCAGATGTTACTTACATGAGAGAAGCTGTTATTTGCTTCATGCTAATATTGGACTCAGCTTTTGCCAAGATAGTAGTGGTGGGGACCAACCAAGACATAACATGACTACAGCATCTGCACGTGTTGAAGAAGAATACGAGCCCCTAGTGCTTTTCCTCTGCCAGGTAATGTGGATGTTCTTATTGGCCCTGTGTTGATGGTTGAAGTGTAATGCTGGCTCCAGGGATCATAAAAATGTTATTCCCCCCCCCCCCCCCACCCCCCATGCCTTTAAAATGGTTGGTCTGCAGATAAGTTTGGATGCTCTTGTTTTGAAGGGTTGTTACTAATAAAATAGGGTTAGGCCATTGGGTTGTTCCTTCTGTGGGGTTCTGGAGTACATTTTCTGTAAAATATAATGCCGGCTAGGTTTAACCAATTTATTTAGGTTTTCCTGTTTGAGAGTGTGCAGAGCTGATAATGGAGTGACAGTGGGGGACAACACTGGATGAATGATTTAAGAAAATAAATCCATAAACTTGTGACTCTCAGCCAATCGTTTGGGAGTCAGACACTATTCAAACAGATTTCAATGTGATGTACGCGGCATGTCTGCTGTCATCATGACTCTCCTGGCAGTGTGGCAAATGTAACTTAAAGGCTCTCACAGAAGGAATCTGATCAGAAATATGACCCCTCCCCAGATATAAAGTAAATATGTATGGAGGATTACCAGTGCTTATCGCATCGCCTCAATTTAATATCTATAGGTCTATAGGACTCAAATCCTTTCCATCCACATGGCATACTTTGAGATCTGATTTGTGACTGGAGGCTCTTGCTTTTACTTTGAAGACAGATTATCCCATTCTATACAGTTCCTCCATACAGCTTTAAAATAGTTTTACTTATTTATGTTTGAATCACAGACATAGGGGCTCATGTAACAGGGTGCAGGATTTGCAGTGACCAGCGACCACACACAAGCTAACGTATTAAAAGTTTTACAGATCCCCTGCAGGGTTTACAAGAAACACATTACCTGTGCTGTAATCCTATGTCCATATCGCAGAAATATTTTTTCCCCCCATACTCCCGATTGTTTTAATATTTTTTTTTATTCACATATCATAGCCACTAGGGAATTGCTTTTTTTTCAACTTTCACTCAAGAACATTCGCTAGGAGAAAGATCAATTTTTGTATCTAGTTCATGCTCCCTCCTGCAACAATGCTGGTGCTCTGATTGAAATGAGTGGCGTATGGTGGGAACAGAAACCCAGTCTTGTTGCAGGAGGAAGCATTATCTGTACACGCTACGATACTTAGAATTTCTATTTTATCCTAGCAAACGCCCCGAGTAAACGTGTATTGTCCAGCTGATTGATGATGTGTGATTAAAAATAAAAAAATAAAAATAGGTACTTAAAAATACATGCAATGCATTTCTTGTAAACTTTACAGGGTGTTATAACTTTACAAAATAACAAGGCTTGCTTGCACAGTCAGTTACTGAGCTTTTAATGCCATCTCATTGAGCAATTGTCTAAATATGTAATGGCAGAGCATTACACACCTGTCTGTTACACATTTCAAGCACAGAAGGAGAAACTTTGGAACACTATGTAGTATAGAGATGAAGGAATTCTATTTATAAAAATATTCATTATAATGAGCCTAAGCCATATATTAATTCATAGTTATTAAAGATGACAAGTCTTGAACAATGGTAGATGTTAATAATCAAATTACATTTTATTAAATAATGACATCTATTGGTTATTGATAGTACAAAAACAAACGAGTATTGCAAATATAGTGTTAGACAGAACATACAAGTTGACTAGGTTAAACAGTCACATAATAGGTCCACATTATCTACCTGGACTGTGAAGAACCTCTTACAGGCAGGGCAGGAGAATGTAGACGTGGCAGTCATTTCCAAGGAACTCAAAGAATATCTCTCGGTTTAGTGTATTTATACAGCAACACGGTTCAATGAGATGATTCTCCTAGGGCATTATGTCACTCCTGTTGCTTTGCATTTGAACACAAATGGTCTAGTTTTCATTCCAACTCAAATTGGTTATGCTACTTTCTTCTCTATACCCCTTTGTGGCCATGCATTTGTGGGATATGCAGAAAGAGCCCACATGTTAAAACTTCCTACCCTCATAACCCAGTTGTCTTTTATGGTTTATTTAATTGTAGTAATTAATACAAAGCCACATAGATAAAAGCCATGTGATAATGGAGAAATAAGCATGATATACGTTTTGAACTATTATCCAGTCTGGCACAGGAGGCATCTAACAGTAGGGAGCGCTGTGAAGTAATGAAATAGCAGTGTCTACGGCATCTATCCACATTGTAACAGAATTCACTGGTAGAAGATGCAGAAACAAGAGCACTGTATTTACTTGTGTTTCTCCTTACTATTTTAGTGTTAGAAATAAAAAGAACGACTGTTTCAACACACACTTTGAGTTTAAGTATCTTAACACATTCTCTCATGGAGTAATACCTTATATGGTAACTCATATTTCAGCATGTGAGTCTAGATATTCCCGCAGGATATTTTCACTGTAACAGGGTATCTGACTCACTGACTTTTACACACACTCTGTCCTACTTGTTCTTTACTCTGAGGTAACAGCGCTTGAGCTTAAGTTATAGTTCACCGTATAAAGACACTCTCTTATACAGTCCAGCTAGTGTACAGTCACATTATTTTCCTATATTTCAGAAACAACATTAATGTTCATTTTAGCTCTACACCCTCCCCATATCTTTCACCTCAGCAAGATAAATATATCTTGGGAACTTTTGCACTATAATCCAGAAGGACCATCCCTTCTTGATTCTATCAAACCCAATTCATTTGTGAGAAAGCCGGATTTAAAATTTCTGAATATTAAATGCACCTGCAGTCTGACCTATGTGAAAGGAGGGTTTCCTAGAATTGTGTCACACAAACTGAGCTTTATAAAACAATATTGTAACAGGACGCTCGCCACACAGGCTTGCATCAGGTTCTTTTTCAGCACTCAATGACCAACTCACACATAGTAGATGTATTTTAAAAACGTGCGGTAGCAAACTTTTTATTTTAAACACAAATAAGAATAAACAAAACAAAAACCTAGCTCCACTTTGAAGCGCTGACTACACTCGTCAGGAACCTAACTAAATAAACAGGACAGCTAAGCTATTTACTTGTTAAAACGAAAACACACAGTTTCACACAATGTAGCACGTTATTACACACGGTACCTTTCTTGTGACTGCTCAGCAGCAGGGCACAGCTTCCTGCTTCCTTCTACTCAGCAGTCCTAAATTAACAAACTGTGTGGCTTATATGCCCCACAGAAACAAGTGTGGGCAGCTGCACATCGCACGTTCTGGCAGGAAGGCAATTAACCCCCTCCCTGCCCTGTTACAATATATATATATATATATATATATATATATATATATATATATATATATATATATATATATATATATATATATATTGTAGCACAGCGGGGAGGGGGTTGAAATCCTCCCCGCAGTAAGTTGTGTAGTTTTGTTAATTGGGGAAGGGTTTTGTTAATTGTTTTATTATTAATTATCCCCTGCACCTGGTAGCCATTGTTAAATTAGAACCAGGTGCAGGGTATTTAAGAGAGGCAGTCAGTTTGCTCAGGGCTGCTGAGGAGAAGGAGGCAGAAAGGAGTGCTCTGCTTCCTGGCAGTCGTGAGGTAAAAGTGTGCTGCATTAAACCTGTGTGGTTTTTGTTTATTGTTTGGTGGGGAAACGGCCTAGCTGTCCCACTTGTAGACAGGGTGTTCCTGTGTGTTTAGTTAGTACTCCTTTGAGGAGTTAGGCTTTTGTTTGTTTTGTTTGGGGTTTATGAATAAATATACAGGCGCTGTCCTGTTTAAATAACCTCTGTGGTCCAGTAAATGTTTCTTTTACAATCAAGAAGGTCCTGAATTGTAGCAAGGCACCCCTACTTTGTTACAATATATATACAGTGCCTTGCGAAAGTATTCGGCCCCCTTGAACTTTGCGACCTTTTGCCACATTTCAGGCTTCAAACATAAAGATATGAAACTGTAATTTTTTGTGAAGAATCAACAACAAGTGGGACACAATCATGAAGTGGAACGAAATTTATTGGATATTTCAAACTTTTTTAACAAATAAAAAACTGAAAAATTGGGCGTGCAAAATTATTCAGCCCCTTTACTTTCAGTGCAGCAAACTCTCTCCAGAAGTTCAGTGAGGATCTCTGAATGATCCAATGTTGATCTAAATGACTAATGATGATAAATAGAATCCACCTGTGTGTAATCAAGTCTCCGTATAAATGCACCTGCACTGTGATAGTCTCAGAGGTCCGTTTAAAGCGCAGAGAGCATCATGAAGAACAAGGAACACACCAGGCAGGTCTGAGATACTGTTGTGGAGAAGTTTAAAGCTGGATTTGGATACAAAAAGATTTCCCAAGCTTTAAACATCCCAAGGAGCACTGTGCAAGCGATAATATTGAAATGGAAGGAGTATCAGACCACTGCAAATCTACCAAGACCTGGCCGTCCCTCTAAACTTTCAGCTCATACAAGGAGAAGACTGATCAGTGATGCAGCCAAGAGGCCCATGATCACTCTGGATGAACTGCAGAGATCTACAGCTGAGGTGGGAGACTCTGTCCATAGGACAACAATCAGTCGTATACTGCACAAATCTGGCCTTTATGGAAGAGTGGCAAGAAGAAAGCCATTTCTTAAAATATCCATAAAAAGTGTCGTTTACAGCTTGCCACAAGCCACCTGGGAGACACACCAAACATGTGGAAGAAGGTGCTCTGGTCAGATGAAACCAAAATCGAACTTTTTGGCAACAATGCAAAACGTTATGTTTGGCGTAAAAGCAACACAGCTCATCACCCTGAACACACCATCCCCACTGTCAAACATGGTGGTGGCAGCATCATGGTTTGGGCCTGCTTTTCTTCAGCAGGGACAGGGAAGATGGTTAAAATTGATGGGAAGATGGATGGAGCCAAATACAGGACCATTCTGGAAGAAAACCTGATGGAGTCTGCAAAAGACCTGAGACTGGGACGGAGATTTGTCTTCCAACAAGACAATGATCCAAAACATAAAGCAAAATCTACAATGGAATGGTTCACAAATAAACATATCCAGGTGTTAGAATGGCCAAGTCAAAGTCCAGACCTGAATCCAATCGAGAATCTGTGGAAAGAACTGAAAACTGCTGTTCACAAATGCTCTCCATCCAACCTCACTGAGCTCGAGCTGTTTTGCAAGGAGGAATGGGCAAAAATTTCAGTCTCTCGATGTGCAAAACTGATAGAGACATACCCCAAGCGACTTACAGCTGTAATCGCAGCAAAAGGTGGCGCTACAAAGTATTAACTTAAGGGGGCTGAATAATTTTGCACGCCCAATTTTTCAGTTTTTTATTTGTTAAAAAAGTTTGAAATACCCAATAAATTTCGTTCCACTTCATGATTGTGTCCCACTTGTTGTTGATTCTTCACAAAAAATTACAGTTTCATATCTTTATGTTTGAAGCCTGAAATGTGGCAAAAGGTCGCAAAGTTCAAGGGGGCCGAATACTTTCGCAAGGCACTGTATATATATATATATATATATATATATATATATATATATATATATATATATATATATATATAAGAGCAGTTTTAAACCTGGAGACAACGACACAGTAGAATCCGGAAGGGCATTCCAGAACCCCAAGGCTGTGCCCAGGAAAGAATACCGACCCAAGCGAAGATGATAAGGAATGATTGTTAGAGCAGCTCTGTGGAGACACTCAGCTGAGGTCTTTTACGAGCATGCTTTTATCAGTCACAGAGATAAGAGCTCATTCTCATTTTGTATCCACATTTCAGGAGTAAATCATGTCGCGGTTACAAACAATGCCTTTCAAAGCGGCTCTCCTTATCAATGACTTTTGTCAGGGACTATTCTAATTGCGTTGATGGTCTCATACAACATTTCCTTCCACATTGCTGCCCAGTGCTTTCTTTAACCAAAATTAATTAATTGCCTAAGATGCAAACCTGTGCTGTCAGGGTTCCACGGTGAAGTCACACACTTGGGCACCATTTTGTAAAGCTGTTAATTCAGGTCAGAAGGATACCTAGAAAGTTCAGGTATGGATTGAGAATACAAGCCCATAGTATGTTAACCCTTGTTACTCCAGATAAATGAAGGCATGTCTGAACAGCTCTCTGTCTGCCCTCTGAGACAACTGAGAGGCACTCAGCAAAGTGCAACCCATTTGTTGACATAGAAGACCTTGCAATTGAACTTGAGTAAATCAGGACAATATTCAACACTTCCACACTACAGCCCAGCTCTAACTACTCAAACCTGCTACCCACCTACCATAGTGCAGCCTATTTAAATCAGCGCCTTTACCACTGATCTATTTAAGCCTCCTTTCTTCCTCTATAGCCCATGACTCAGCAACTAAGCTACTCCTACTGCTTTGCAGTAATTGATGGGTAAGCTTACATCAGGATATATTATCGTAAGTTCATAAGGGGTAAACGCATTGTTGAAGTCAGAATAAAACAGTAATTTACCAAATATTACCATAGTAATTATTTTTTCTGAAATCCAGGTAATGGAAATGGGAAATTCTTTAAACTCAATTGTATCATATGAGGACATGTTTTAATGATGTTTTGACTGCACAGTTGGAATGCTGGAATCATGGGAGAATCATATGACTCACATGAGTTAATGGGAACTTTTTTTGTGGTAGAAGGTGCATTTCCTTAGGATTCTCATTCAAAAATGGGAACCCTTACATGCTGACTGTGTCTGCCCCACTGTCACAATCTTCACTAAACATTTATCATACACTCCTAGCCCACTACAGGTGTCTCAGATTGCATTTGGCTATAATCTGATACACCTTCGATTTTATATGAACATTTTTTAATCTGTACATGCACTCATTCACTCCTGCAGATGCAGGCAAAGTCTCGTCAGTGAACAGTATCGATCTCACAAAGCAAAACCACTACACAATTCGATACGGTTTGGCAAATACTTGAGAAATACCCACAATTGAATGACATGTGTCAGGTAGGTATTGAAGGGAAGTTCATAAAGCACCATGACTGTAGAGTGTCATGATGTACAACGTAGAGGTGAGGGTTCCTATGATTAAGACCCTACAACATAGAACTGAGGTAGAACTCAGAAATCTATAAATATGGTCAATTTAAGGAACTTAGCAACGACACTTATGTATAGAGCTCTGTATGACTTAATACTCTTAAGCAATCAAACCGTGTTATCTTCCACAGGTTTGGAAACCTTGTATCTTTGTTATTAATTCCAGTCTACACAGACATATTATTGCTTTAGTTTTACAATGCACATGATATGCTTTTTTGGTTATTGATGATATTTTCCTCTCAGAAGCTAATTTATGTCTGACAGTACTATAATCAACAGTGCCAGTACTCTTAAAGCTAAAGTCCTTAAGATTGAATATCATATTTTTAAATATGCTCACTACTAGCCTCTGAATGCTTTTGTGTACCCTCTCCTCCATTTTGGTCCAGAGTCCACACTATAGACTAGGGGTTTTCAACTGGGGGTACTAGTAAGGGTCATAGGGGATACGCAGCACGACTCAGAAATGCAAAAATAAAAATAGAAATAAAATAATGATCTTGTTGATTTTGTTTACCGGTATTGTATATTATCTGTAATTCACTGTTGTGACAGGTTGGCTTGAGTGGTGACGTTCCCAGACCAGGAAGCTGACACAGAGGCAGGTACTTGCAGGGTTGAAAGCGCTGGTGCACACACTAAATAATACCTCCATCCAACAAGCACCGTGCTTCCTGCATGCGTAGCAATTGCTTTGTTTTCTTTTTACTTTTATTTTCGTTGTTCTCTTTTTGCTCTCCCTCACTCACGTTCCTCCTCCTTGAACACCCACCCCGATCAGCAGATGCTGCAGGTTTGTATACATGTGATCATCTCCAGATTAGTAATACATTAATCAATATGGAGGTGGTCACATTTTGGTCACATATAGTTTCAAAATTCTGTATGCAGGCGTGATTTCGGTTTCCACTCTGATATTAGGGGCGGCAGCATTTTAGTAACAGCAATAGCGGCTTGTTGAATTGTTTTTGGTGTTTGATGGAGCACATAAATTCTCGAGTTTGACATGCAGAAGAAAAGCAAAAGAAGACAACACAAAAGATTCTACAGAAAGTGCAACATTTTAAAAGACACACATAATTATGCTGAGATGAGAAGTAAACGGTAACGTGATAAACATTTACAGTGCAGACTATTTCGAATGATTTATAATAACTTTGCTGAATAGAAAGAGGCAACGTGTGTTTCAGAAGAAATTCCCAAACACTGTTTTTTGATTCTGGGGAATCAACTGCTGGTTCTTTTAAATGTGGAGCCTGAAAGAGGGTCAATAAGGAGGGTACGGTAAGTGAGTCACCATGGCTCCAATGAAGGAGAAAAAATATGATGATTGTGTATCCATAATTACCGTTCACAATGAAGGGTATTCTGTGAGGGAAATTGCAAGAAAAGTCAATGTTTCGTGTAATGGGGTGCAGACCACAATCAACAGATACAGAAAATCTGTTAGCTATGCAAACAAAAGCTGCCGAGGCAGAAAGAGGAAAACAATGAAAAGAGAAGACAGACTGATTGAAGAAGAGTTTTATGGACAGATGAATCAATGTTTGAACTTTTCATCTCCAAGAGTAAACAGTATATGAGGAGAAAAACAGGCGAGCGCCTACAGTAAAACATGGAGGTGGTAACGTGAAGGTTTGGGCCTGTTTTGCCGGTACACAAACAGGAGATATGGTAGAAATAGAAGATACATTTGTAAAGGAACAATGTCATCCCATTCATCAACGCCATGCAATACCCTCAGGAAGGTGAAGGGTTTGTTTTTCAACATGATAATGACCCTAATCACACAGCCAGACTAAACATAAATGACTTCAATTAGAAATAACAACAGGTTTTGAAATGGATGCATTGGCCTCCTCAGTCGCCTGATCTTAACCCCATTGAGATGTTATGGGATGAGCTTGCCAAGAGAGTGAAAAAGTGTAACCAGCATAAATATGTTCTGGGAGATGATTAGAACTGAATGGACAAAAATAGACGGCGAACACTGCTAAAGTTGTGTGACAGAATGCCAAGATTATGCGCAGCTGTGCTTGTTAACCGGGGGTAGTGTAAAATGCCAGCAAAACATATCCTCTGAGGAATTTTCTTTCGAGAAGGTTAATACATGTTCAGATAAATCAATAGTTTATGCTGATTCTTCCTTTCTTAGTTGTTTTTCAGTAAGATTTACAGGTGTCCCCATAACATTATTTAACCCTTGTTTACTGCAGTCGAGGTAGGCTTTGTTGTTATTTCTCCCTTTTGAATGTCTTTCACAACAGATACTCTCCAGTTGATAATCACAGGGGGTGGCACTATGTATACATATTTGTATTCTGTAATATTAATGCATCATTCTGGTCTGTTTAAGTGGAGAAGGTCATCAGTTTTATTCAGAACTGTTTTCTTTATATTCAAAGACACATTTCCTTTTATAAATATTTCTCAACATTATACTGTATTGCCTTGTTTTTCTTTTCTTGTGTATGTCTTTCTGCTTCAGAGCCACACTGGCTGACAGCGTACCTGCTCTCAGTCCCCCCCCCCCCCCCCCTCTCCCACTAGGATGACAACAGCCTTTTATTTTTTTCCTGTCTAGCAATTAATTAATTGGTTGGCCAGTTTGTTACATGAGGACTTGGTAGGCCAATGCAGGAAATTAACCTTGTCCCTATATCTGGAGGTGTCTTTCTATCAATCCCCTTATAAAAGTTGCTTAGTAAAAGCAATGTGTAACAAACTGCAGTGAAAGAATGATAAAGCAAAGGCAGCCTTGTAAAGCCCAGAGAGATAAGGGAAAGCATATTAATAAACAAGGCAAACCAAGATAAATGCACTGTATAACTGCTAGAAAAACCATCAAATTACTGTGCATATTTACTGTGGTAAACTTTTATAAGGGTACATCTGTCTGTATGTCACACTTACACTTTGACATGTATCTTGAGAACACAAGGAGTTATTCCACATACTAGAAATAAGTCATTTTAATATTCTTAATAGTCATTACCATTTTTTTATTCTGTACTAGTCTGTACATACTGTTTATATATGTCATAGTCAACAACTTTTTTGTCATGCCGATAGCTCTAATTTTGAGTTTACAGCTGTGGTAAAGGGATGTTACTTGCATACTCAGTCTATCTCCAGGTGGATGGATTCCTCTCCATCCATTTTCCTAAACAGTACCACCAATAATAATTTTGGAGTGAAACAACGGCTGTTATGTGATGCGCATACACAAATTACTGCCGCAAACCAATTGTGTTAATTACCTTCACTTCAAAATCTATTCTACGTTTCTCAGCTTTAATCAATCTACTGGCTGCCTTTGTGAAAAAAAGTTTATAACATCTGTAATTATTAGTTATTCCAACCATGTTCCATTTCCTCACTCCCTGTACTGTTTAATTCTGTTTAAATCGATTCCCATCGGCAAAGGTATTGTGGAGAAAGCTCATCAGTCTAGCCATTGATCTGACCCTTGTATTTAGACCTAATGGGACTCACAAAACCATTTAATGCATTTGTTCCCAGACTTTCTTGCAGCCACAAATCAGCTGCTCAGCTTTTAAATGAATTACCTGCAGACTGTTTCCCAGTTGCTGCTGTTAAATTCCTTAAACTCCCCTTGTGGGTGATGGACTCCCACGACTAAAAGTTATAGCAGTGTTTGTATTGGTCTAATATGTGTAGAATGTAGTGTGCTCAGTCCCAGGGAATGATTAAAATGTTCTTCTGAACTTCATTATTGTAACGAATTCATAACTCAATACAAAAACAAGAATGCAATCTTCCAACTTGAGGTAACGTATAACCCCTGGAAACCAGCAGTACTGGAAATGTTATGAGTAATTCCCCAAATCAGGTTGAGTAGTTAAACTTAAAGCTACAGTTTCCCACAATTTAGTTTTACACTACAATATTATTTCTTGGCTACAGGCTGTCATTGCTTATTCTTCTGTGTTCTCTATTACACCAGAAAGCAAGCCGACTGTGTTGTTTGCAATTTGTTTACTGGTTGTTTGCATTTCCCAATTGTTGTTTTAGCTGCTGGAGGAACACAATATGTTTTTTTTTCTCTCTATTAAGAAAACATGGTGCTGATGACATTATTGAGTGAGAGGCTTTATGGATCTCCCCCATAGTACAGTGTATACAGATGAACTGTGATCAATAAATACATTGGAACGTGTAGTTATTACTGTTGTTACAGGCTGGTGGAAGTGTTTTAATGTGATTGTGTGTGTTGACCACAGTAAGCAGGTTCCCCATGCTTTACCCATCCATACTATGCATTTACCATGGTTTGCCATGTTTTAAAACAAATGCTTTGGTAAACGTTAATAAGGATGTGCTTGTGTGTGTTTGTGCCCATTGAGTTCCTGCTATAACATTTCTACATTTGAAGGGCATTAAAGCTCTTATAAATAAACACATTCATTGAACGACCTCTTGCCTGTGTGAGAAGAGGGATAAGTGTAACTCAATGAGTGTTTAGTTCTGTGTTCCCAGATGGGTCGATACATTTTCTTTATGTATTATTTTCATGAAGTCTGTGCCATAGTGTATTACCCTGCCGATGCTTGATTTACAGTTTGCACTCTTTGGCCAAGCATGAAATAAATGGAAAGAAAAAGACTTCTCTTAAAAGCAAAATAGACGCAGGCTCCCTTGCATGATGTGATGGGTAGAAACACTCGAAGGACGCATAACTCCAGTCACGGTCAACTACGGTAGAGCCTTCATCGACGGGCACTATCAATCAATGGGCCAGTTCCAACAGATAACATGAGCACTTCCCAGTCTTTAAATAATTAATTTCCAAACAAAAACACTAAAGCTCACAAAGAGGAAATACCAACAAAAATGTGGCTTATCTCAATTGCTTCCTTCAAAAGAAGGTTCCTTTTTACATATTTTGTATAATTCTTCACACACTTTCAAATGATTTCCTCAACAAAAACAACCTTTTCTATTTTTTACTCAAAATAAAAACAATTTATTGAAACAACCGCAAGCCAGCCAAGAAAAACACAAACAAATAAACTAAAAAGAATGTACAGGCACACTCCTCACTCATACCAAACAAACAGTTCAAAACTAAATTCAGCCCCTTAATTGGTGTACCTGGACAATTTTATGGGGATTTTCTTAAAGGAACAGACCCCTTAATTAGAACAGGGCTGTTATCGTAAGGACATTTATATACAAAGGTTAAGCAGTGACTAATACGTCTATAATCACATTGTAAAACAAATTGACATATAAAATGTGGCTGTCATGCATTTCTCATGTAAAAGTTTCTTTGCTGCAAAATTACAATATACAATATTGTATTTTTAAGATTACGGTATCAATATTGTATTAAAAAGTAGCTGCGGTCCAGTCTTAATCCCAGATATGTAAACATATAAACAACAGTACAGTAAAATATCTTTATCTGAAATAATTGGGACCAGGGGTGTTTGGATAATCAGTTTGTTAAATGGTTTTCCCAGCAATAAAATATATTATACAAGTCCTTTATCTTCAAATATATAACAAACATTACTGCATGTACAAGATATTGAGGCCTGAACAACACATGGCACCAAGGCTGAAGAGCCTGCATACAACAGAGCAATTTAACATGGGGCTGTTTGGATAACAGTGGTGTTTAGTTAATTGAAGTTTGGATAACTTAGGTTTTACTGTATCTAATATAGTAATTTCTGGCAATGTAATTTCAAATTTGAAGAAAACAATTAAACAAGATAAGTTGATACCCTGTCATCATCTGCGTAGAAATGAATTTAAATCAGTTTTTAAATAGTTTGCACATAATTTACAAAAACTGAGAAAGACAGTGGGCCAAGTATTAACCATTAAGGAACCTCTGTTCTGTTTCTATTTTATTGTATAGGTTATTCAGACAAGCTGCTTTTGTAACAGTTGGATAGAACTAAAACCAAAATAAAGAGAACTGGCTTACCAGAGTCACTCCATTTTTTTCAGCGGGATTATGTGATTAACTGTATCTAATGCTCATGTTACTAAGCTGTACTGTATGTTAAAAGAGACTCTCAAAAGAGTTGTGGATTGGTTTGAAACCCTGATAATCATTTAACAATTACAAAAAAAAAAAAAATGAAATTATTGATTCTTCTCCCAAGTGACTCACCTGATAAAAGCACGGTCACATGGTGAGCAAAGTGAGTTCAAGCAGTCACCTGCAGGCTGGCCTTTGTCCTCCAGAGGCAGGTACAGTACCTCACAGAAATCGGCTCACGAGTTCCTGGGTGTAAAGAGGCAGGTACAGTACCTCGCAGAAATCAGCTCTCGAGTTCCTGGGTGTAAAGAGGCAGGTACAGTACCTCACAGAAATCGGCTCTCCAGTTCCTGGGTGTAAAGAGGCAGGTACAGTACCTCACAGAAATCAGCTCTCGAGTTCCTGGGTGTAAAGAGGCAGGTACAGTACCTCACAGAAATCAGCTCTCGAGTTCCTGGGTGTAAAGAGGCAGGTACAGTACCTCGCAGAAATCGGCTCTCGAGTTCCTGGGTGTAAAGAGACAGGTACAGTACCTCACAGAAATCAGCTCTCGAGTTCCTGGGTGTAAAGAGGCAGGTACAGTACCTCACAGAAATCAGCTCTCGAGTTCCTGGGTGTAAAGAGGCAGGTACAGTACCTCACAGAAATCGGCTCTCGAGTTCCTGGGTGTAAAGAGGCAGGTACAGTACCTCGCAGAAATCGGCTCTCGAGTTCCTGGGTGTAAAGAGGCAGGTACAGTACCTCACAGAAATCAGCTCTCGAGTTCCTGGGTGTAAAGAGGCAGGTACAGTACCTCGCAGAAATCGGCTCTCGAGTTCCTGGGTGTAAAGAGGCAGGTACAGTACCTCGCAGAAATCGGCTCTCGAGTTCCTGGGTGTAAAGAGGCAGGTACAGTACCTCACAGAAATCAGCTCTCGAGTTCCTGGGTGTAAAGAGGCAGGTACAGTACCTCACAGAAATCGGCTCTCCAGTTCCTGGGTGTAAAGAGACAGGTACAGTACCTCACAGAAATCAGCTCTCGAGTTCCTGGGTGTAAAGAGGCAGGTACAGTACCTCACAGAAATCAGCTCTCGAGTTCCTGGGTGTAAAGAGGCAGGTACAGTACCTCGCAGAAATCAGCTCTCGAGTTCCTGGGTGTAAAGAGGCAGGTACAGTACCTCGCAGAAATCGGCTCTCCAGTTCCTGGGTGTAAAGAGACAGGTGGCTTCATTGTAGGATGGGATGACGGCCACTGACCTTGTTGTGGGGAATTGCTGCGGTAAGGGAACCAAATTGGAGAAAATCGTGGATAAAATAATTGGGTACTATACATTTAAACTACCCCCCTTTTCATTTAGCAATTGTTTGCACGAGTATAACTTTAAAACAGTGAGTGCAGTGCATTTGTACTGAAAATAGTAATAATATTAATAATGGGTTCTATTCATATATCCCTAACTTTTCAGTGTGTTTCATTTAATACAGGACTGTTTAACATGCATTAAATTGTTCTAGACTGCTGTTAGATTTTTTTTAATTCTTTAAATATTTGTTGGACTTGTTGGATGCTATAATAATAATAATAATAATAATAATAATAATAATAATAATAATAATAAACCTTTAAAATATTTATAATAATCTAAATCATTTTTGTTCTAGTGGTATTGTTTCTAATAGTTAATCTTTTACTCTTGCTTGTTATGATTGAAATCTGCAGACACCCCCTTGACAGGCTGCATGTGACCCTCTGGTTACCCCCTGACCAGCGACTACAGGAGATGACAGAGCTGTGATCCCTTCCATGTATTGGTATTGTATTCCATTGTTCATATCCTTTTCATCTTCTTTCTCCCACTTGTACCGTTTTTCTTTCCCTGTTATTTTCTGTCATTTTCATTCACTCTACAACGTGAGAAGTGTTTTTCAAGGCTGACGAAGCGTGGACACACAGAGCCTTCACCTCAGCAAGCCACACATCAAAAGCAATTATTCCACTGTAATATGGTACTCAACTACAGCACAGCGCAGTAGAAAATTCAACAGGGAATTACTGGGTTTAAAAATAAATAAATAAATCAAATAACATTCATCGATCAACATCAAGGAAAAAATAAGGCTCACTTGACCTCTGCTCCAGTTTTCAAATCTGCGGCTTGGAACCACCAGTCAGGCAAAACCGGTTGTTTCAGTTTCAATCAAAGCAGTGGATGTCACCTGTGTAAAGCCGTGCTATGAATTCCCAGATAAGCGCACACTGTCTGCACACCTTCGTGGGAGAGTAAAGACAGAAAATGCAGGCACAACATTTTAGATATATTTTCGAAAGGTCTATTTTATAAATATTCTAGGGCTATATAAAATCATCTAAGAACAGCGCAGCTGCCCCTGTTCATCATCTGTTGACTGATTTTCTAGTTTAAGATGTGCAGTGAAGCAACATAAATAAATCCCACTCCCTTTTTCTTTTAATATTTTGTTTTAGTTTTATAAAAACAAGGTAAATAATTCAGCAGCATACTAATTCAACAACTTGATGTGGGTTAGTGGTAGAATTACTGCTAATTTGACTGTGAGATAGGTATAAATAGTAAAATAGGTCTCCATTTAAAATAAATAAGAATATGAATGTCTGGTACTTTTGAACATACTGTTTTTTAACACTTGGTTGTGTGTGCACTGTATTTTATTTTAATTGCTTGTGATTTTTTGAAACTATTTATTAATGTTCATAAATGTAATTTATAATTTTTGCAACTGTACTGCCGTCCATCTAAAACCGCATGCTTCACAATTACTTCCCAATCATGTGACATGCTTTTAGTCGACTACCAGTTTAGTTGGCATACTATTTGGTGCTACCCCCAGTACGGGCATGAGATATCATAATTACCTAAACTAATTATTGTTCTTCTTTTTAAGATTCTCATTTCTGTTTCAGTCATTACATCCCGGTGGCTTTTTAAAACTCTGAGAAATTGCCTCAAAGAGATCCATGCCTTCTCCTTAGTTACAGCTGGCATAGCATCCAGTGTATCCAATAACCCATCCTGTTGTAAGTGCTTAAATGATTCCCCCATATGTATTTATATTGTTCTACTGTTAAAAAATGTGTTATATGGTACATTATCATTCTTATGATATGGTATTTCCTCTTTATTTGTAAAATGGTCTTGTTGTAAACAACTTATTCTACAGTACTCTGGTGCACAAGCTGGTGTGCCATTGCTTTACAAAGGTACAGTGAAAATACCTGGCACTACCTGGTTAACTGGCACTTCTTTACAGCTTGCATGTCTTGTTCTTGTAAAATATAATATAAAACACAATATTTATGTCATGGGTGGACGCAGCAGTATGCTTAGCAACATAATATATTTGTTTTGCAGTATGTCACAAAGAAGAGAAAGGTTTTCATGATTGCAATAAAAAAATAACAATGATAATAATCCCATCAAGAAGCATGGCTGTGTGCAGTCATGTTTCTGCTAGAGGACTGGGCTAGCTGTAAGGGGAGAGAGGGTGCAGGAAAAAAATTAATCTTTATAACTACCACATAACTACAGTATTAATTAGCTGGCTTTAAAGTTAGATATGATTTAACAAACTAAACAGAATGTACCGCATGATAAACTAATTGTGTATTTATGTATGCATTTATTCATTTAAATTCATTTTGGTGTAGTTATTTAAACAATAGTTATCAGGACTGGAAGAAACTAAAATATACCAACTTGTCCCAAATCTCTGAGCAGAATAATTTGTTCCTGAGTGTGACTGCTGTGCTTCTCCAGCCCTTGGATTATAAAGAGCATTGCCATGCCCTGGTGCCCACATCTCTGTTCCTTCCACTCTCAGGAAACAAGGAACATCTAATGGAATAAATAACACTGTCTAAAAGCGCAGATTGATTACTGTTTTTGGTGTTGATTTTACAGGCAAATGTCACGATGAATTATGAATTGCAAAATCAACACATTACATTTTCCTTCCAGTTAGACAGGGCAAAATAATTCAAGTAAGCACCTCCTGAATGAAAAACCTTGTATTTACTATTATTATTATATAATATATAGTATACCTTGATATCTATGTGACAGCCATCAGAAATGTATCCGATAGTTTGACTTGGAGCAGATAGTTTGTATTAGCTGGAAGTAACATTAAGATTTATAATGTGGCACGGTAGCCTGTAACAAAAACCTAAATAAACTGCAAACAAAATGACCCAAACAGAAAACCAACCTGGAAGATTTATACCATGGTCAACTGAGGACAGAAAAATTGAACAAGCACAACCCTCTGTGAGACCTGGTAAATCCATCAAATTTCACCCGTGTAGCTCTACCCAATCGTGACTAATTTTAGTCAGTGTGTTCGCAATTAAGATGCTTAGGAATACTATCCTAATTCCCTCAGGAGGCATTTTTCCCGCCATAGCTACAAGTCTCACATTTTCCATTTTCAGCAGTAAGCATGTACCTGTAGCTTTACTGTTTATTTTGTTCTTAATAAGGGTTGAAGAGCATAAACAGCAGCACTTTATCAGGCAAACTGAAACTCTGGTGCTTTCAGTTTGGTCTACTGCCAAGGCTGCTGTGGACACTAACTGTGTGCAAGGTTTCTTTGACAACAGTAGAGAAGCTAGAAGCTTTAATCAGTTCATATGTCAGAAAATGGTTGGAAGTTCCATGCTGCCTCAGCAGAGTGGGACTTTATGGTAAAGGAATACTGCAGCTACCAGTCTCTGCTCTAACCGAAGAGTTTAAGCGCGCCATGGTCCGACTGGAAATTACATTAGTAGATTCACGCAACAAATGCGTAAGGGAGGCAGCACCTGTGTTGAAAACTGGAAGAAAGTGGGCGGCAAAGAAAGCTGTGGAAGATGCAAAGGCTACCCTTCTAATCGGTGATATTATGGGGCAAGTTCAGCATGGAAGAGGGGGTCTTGATCTTAGTTCAGCTCCTCCTACATGGCACAAGGCAACCCCAACTCAACAGAGGAAGCTGGTAGTCAACGAGGTACAAAAGCAGGAGGAGAGGATGTGGTTTGTAAAGGCCGTTTCCAAGGCCAAGCAGGGAGAATGGATGAGCTGGGAGAGTGTGGAAGATCGGCTGGCAAGACCTATGGACAATGGAACAGAGCAGGATCAGTTTCCTCATCAGATCAACATATGATGTTCTCCCATTACCACAGAACCTAAACCTCTGGGTGGGTGAAGATCCCTCATGTCCTTTGTGTTCATCACCTGCAACATTAAGGCACATTTTGACAGGATGTAAGGTGGGTCTTAGCCAAGGACGATTTACTTGGCGCCATGACCAGGGGCTGCAATGTTTGGCCTTAGCATTGGAAGACAAGCGTAGCATGACCAATAAGTTGCCACCAGTTCCATCAAAGCATTACACACAAAAGACAATATTCCTCCATCCAGGAGACAACCACCAAGAAAAGGTGTTAAAACCAAGCCTCGCCCAGGACAACTGGAAGCTGCTAGAGACTGGGAAATGCTGGCAGATGTTGGTCAATGGCTTATTTTTCCACCTGAGATTGCCACCAATAACCTTCGACCAGACATTGTCTTGTGGTCTGGATCAGCAAGCCTTATTCATCTGGTAGAGTTAACAGTGCCATGGGAAGATGCTGTGGATGAGGCGTATGAGAGGAAGAAACTTTGGTATGCTCAACTAGCTGCTGAAGTGGAACAGCGAGGGTTGAAGTGGAGGTGGGTTGTCGAGGATTTGTGGCACACTCTACAACCTGGTTTCTCAGAGATGTCGGGTTCAGAGGTCTAGAGTTGCATCGCACAGTGAAGAACTTATCTGAAGCAGTAGAGAGGAGCAGCAACTGGCTGTGGTTGAGACGGAAAGATTCTGGCTGGGGATCGCAAGCACAATAGAAAGAAAGCAACGCTTTACGGGTAAGCAAGCTGGGCTGAGTTGAGTGGGTGACGGAGGGGGGTGATGCTGGGACGCCAGAATCACCGTCAAGCCCTCTTGAGGTGTCTTGGGCTAGTTGACGAAACACTGAGGACGAAGGTGCTCACTTGAAGACCCCAGAGATGTACCCCACTTAGCTCAATCCAGACGGTCGTCATGCTGATGCGCTGGGGAGACCGCACTGTGGTTGATCTCCGGAGCCAGCATTACACTTCAGCCATCAACACCAGGCAGAAGGATATGTACATCATCAGATGGAAAGAAACACAAATGGATGGAGATGCAGACAGATCACATTAGTTTACTGTAAAGCTACGTCTTAGCTGGTGCTTATCTTGGCGAGAGCCGAGTTCAAATCAGCATGAAGTTTTAACATCTACGCTCATGTAATGGAAATTATTTATATGAGAAAAAAAGATAGGTAAGATACAAGCTGCTTCCCAACCCACTCAAGATCATGGCAGCCAAAAGTCCCCTTGTGACCTCTAATGAGGTAGATATCAGCTGGTATGGCACCGCTTGTATGCTACAAATGTCTTTAGCCAAAACATTGTTCTTTGAGGAAATACTATAATGAATAAAAAGAAGCGGTTTTTAGTGAATGGCAACATGATGAATAACTTGGGGGGTCTTTGGTCAATTGCTTTATTCCTCAAGATCAATCTGTTATGTAAATGGTACTATGACGGGGCCTCCTATGCTGGAAGGTGTGAGCTATTTTTTTTCTTTATTAGCCAAACTATTCTCTTCCCTTGTTACAGTTCTGTATGGCACACTTTTCCTCACCCTCCAACACACACTGTATTAAGTCAAGACTAATAGCCTTGCCAACAAGCTATGTAAAAGGAATTAGCAGTGAAAGCAGTGGAGTGGAGACCTGTTTGCTGCAATGCCATAACATGTTCTTCCAGCACTTGAAACTGACATGGTTCATTTTGTGTAGTTATTGATTAACATGTTTTTTGCAGCACAGTGCTCAGGGTATAACAGTCCCAGTTGTCGGGCAACAACCGCCGCTGTCTATGCGGTGTTGTTTAGAACGTGATGTGCCAGCACTGTTATGATTTGCTGTAGGTGGCCTCACTTGACTGAGATCTTGCCTTACATTATTTGGATTGGATACAGCTCTCCTGCATACTCATCTGATTGGCTCAATAAAAAGTGTGTGGGTTTATAACTTGTCACCCACCTCAGACCCATAAAGTAACTTTTCACATGTGCACGTATGTATATAACATATATTATTATTATATGATTGACTACTAAGTGCTGTTGTAAAGGAGTCCTTAAAGCACAAGGTGCTAACAAAATAATTCCAGAAAAAGCTTACCTCTTACCTAATATATATACTACCATCATAGGTCTCAGATTTTCCTTTATGAAAAACACACACATGATGGTAAAGTTGAGGTTTTTAATGGTCATTTATCTGAAGTTGTTAGTGCTCCATGCAGATATGTAATGTTACACTTCCGGTCAACTTTGTAAGGCTGCATGAAGAAACTGACATTGAAAACATGACACTCATCAGTTTTTATGAAAATACCATTAAGATCAAATACACGTGTGCCTCTTTCCTACAGAAAAGTGCGGGATCTCCAAAGTGATGGTAACACATATTAGATGAGGTTTCTGGAATGATTTTGTGAGTTTGATGTTCTTTAATGGGATACTTCTCGTTGCCTGGACGAATTGCTAATGGTTAGATAACCCTGTCTATTTTGGATAGAATGTTCTATCTTTTGATCTCAAAGTCCAAAACCACGATCCCCTGAAAATGCCCATTTTCATGATGCTCCTGATTTAAGAAATCCCTGAAGAATCTGCCTATAATCTACTTTAAAATAGATTATCCAACGGAAAAGCCAGGAGCTCAGTGTCAAAGGATTTAACCCTAGAGTTCTGTCTGGGCAGATTGTCAGTGATGTAGAGAAGACACAGCAATATTTTAATTTAAGTTGACCACTGTAACATGTTTAACCCATTGTAACCCAGCACAACCCAAGTGACAGGTTTGTTTGGAAGTGAGCGGGGGTCTGTGAAGTGGATGTGATTATAGGGGCTTGTCCAGCATATTCATAAGTCTGCCCCGCCTCTCTGAACCTGAGCAAGCAGGTAGGACAAGTAAACAATCAAAATGCTGAACTCTGAGAGAGGAGTCAGGAACCAGTGATGTTTTTGATTGAACAGGTAGTATTGAAGCCTCCGATGTTGTGAATTCAGAAGACCAGCTGCATAACCAATGTGAAAGAAAACCGACTGGTCAAAAATGATTTATGCCCAGGGATATGTTAATAAAATATTAAAACAATCGCAGTTATGTTGAAAAAAGATATTGCAGGAATTCATGCAACAAAGTAGGAAACTACGAACATAATGCGTTGTGTTTTGAACACTACAGCCTGTTCAGTATCAAAAAAACAGACATGCATGTTCATGGGATTGTTTTAATTTGACTTTCCTAAAATCTTATAGGTTGGTCATCCTTGTCAGAAGGAAGTACCAAGGTCAATAATTCCATCCACTCCTTAATTATCTTTTTTTTTTTGTTTTAATACTAACTGTTATGGTCTGTTAATGTGTCTTCAGGATAATACACTTTTCTGAATCAGGAGGACTGCTTATTGTGAAGCACCTTTTCAAAGTGATTCATTTACACACAGGGTAGGGGTAAATGTGTTGCTGGTGCTAATAAACAGTAGGGAAATTACACCTTTACCAGCCTAAACTCTCACTTCTAAAAACCAGAATAGTATGGTGCTGCCCAGTCACTGAAATCCTATCCAGCCTGTTATTATTATTTTATTTCTTATCAGACGCCCTTATCCAGGGCGACTTACAATTGTTACAAGATATCATATTATTTTTAGATACAATTACATTATTTTTTACACATTAATATTATTATTTTTTTATATATATACAATTACCCATTTATACAGTTGGGTTTTTACTGGTGCAATCTAGGCAAAGTACCTTGCTCAAGGGTACAGAAGCAGTGTCTCCCACCTGGGATTGAACCCACGACCCTCCGGTCAAGAGTCGAGAGCCCTAACCACTACTCCACACTGCTGCTGTTAGCTTCCCTCCCCCTCCTTGTAAACCCTTTTGCTCATTTCATTTCCAGGCAGGTGTTTATATCAGTTTTATCCGAGGTTTTGAAAAGAGTTTCTCTTTGTTTCAAGTTTCTTAACAGCTCAATAACGCAGAGGCATCTTGTTGGAATATCTGCAAATCCTGCCACCCTACTGCTACTTTGGCTAAATCCCTTCAACATGACAACACAGACATGCACAAAGCCCCCAAGGCATTGCAGTGTAACCGTGCTGAGTTTTGCAATAAAAAATGTCATTATATGCATGCTTTTCCCAGTGATGTTTCTGTTGTGTGAGGGGCTAAATCAGTGCACCAGAGCGAGCAAATGCTGCTTTGGCAAAATGAATTAGCATATCAATTTATCTAATACCAGTTTGGGGTAAATTACTTTAAATACTAATAAAATGCCATGAATACTCAGCCATTTCTGCTTTATGTTATAGTCACAAATATTACCAACCAACATTAAAGTAATTGCAGCAAACAAATAGCTCTGCATTTTCTCCACCATGCATATCTATTCATTATAAAGGTCTCAAATGTGCAGTTTTGAAGAAGCATGCATGTTTTGTTTGTTTTTTAAATCATGAAATCAGGTTCTACTCTAGGTTAAGAAATCTCTGTTTGCAAGCTATGCTTTTAGACGTTCTTGCAGTAATCAATCCACTGCTTGCCCTGTGGACTGACATGCTTTGAGATAGTTACATTCTTTCAACCAGAAGACACTGGTGTAAATTGACCCAGTGTGACAGGCTGACCGGGGTAAGGAGACTCAGAGTCAGGATGTGCATGGAAAAGCGCTACGGCACGTATTTATTAAATAAAACAAACAAAATAAACAGTTTAAACAAACCCAGATCTCGCACACACAGGATCAGAGATCTACCCTCTCCAGAATCCGAACACCAACTAAACCTGTGTGCTCAGTGCTCCCTTATATACACACACCTGTGCAGCAATTTACACCCACTTAATCAATTAAACCCTCCACCACATTCTCACATTTTTTTAAAGTGCTGGTGAATTAACCCTTTAATTACCCACCACCACTACAAAACACACATATACACAGGCCAGTACCCTCATTCTGCCACACCCAGTAAATGCTATGAAAAGTCAGAGGAAATTGAAACTTCCTTTAACCTCAAGTAGTACGAGATATGATGTTTTAAATGGAAAATGAACATGCATTTCATTCAAAGCTGCACACTTGAGACCTAGTTAGCGAATTGCAGTGCATATCAGGTAATATCAATGACATTGTTTTGTTGGCTACAATCACTTTAACAAGTAAGTTATAGATTGCACATGCTGATTATTTTTGAAGCCCCTTCTCTCTCTCTCCCTCCCTCACAAGCAGAGCAGATGCTTCTCTTGCTGAGTCAGTGTTTCGCAGGAAGATATAATTGTAAAAACAGCTTTCAGGGATGGGGATTAGGGACTGCTGTAAAAGATGCTGTCTGTTTTTCTTTACAAGCTGTAGAATCTAGCCACGAGGAGGGGGGCAGTCTTGTCAAACAAATCTTGGAATAAATGTATATGAAACATACAGAATGACACCCTCAGTGATAATCCATCCTTCATAACTGCCTGCTCACTGTTGGTGGGTTATTGTCTGTACAGATAGATGCTAATCAGATATGACACATCTCTAAAGCCAGTGCCTTCTCCCATCAGTCACTAGTAACGGACCTTGCAGTTGTCTGCAAGGATTTTTCCTATTCCTGCAGTCTGGAATACAGATGCTCCCTAAAGAGGTCAGGATGGAATGGGGCAGGTTTGTAAAAAGAATTGTTTCATGATCATTAATATGTTCAGGGTAGGCAACTTGGGCTCTTCTAGTCCATTCTTTTGAAAGACAAGCAGCCATTCCAACCAGATAATTCATCATTTAATTGATCTTAAGCAGGAACAATTAAATAGTGAAGGAGGTGTTTGGAACAAAGATCTGCAATGGAAAACAATGGAACAGCAAAGGTTGCCTAGCCCTGCAGTAGTCACATACTATCAGGTTTTAAATGATGATACACCTTTGATTCTGCCTATTTTATAAGCATATAGTTTGCAGCTAACTGATCCAGGCTATACACACTGCACCAGTTGTGAACAGCAAGGGCTATTCTATTCAACTATACCCTTAATTACTCATTTGAAACAATTCCTTGAGGACCCTTGCAATACACGGTTGTGTAACATGTCACATGGTTTAGCTGCTTTGCATAATATGGGCCCTAATGGTGATATTGTTGTCCATAAATGGGACACCTAACTTCTTAGGCTTATGCTTATGTTTTTTTTTTTTTTGCTGAACACACAAAACTCTCGCCCAGTAAAAACAAGTCTGTTTGTAGCCTCTAATTGGAAGTATCAGTAAAACATTTTTGACATCCTGCTGTAAAATGCCAAAGGCTTTATCTATCCTGCCAGGAAACTTTATGAAATACTTAATGGAATAAAACTAGCCCAATTAATTCTGAGCCGGTGAAAAGGTCAGCTCTCTGGAGACCGATGCTAGCCAGAGATCACCCCTGGACAGTTCTGTCTAGAGCATGACTGACATATAATGAGTTCAGAGCACTTAAAAAAAAAAGTGCACCCAAAAAGCCCCTGACTATAAAAGTTTATTCTGTGGTTAATTTGCATGGTAACGTTGCAGCTTTTTCAAGTAAGTTGCTATAGATACACATTAGATATAGTGAAGCAATGGGGACAAGTAAAATTGTTTTTAATTGGAAAAATGCATTTGACATTAGATTATCTTTTACCCTTTTTTTGCAAAAAGGATAACAACACAAATATTTTCTAATGATCTTAAATTAATTGTAGCTAACAAAATACATTTTACCCATGTTGCACTTCCATTAGCTACACAGGTCTTCAAATGTGCTATTGTGAAAGAAACATGTGTTACAGCAAACACGTCTTTTCTTTTTTAAAACAGACATATGGGACAATTACGTTTTTGCCTAAATTACGTTGCTTCTAAACTATAACATAAAACGAATAAAACAGCAGTTGTAGCTTTATGTTGTTAAATGTTTACTGTTCATATAATCCATAATCAACACCACCATTACAGTCACCAGTCAGGTATGTTTACATTGCCTTTCAGGAGCACAATAAAACAAATACAAATTACAAGGAGAAATGTTAGGCTAGTTTCAAGAATACAAATGCTTCCATTATAGAACATATCAAATGGCCAACTTCTCCTATAACCATTACAAATGACATTAGGGTTTTAACAACGCTGCTTTCCAAGCCAGTAGGACTTCAGCAGGAAAAGTACAGCAATTAAAAGATAATATTTGATGTACCTGTTCCCTCCCTGTAAACTGTTGCTAATTAATGTTTAAGCATCCCAACAAGGAACACTGCAGTGCAAGCAGATACAACACTCTTATAACGTATAGCTCAATTGCCAAATAGATTCAGAACTTAATCATAAAATCTGAGTCAAATGAAAAAAAAACAAAAAAAAAACACTTCGGTTAAACTTTATTTCACTGGTTACTTTTTTGGAGTGTGCGTTACGTGTTTTAATTATTGTGTTAGGAGTATCAGTAATTGTGCTATACCATTTCTTAATGTGTGTGCAACAAAACTACAGTATACAATTGTTTTACTTTTTGGGTCTGTATATAAGAATACCTGTACGTAGCCAAGGATGGGTAGGTATAACTGATGTGTATTTGTTTGTTATCTCTGTCATACACTATATTGGATCAGCAAGGATTTATTTGGTAGGAGGCTGTGTGGTCCAGTGGTTAAAGAAATGGGCTTGTAACCAGGCGGTCCCTGGTTCAAATCCCACCTCAGCCACTGACTCATTGTGTGACCCTGAGCAAGTCGCTTAACCTCCTTGTGCTCTGTCTTTCGGGTGAGACGTAATTGTAAGTGACTCTGCAGCTGATGCACAGTTCACACACCCTAGTCTCTGTAAGTCGCCTTGGGTAAAGGCGTCTGCTAAATAAACAAATAATAATAATTTAATCTCTTGGAGTGTTTCACTTACAGAAGCTGTGCTGTGAATGTAGCATGATGCAGACATGCCAATGACAGAATATCCAAATAAGTGTGATGTTAAAAAAAATTAGGAGTGAGATTTGGGAATACTTAAAATGCATGGTAATTTCCTGACTTATAAGTCAGATTGAAAACGTTGTTCTATAACGCATAACAATTGTGACTGTTTTAAATGAGCCTTTGCAATGTGTTTCTGTTCTGTCCCTGTAATTCTGGAACAAAATGCCCCTTTTTCTTGGTAAAGGAATTCATCTCACGAGTCTTTGCAGCCTAGTTGTATGGAATTCAGCTTTAGGGTTTAATTACTCCAGACCTCGATAAATATTAAATGGACCGTCTGTGTATGCGACTAAGCAGCAAGCTGGTCTCCAGGGAGATTTCACACTGTCACATTGACCCAATGAATTCCTTGCTGTGGACAGTAGATTAAAGGGGAGCTATTAAAGGTGATGTTCCCAAGGTTTTTGGTCGGCGTGATGTGACCATGTTAAATTCTCACCATTTCCTAGCCAGGTCCCATTATGAGAGAAGAGCTTACTTTAACCCCTTAATGTCTGCTTTTAAAAAACAACCAAAAAACATGTTGTTGTTTACATTTTAAAGCATAAGTCACTTCCAATGTAATTTCCCTTGCTATTGTAATGGTGACCGGGGCTTCAGGACGACACAGGGCAGTGAGTTTCTACCCTAAACTACCAAAAGGCTTTAAACAGTAGGCAGGAGTGGCTGAATTGCTCTTGTTTCTTTAATGGGTACCACAACATACCTTTGCTTGCTCTTGTTTGCTTAGCCCTACATCAATCTTGCCTGACAACTGAGTCCCCCGTTGTGAACAAGCTACAGCTGCTCTGCCCATAAGCATGACTATAAACACCATAGTGGAATACCCCCTCTGACACGCTACTCTATTTCATGGTGTTTACATTGAGCTATTTGGGGTTGTGTACCTCTAATATTGAGTTATCAACATGTTTTTCTAAACCTGTGTTTTACTTTGACAGCCCCACCATGTATGTAATGATAATTATTTAATATTGCAGCAACAGAGCACAGAACCACTCAGTTTGTGGAAACAGCATACAATAGTAAGAGAAAAAAGCTATTCAATTGACATTTGAAGCAATCTACTTTATGTTTAGATACTTGGGACCAGATGTAGCCATTGATTGTGTAAACAACTATAAATCAGCTGGGGATAGATGACATATATTGTTGCAGGAGATATGAGAGATATTGTGATGATACAGTACACATAGCACAGAGGACAGGAACGATAAGTAATGCAATTTATTTGTAAACTCTACAAGGTGTTTTATTTCCCCTTGCAAACTGTACCCCTCCATATCTACTGTGTCTGTGTGGCAAAGTGGTTGCTGATTATGTACAGGTGCAGAGGTGTTGCAGTGCAGGAATAAACAGACAGAGATTTGTAATCCCGTATGGAAAATAGACATTTTATTTTCGTTATAATCCAGGTCTGGTGACCAAATAATAAACTCTGGTTATACACAGCGATGCGTAAAACACGGAGAACAGTAACAGGGATTGCAGCCCTAAACAATAAACACAGTATCTCTCCCACAATATACAACCACGGTCACCAGTCCTGGGTGCGTGCTGTAGTGCTTGTGGTGGGTGATACAGTTTAAAGAGTGACACATAGTGCAGTGCTGTTCCGGGTTCAGTGCTGGCTCTTAGTGACAGCTCCGGAACGTGTTAGCTGTCTATAAACACACAAGTAACAATTATAGACAAGACAAACAAAACAAACACTCACGATACTTTTAATACATAGTGCATGGGTCCTTCTGGGTCTATTTCGAAACCAAAAACGAAGGAAAAGATTTACAATTCTCCGTCCCCTTTTATTCAATTATGCATGACCCCTTGGTAAACGATTGCAGCTGACTCTGTTACCTGCAGCTGCTACCTCGTTTACCTTCCAGGTCAATACGTTCCTGCAACGGTCTTGTCTTTTTCAAGGCTGACTGACCTCCCGACCCTGGGAATGAACTGTCAGGCCAACCTGTCCAAAGCCTTTCCCTTTCGCTACTTAGTACCCTCACAGGTCGAGAGGGAGATTTTCAACCAGAACTCATTATATTTCCATCACAGTCTGCCATTTTCACTCCTATCAATCAAATGAGAATCACTATGTTAAGAACAACCAGGCCCATGTTCTGACAAGACACTTACCCCTGAGAGAGAGAGTCCTCTCTACAACGTGTTAGTCATTTGCTCTGTTTCTCTAGTGATACAGTAACAAAGCATCACTTGTGTGATTTAAATATATATTTTATTACTATTGTTACTGAATAACTCAAAAAGTTCACCCAGCACTGATGAAAAGTTCCCTGACTTTACAATCTCTGACATTATTGATCTAGATAAAAAATTTTCATAACAGAATGTTTTTCACTGAAAGAAACATCTATATATATATAAAAAAAAATCCATACGGAATTGCTTCATTTTGGCAGTCTTAGTATTCGCATGGAAGCTGTTCACACAAGTCTTTCTGGAAGCACCCTTGTAAGTAAACTGTTTTAACTATTTGACTCTTTATTATTGGATTTGTACAAATCAGTTTGCATTACCTTGTTTTAAAGTACAAAACTAAGAAGACCTCTCAGAGTACTTGAATTTCCTGGTGTTCACAGAAGACCGACTGACTCAACAGCCGAACTTCCTTCCCTGAATCCCACTGCCCTAAACTCCCTCTCCTCCTAATTTGTAATCTACACTAGACCAGCTCCCTGAAGACTCTGTTTACTGATGAACTAAATAGTGCAGTTGAAATGAAACACACTCCAATTGCAGAACCTACCAAAGCTGATAACTATACAATATCCTAGGTTTATTGAATTATTGCAGGGTAATACATAATATTTCTGGCATGTACTAATAAGGATCAATTACAATAATACAGTTAGACTAATACGGTATTGTTCTATTTCTGATAAAGATAATGTGGTGAAGCTACTATCAGGTGATCAACTACACCTCCTGCAACTTTACATCACTGCTGCATTTTAACAATGTATTTCCAACTAACACAACTAACAGTGTGATTAGGTGGTAGTGTGAATGGGCTTATACTGTTTGTGACATTTTCTTTAGAGAAGACAGATGACTACAATTTGCAGGGAGTGTATTTGAAGTCCGACATTGAAAGCGTGTTTTGAAAGTCCTGAAGGTACCAAAAGTCAAAGCAATCATAAATGGGCACACAAATGTGGTTAAACAATACCAAAAGCATATTTGTGTGTTTCAGCAAATTCCCTTCTTGATACATACCTAGCAGCTTGTTGCATCAGATCCTAGACCTGGCAGCTGGCACATTTAATTGCTGTCTCCAGTGGCTTGCAAGCACGTTGGCCATTAGATGTCTCCAGGCAAAAAAAAACTGTGCCTGAGCCCTTAATGTGTCAATGTCTATAGCCTGCTTAATGTGGTGCATTTCGTCAAAAGGTACTTCGCGACAGCAGTGCCTGTGAGCCTGTCTGCCAGGGTTTCTTAATTATTACTGGTTACCTGATTGCTCAAGTCTCAAATGCCCTTTTTCAATACACAGGGCGATTTAGTGGTGGTGGAGCTGTGCATATACAGGAATAATCACAGGCTGTGTTGTGGGATTTTGAAAAGGTTTCTTGTTCAGTATGGCTTGAGATTTAAGGCTAGGTGGTGCAGTTGGTCTGTGTGTGTGTCTCTCTCTCTGTGGACCTTATGAAACCACCATATGACTTCACAGTTGGTACTGGGAAAGCAGACCCCAAAAGAGGGGACAAAAGTATTGGCACCTTTACATTAAAAAGTCTGTGAAAATGTAACATAACTAATGTAAAAATATATTCATTGATTGAAAACCATTACACAGTAATTTAGCTGGGGGAGGGGAATAACATACAAAACAGCACGGCAAGCCTTAAGATCATTTACTTCACGTTTTTCATGCGCTTTATGCATTAAGTTGCCTGCTTATTTATACGGGACACTATAGTCTGAAGTGTGTACAATGAAAAACACAGTTATATACATATAAACTAGCCGTTCAGAGACTGGAGAGATTCGTGTGATTACAGATTGAATAAATGCAGCTATGTATCAAAACATTCTACAAAGTACAATGATCAGAGGCTGATTAGCAGACAGTTTATCTTCCAACACGACAATGACCCAAAGCATACAGCTAAGTCAACTCTGGAATTCTTGAAGAAAACAAAGATAAATGTTCTGGAATGGCCTTTGCTATCACCAGATCTCAGTCCAATAGAAATGCTTTGGACTGATCTGAAAAAAATATTAGCCAAGCATTGTTATCCAATCAGAGCTGAAGGACATATGCAAGACAGAATGGACCCAGATTTCACCAACAAGATTCAACATACTGGTTAAGAATTATCATGAGCGTCTGAAAGCTGTAACAAAAGCAAAAGGAGGACACACGAAATACTAAAACAGGGACACCAGTACTTTTGTCATGAACAAATATTTTAAGTGAAATAAGTGTGTTGGTTTTTTGATAAAGATGATTTGTTATATTACCAGGAATGTTTTATTTTGCTATTTGTTTTATTAAAAAGTTGTTAAAGTTTACTAAATGCTGGTCCTTAATCTGTTACCTTGAATTATGGTATAATAAGCCTAGGGTGCCAATGCTTTTGTCTGCGACTGTAGATGTAGATTAAGTCACTAGTTATGCTTAGCCAGCACATGAACATCTAAATGTATCACATTAATAAGGAATTACTAATTACAGTATAGGCCATTACCTTTACATTTTTTTTTTCCAAAGGGGAAAACAGCTAATTTGTTGTTTTTCTAATGGCTGCCATGACCTATTCTGTTTTCTTCAAACACAATAGGAATTAACATTTTACCAAACTGTTTTATACTTATTGAATCATTGGTTCTACTCTTTTGAGAGCATAGTAAAACTTTTTATTACTTACAATGACCCCCAATTGGGCATTTAGACTGTAATCTCACACCCTGTCCCTTCTTTTAGATCAGGTCTGCCTGCTCCCATCTAATATAGAGTCACCCTGACCCTTAAGATCAGATTCAACTGTCATCCCCATTGTTCCACCCTATCTTTAACTTTCCAAGTGCCTATTATCTCCCCCATCTTTCCTTGTGGGGTACTTCTGCTATCCTCACTCCCAAGGAGATATCCCTGTACCATGGACCTGGGAAGGGTTAAGAGGGCTTGTGAGGCAAAGCAGAACCGTCAAAGAGACAGACAGAGAGAGGTAGAGAGAGAGACCGATGTTCCTCGGTTTTGCTGTGTAACCATCAGTACACAGAGAGCCAAGGTTGTCCTGAAATTAAGACGAGCTTTGCTCTCTGTGTGTGTGTTTGTGTCTCCCAGAGGAGACAGGGGGAGTGAGAGAGACAGAGAGCAAAAAAAGAGAAAGGGAATGAACTGTTTGTTTGGAAGCTGTGTCTCCTTGTCTGTGCCTGCTGTGTCTGCATTGAGGAACCAAACAACCTCTGAGGAATTTATTACCCCTTCTATCTGGTTCAGCTTGTTGGCTGTAAAAAGCTTGGAATAAAACCTGTGTCACAGAATTAAAAGAGAGATTGCTAAAGAGCTAAACTGAGGATGATGGCATTTTAGATAAAGCATGGCCCAATATGTCAGAAGAGCAGGACTACACTATATTCTTAACTAGACTTCACTAGATTCTTGTTCTTGAGTCAGAGAAGCTGATATCCAGAGTTAAGTATCTAAGACACAGAACGGCTGCACTGCAGTTTCAGTGTTGCTCGTTTTGAGTACAGCGAGAGAGGGGAGAGCGAGGAGAGAGAGAGAGAGAGAGAGGAGACAGCAAGAGAAGGGAAGCGATCACTACTGGCCTCCTTTGAATTGAAAAAGAAGAAAATCAGAAACTGCTTTCTTCCTCTATGTGGTACTGAAGGACCTCTCTGGTAAGTGACTCTGTCATGGATGCCTTGTTATTGTTTGAGCGTTGTTGATTCTCTGTGTGCTTTTCTGCTTCTGTGTCCTGTAGTGTTTTAATAAAGAGAGGGACCGATGTTGATACTGTATATCAGTACACTCTCTCTCTCTTTCTCACACACAAAGCAGCTTTCGCTTTCCCTGCAGCAGAAGGGCTAACTTAATCTGCTTATGCACAGAGCCATAATACTGGCATTAAGGCTGAGAAGTACAGATTTCTCCTATTAACTAGGGCTGGTGTTGTGGAGAAGGAGGGATTTATATATAGCTGTCTGGGGCAGATTCAGTCTTTCTTATTGAATTCTGTGTATCAGTTTCTGTGGGTGCGTGTGTGTCTGCCTTTAAGTATAGGTGGTAATTTACTCTAGGACCATTTTCTTCCTTGTAGGTGTAATGAGTGAGAACCAGAATTTAGGACAATCTTATTTTATCTAGTTTAATGGGAACTAGGTGATGTAGCAGGCTTGTCAGTAATTTAATTTCCTTAGGCCTGTGCTTGATTCCGTCTCATGTTAAATTAGCTTGTTAAAGATATAGGTGCACTTACAAAGTTGTGAGGGAAGCTCTCAAACCTGCATGTACCAGACTAGACAACACTGTCACTCGCATTTCTTGTGATTTAAATCCACAGCTAAAATAACTAGTTTTAAATAAAAAGGCTATTGTGTAGTTAAATACATTTTTATGGTCTCCTTGCATTTATTTTGTGGGTAGAACATAGTTAATTGAGAGAGCACATGTTGCCTACATTTGAACACAACTTATTTAAATGTATTACTAAAAGATACTGTATATGGTGATGTTTACATTTTTACAACACTTTTGTAATTTCTATACTGTAAATAAAGTTTATTTGGGGGATGTAAACAAATTGTCTTATTAAAGTGATTTTCCTTCTAACAAACTTGATTTTACAACATTCATATTCCAAAAGACCCATGATAGATTGAATTTATTATGTTTTATTTAAAATTTTAATACAAAATAACATTGATTTACAATAAATTAGTCAGGCCTGACAAAGGGACGTGTGCACTAGGATGTTGTAAGCTGGTATCATCTCATATATCAATACTTCTAGAGAGGTTCAAAGCAGCTCTTAGGACTGAAATCCTGTCTTATTTCTTTACTGGACTAACTGTATGAGAGGCAGCGTCAGTAAATCAGTAGTAAAAACTGTTCTTATTCAACCCTAACTCTCCAGAGTGCATGTTCTTTGATCTCTGCCAGTGCCTGTTAGATTGGAGTTATTCCACCCAGCAATCTACAGATTCACTCAAATCTAATATTTGAAGTCCAAATCCACATTCAAATCAGGTATGTATTTTAACAAGCAGGGGTCTTAGATTCGGGCATCAATACTATTCACCAAGCTGACTTGCATACAGATTTGCCCTCATGAATCTTTGGTAAATGCATTGGCAAGCACGGTAAAGCACAGAGGTGTATGGTAAAGCATAACATAAACCATGGAAAACAATGCTAAACTACTTTAGCTACAATTACTTTAAGCACGCTAAGGTTGATTCTCATTTTGCTCTTTAAAACAGAATGTTTTACTTTCAAGCAACAGGACAAGTAGCTTTCACTGTATCTTTGGGATAAGATGAATTGAAATTCACAGAATATTTCTATGAGATGAATGCTGCACTCTCAGCTAGTACAGTATATGATTACGTGGTAAGCAACCTGACCTGCTTAAAAATAGACGGCCATACTGACTGTGAAAACCCACCCCATTCCTTAGGTACAATAACTCCTTATTGTTATTCATTGTAACCTTGCTCGACTGACTGTGTTAATTGCAGTCAGCAGCTATGTGTATGTGAGGTTAGGGTATTGCTGTATAGTAATCAGAATGCAGGTTTTCAGACTATTTTTTACTTTCAGTGCTGCCTTTCTCTTTGCTATGTGTGAGGGTCTCTTCCAGAAGCCCTCAGAGATCTCACTTTGCTACAAAAGTATGAAGCCACAGTGAAAGGATGTTTTAGGATCTTCCATTGGTTAAGTTTTATTACTGTGTAGTATTTTTTTTAAATCAGGGTGAATTTAAATTGCAATTTGATATCTCATTTGAGAGGCAGAAACAGTTGTTTTGACTCATAAACACTAACTTGATCCAAGAGTGAGATATATCTCTAACACTCACCTGTCTGACTGAAACACCTTTTTGGCTCCTTTTTATAGCTACAGGTCCATGGGATTGTTTAGTTATCTTTTATTATGAAAATAGAAGTCAGGGCAAGGAAGATCAATATTATCTGGGGCTAAAACTGACTACAGTGCTCCCGCATTATAAGGTGGACCTTTATACCATGGAACAAGTTATAAAGTGGTTCTCCCCATAATGCCGCTACACTAGCACTGTCATTTAGTTTATAAGGTGGAACTCAAATGTCATGGTCTCTTATGTAAGGCTCTCGACTTCAGCATTATAAAGGGGAGCACTGTAATTGTCTTAACAACTGGCATATTGCAGATGAAATTTGGATCTGGTGAATTAGAGGCATTTTACATGTGCTGTTATGATGTGATGAACAAGACTTTAAAAAAATGTCTTACATCGGCATAACATCATTCACAAGTCCCTTAGTGTTTATCTTTTTGTTTTCCACATGTTTTAATCAGATGAAGTCAATTGTCTAGCCAAACACTATCAATTCCCTTCCTGTGTTTCACATACTAGGACTCACAGTTCTTTATAAAATAACATCAGAATAAAGCACCAGTTCTGCAGGCCAAACCTGGAACTCAGCTTCTGATTTGCTGGATCCTGTCAGACGGGTTTGATTTCATTCCCTTGACGATTTATGACCTGGGATTATGCTGAAAGGTACAACACAGGATAAGATAAATGATCAGTAACGTGATTATTGTAAACACACGGGGTGTTCTGAAACTATCAAAAGATCTTCCATCAAACTGACAGTGCCCTATTTTGAAGAATCGCATTTCTGAGAGGAATACAAGACCATTTAGATTCAGGAAGCAGCTACATTATTGCATTCCTCTGTACTAGGTAGAATGTTGTGTTCTTTGGATATTTGTCCAGCAGGGGGGCTGACTGCTGACCTGAGAGCCAAACTGCACACACCCATTCCCAACTGTAAAAAGAGCTTACCTGCAGAGGCCTGTGAAAGACAGCACACTTGTGACCAGAGTTTGGCCAATCCATGTAAATGCTTTATAGGTTTGCTCTGGAACTACATTATTCAGGTTGAATTACCCTGGTTTTCTTCATAGATAACAATGTTGAGTAATGCTGCATTACACAGTGCTTGATTACTCTGCTAGTGGGTTTGTATGTATGGCATGCATAAATGCACTTATGCTCGTTCTAAGCAATGAACCGATCTTTTGTATTGTATTTTTTGCACAGATAATGAATGTGTTTTTGTAATTCTTTAATAGGAGGTCACTATTGCCTTATCTCTTGATTGTTTATTACTTGAATATTGCCTTTGCTTTATTACACAGTATTACTCTTACTATATACTGTATGGTATTGCAACATTATGATGATTCAGCTTGTTTAATATACAATGTATACAACCTATAGCCATTCAATCACAAACAATGATTCAGAAACTTTTATCTGTATCACAAAAATAAAGATATTTTTGTACTTTTACTAAACCTGTTGTTGTGTCTACACTTTTATTATTTGACCATACCACACCTTTACAAACAGTTGCCATTGCACATGTTTTTAAATAGTCAATAGCTTTGTGGCAGGGTAGTTAGGGACATGTGAGAATGCATTTATATTTATAAGAGAAAGAAAAGGTGTAAGCCTTATTTATTCTATCATTAAAGTTTGTAATAGTGTAATTGTGTGTGAATGTCACATGTTAATGATATTTTCTCTAGGCGTACGACTCGATGTATGTATCCATATGAGTGTGTTCCTTGGTGTGTACACGTGTTATGCGGTGTACGTAAAGGTTTAATGAGTTAATCTTGGAGTGCTTCGTTGGTTGAAAGCTTGAGGTTCATGTTTGCTTGAGGTTCATCTTCATGAAATAATTTGATCTTAGTCTATCTTTTAAGTTAATGGCATCTGCGTAGTGTAAAAAAAAAGGATTCTAACCTTTATTACCATTTTAATAAACCATTGGCTGCTATTCCTTCTCCTGCCTGAGGTTGCTAATTTTTCAGTTTGCTTTACACCATAACAAAGATGGAACAATTGGTCCACTTGAATTGAAAATGGGATTGGGGATCAAAACTAAAACTAAAGCCTGAGTAGTTCTTTCTTAATGTTTCCTTTATAAACATTGGGAACTGAGAGCCAGCAAATTTAATTTGTGGGATCTTAGAGCTAGCAAATTCAATACAGAGCTCTCAGAAAGGCATCTTAGATCCAGAGAATTTGATAGAAGGAGCTTAGGACTTAATGCCACTAAATTCAACTTCCTTCATAGTCTTTAAGAGACCACAAATCCAATACAGTATTGGAACAGCAAATTCCGCAGCATAGCAAACTCTAAAAGGCTGTACAGTATCTATAACTCAATTTAGTGTACCTGAGAACCAACAAACTCAACTCAGTGCACAGTATACAGAATGCACTGCTTGGGGGACTGAGACTCAGCACATTAGATGTAGCATAGCATAGAGAACTCCACACTAACGATCTGACAAAATCGTCATCTTGTTGATGGAATGATATTATGGTGCCGTGCTTGCTGTAAAATGGGTGCTAATTACTGTAGATTTTAATCAGCAGGTTTCTTGTGAATGTGGCATGAGTCATGCAAGGTATATAAAAAGTTTTGAAAGTATGCTTTTAGCGGATGTAATAAATACCACATAAGAGTGTTGGAGGGGGACAGGTTAATTGTTACACTCTGGTGTACCAGATTATAGGTTAAACATGATTCTGAGAGCTCTACTGAGGCAACATGTGTGTTTTAAACTTCTGGCTTTTAAAAAGTCACCAGGATGTGAAAACTGAAAATGATACAAAGTCAATACATTACTTAACCATGACACTTCATACCTATAACAAGTTGTTATTTAACCACAATGCATTATTAACTCATCCTTTATCATAGGATCGGTTGCTTTTAATTGAAGTTCAAGTAAAAGCTCCAAGTGGAATATCAGACTTAATTGTGCTTCACAAAAAAAAAAAAAAAAACATTCTAATTAATAAGACACTCAAGTGGTTAAACGTTTCAGTACTTGGCTTTATTAGTGGAATGTACACTGGTGAAGCCGCTATCCGGAATGTTTATTATAAATGTGGCTTCAGCTTTTGTTTAAATCAATCCTCATAAAACAAACTGCAACAATACACCAAAGCAGAACTAAATAAGTAGTAACAATATAAATATGTACTAATGACCAGGCTGGGCCCTCATTGTATTACCATTAATGGCCGTGTATGTTGGTAATATCAACACCAGTGGAAGTGATCCCATGCTCAGTCCTATCACTATGATATACTAGTTAAAGAAGAGAGTACGAGAAGAGAGTACAAATAAGTATGAGGTAGTGACAGATTGTGATGTCACCCTTTTGAATTGACTTTGCGGTTCAATGGAATTCCAAGATCATTCTTATTATTATTTGTTTATTTAGCAGACGCCTTTATCCAAGGCGACTTACAGATACTAGGGTGTGTGAACTAAGCATCAGCTGCAGAGTCACTTACAATTACGTCTCACCCGAAAGACAGAGGACAAGGAGGTTAAGTGACTTGCTCAGGGTCACACAATGAGTCAGTGGCTGAGGTGGGATTTGAACCGGGGACCTCCTGGTTGCAATGTGCCTCATGTATGATTTTTTAAAGCAGGTGACATTAACTGTGGTGACATGGAGAATACTGTATGGTAAAAATGCAATAAGGTATGGATGAGGTCATGAATTGGGTTTCTCTGTGATGTGTCATGGAATACAGCAGGTGAAACATGCACTCCTAATCCCCAGTACATTGTTATTTGTGATCTGGAGGCATGCCTGCAGTACAGTGTTTCATCAGAACACTTCAGCTTATTGCTATCTGCAGTATATTGCTGACAACTTCACACACTGGATAGTATCATCTAGAGAAACAGCAGTCAAAGACAATTCATTATTGCAATTTATGTTAATTACAATGAGAGCAGATGTACTGCCAATTCCACTGCTAATTGAAGAGAAATAGTTTGAAAAACTGTGTTTTGCATATTGAGCAAACACTTTTGTTTGTATATTGTTTTCTCCTCTTTCAAAAAGTTTATTTTTAAAATATTGTCAACCCAGCTAAGTCTTGCAAAAACACCTGTGCCATCTGTGTATTTTTCCATTAATAACGTATAGAAGCCACAAAACACCATCTTTGCCGTCAACAGCTTGCATACTGTGGCTATGGGAGAACAAGCAGGGAGACATAAACTTGTGTTTAATGGCTGTGGCAGCACAAATCTAGTTGTTACTATAAATTGGACTATGATTACTTCCCCAGCCATCTCATTACTAGGTAAATGGATATATTATTATCAATAATTTGAAGTTTGATTTCCATTACACGAGAGTAGATGTTAAAACTTCATGCTGATTTGAACTCGGCTCTCGCCAAGATAAGCACCAACTAAGACGTAGCTTTACAGTAAACTAATGTGATCCATATGTGTCTCCCTCCATTTACGTTTCCTTCCATATGATGATGTAGATATCCTTCTGTCTGGTGTTAATGGCTGAAGTGTAATGCTGGCTCCAGGGATCAGCTTATTTTGCCTCCCTGGCGCATCAGCACACACAACGGCTGCGATGCTGGCTCCGGGGATCAACCAAAGTGCGGCCTCCCCAGCGCATCAGCATGACAACCGTCTGGATTGAGCTAAGTAGGGTACATCTCTGGGGTTTTCAAGTGGGCACCTTCCATCCTCAGTGTTTCGTCGACTAGCCCACGACACCTCAAGAGGGCTCGACGGTGATTCTGGCGTCCCAGCATCACCCCCCTCCGTCCCCCACTCAACTCAGCCCAGCTTACTTACCTGTCCCCAGCCAGAATCTTTCCGTCTCAACCACAGCCAGTTGCTGCTCCTCTCTGCTGCTTCAGATAAGTTCTTCACTGTGCGACGCAACTCTTGGCCACTGAATCCGACGTCTCTGAGAAACCGGGTTGTAGAGTGTGCCACAAATCCTCGACAACCCACTTCCACTGGGTAAACCCGAACTCTCCATCCTCGCTGTTCCGCTTCAGTGGCTAGTTGAGCATACCGCAGTTTCTTCCTCTCATACGCCTCATCTACAGCATCCTCCCATGGCACTGTTAACTCTACCAGGTGAACAAGGCGTGCTGATCCAGACCACAAGACAATATCTGGTCGAAGGTTAGTGGTGGCAATCTCAGGTGGAAAAATAAGCCGTTGACCAACATCTGCCAGCATATTCCAGTCTCTAGCAGCTTCCAGTTGTCCTGGGCGAGGATTGGTTTTAACACCTTTTCTTGGTGGTTGCTCTCCTGGGCGGAGGAATGTTGTCTTTTGTGTGTAATGTTTTGATGGAACAGGTGGCAACTTATTGGTCATGTTACGCTTGTCTTCCAATGCTAAGGCCAAACATCGCAGCACCTGGTCATGGCGCCAAGTAAACCGTCCTTGGCTAAGAGCCACCTTACATCCTGTCAGAATGTGCCTTAATGTTGCAGGTGATGAACACAAAGGACATGAGGGATCCTCTCCTACCCAGAGGTTTAGGTTCTGTGGTGATGGGAGAACATCATATGTTGACCTGATGAGGAAACTGATCCTGCTCTGTTCCATTGACCATAGGTCTTGCCAGCCAATCCTGCGTTGTTCCACACTCTCCCATCTCATCCATTCTCCCTGTTTGGCCTGGGAAATGGCCTTTATACACCTCATCCTCTCCTCCTGCTTTTGCACCTCGTTGACTACCAGCTTCCTCCTTTGAGCTGGGGCCGCCTTGTGCCATGTACATTAGTATTTTAACTTTATGTATGTATCTGTGCTGAGCATTGTGTTGGTTTCTCTCTTTTAAAAAAAAAACAACTAAACAGTATTTTCGTACGGGAGGAGGCCAATTCCCCCCAACAATGCTCCCCTGGTTCCTCGTAGCTGATTAATCTCAAAAAGTGTCCTCTGGCCCTGGTTTCTGTGCTGTACTTAACATGTTGGTCTGTCTTTCTCTCCAGAAAAAGTCAAAATGGTCAATAACAGCATCATCTTTCTATAGCCTTAACAATCCCCTTTTCCATCGCAATATGTTCAAGCGAGGAAAATGGCGTATGAAGTAAAATATCGACAACGTTTTTACCTTCATCCATTGCTCACTGAAGAAATATACAGTGCATATGGATTTCAAAAGAGAGTAACCGCACATGACCCATACACAGCCTAGTAACAGACATGTCAAGATTAAATGTAATTATGAGTGGTGGAGGCTAGCCTTGAAATGGGTTATACTTATATCATGTTAGCCAATAGAAATAAAATAAAGCTTGACAGAGGGTGATTAAAGGTTTTTGAAGTGCGTGGAATAAATACAGAATCCCAGCCCATTTTGAGGCTACAGAAAATGAGCCTCAAAATGGGTGAGATTCTGACATGTTCGCCAATAGCAATACAGTACAACTTAGAAAATGTATGAAACATCTTACGCAGATCAGTGTGGTCTTTGTGCTGCGATTAATACTTTTGTTGACTTTTACAAAATTACACTTAGGCTTAGCCTCTGTTGCCTCTTATGACAAGCTGCCACTACTATGGACAGCTTATGTGTATGACCAGGTGATACATAATAATCCAGGGTTATTTGTATAACTCTGAAAATATAATGTGATTGCCACACAAGAAGGAGGGGGGGTTGGTTAAAAAAAATGGTGTTATTGTATCTTGTGGTATACAGCTTTAGTAGCAAGTGATTTTCAAACAAAATAATAAATCAATCTGTTAATGCTTTAAAATTGAGTTGATGAGGTCATTAATTAACACATTTCTCGTTAAAAAGCTTAATTGTCGCAGGTCGCATACATCACTTCCTGTCTCAACGACAAGATAAGTGGAAATCGTAAATCAAAATACAATAATGAGATCAACAAAAATGAATGGAAGCATAAATCGCTGTTATGGAAACTACTAGCCTACAAGGAGATGGTTCTCCCACCAGCGAGCAGCAGCCAAATGGAAATAAAAAAAAGGAATATCTATTTTGTGTATAATATCATCTATGTAGGCTTGATTGGAATTTATTTTCTTATGCTGACATCTACTTCTGTATGTATTTTATTATCTTGGATTGTAGGCTATAAATAAATATGTTGTGCCATTTGTGTTTGTAGTTGTTAGTTATTATACATGTATACCATGTATGTAACATTTGGTTATATATTTATTAAGCTTTTAAAATTACGATAGAACTCCCTAACCCAGTACAAAATTGGTTTATAATTCATTGTTCGGTGAATTCCTCTAATCATGCATTTTCTTTGGCACTCTTTGATATTCTGAGGAGGCTCCAATGGTTTCAGATGAGGCGTTTGTTGGATACAACAGTTTGGAGGTAGCATTGAACCACACCACCTGATTTGTCGAGGCACCGAAACCTCATTTTTAGTAACCAAAGGTCCACTCTATCACATTCCTAGTGGATCTGTGTGTCCTTGTACACCTGTTCGTCATTCTTGTGTGGATTAGACACAGGTGTTAAAAGCCAAGGACGCATTGCAAATCCACAATCCCCTAAGAAAACTTTATTGTAATTTCTAGTATGCCATTTTCTATACCAAGATTTCATTATTTAATCTTAGGTTTTTATTTGTATAATTCAAATAAAATCTACAGTAGAGGTCAGCTGTTATATAATGTACGTATCCAGAGTTCAGCTACAGTTGCATTGAAAATTTCTTGGTAGTAACATTACACTGGGTACAAATAATGGTATATCATTTTAGCAATACAACAAATGTTCCGTAAGGTTATATTAAAACATTTAATTCATAACCACGAGCATAGAAAAGGCTAAAATATTTTCATAACTACAAATATTGAATTATCTAGGTAGTTTACAATACTGACCTAATAATATGCCATCTGGTGTATTGGGTCTCTGAAATGATTAAACACTGTGGACTGTGTCAAAATGTAAGTCGTGACAGGAGCCAGGGAAATCTGCATATAAGTTCCAGATGTTATAGGATGCATGGTACTGCGGTGATCTGAGTGCAATCGATGGCTCCCATTACTCTGGGAAATCCAGCAATGTCATACAGCTCCCTTTTAATATTCTGTAGCTGCTCCTAATTAAGTGGGATACTGATATAATCGTTAACCCTCTTTATCAAGTCACCCGTGACCCTTTGAAATGACCCAGAGACATGGAAGGACAATGCTGCCAACACCTTTATATGTGGGGATACGGCACTGTGGCAAAGTGCCCCGCCCCTGTGTGCAATTGTGTGTTATGTGTTGTATGTTGCGTGTGTAAATGTTGGTGTATAGTCATTGGTACACGGGATATAAACGGGTCTGTGTTTCACGTGTATTTAAAAAGTGTAGATTTGTATTTAGGCACGAGGAGAGCACAAATCACTTCACGTGCTGGTTAAATGTAATATGTGAGCACGGGGTTGCACAGAATTAATTCACGTGCTGGGATTCAAGTGAATAATTAATTAGTAATTGAATCCCAGCACAATAGTATATATAGACGCACATTTCTTGCACTCAGGGTTGGGTGTTCGGAAGAGGAGAACGGGTGAGAGAGAGAGAGGAGAGTTAAAATAAGTAAGATCGTAAACGTAAAGTGTTTGTTCTCACCGTGTCTGTTTGTCTGTCCGTGCACCGTTTGTTTAGTGTTAGTCCGTTTTTTATGTCTGTTTATTTTGGCGCAAGTGCCGTGTCCTGTTTTTGTACTGTTTACAACCGTTTTATTTGTTAATAAACGCTGAGTGCAGCCATTGCACTCAGCTCATCACCATCACCGTCTGTGTGTTTGAATTCCTGTCTGGTCTGACGCAACCCACTCTGGCCGTCTTTGTGACAGGCACGGACCATTTTCATAGGCAATTCAAGGTCCTCCCGCAGTCTGACAGAGGTCGACAATAGTTGCCCTACCCAGACGAGTTTTTAGATCATTATCTGGTAAATCTAAGGAATTAACCCTGATCCTGTAAACCCTCTCTCTGTATCATCAGCGTCGCAGCTGGAGTCTGTCTATCTCAGACTCACACTCAAGCTCTAAAATTAAAAGCACTGCTTGTTAAGATATTAACAATATTTCGGAAATCAACATCATTTCGGAAATCACATTATTTAATAACGAAATAGGCATAACGACCGCTTGAAAATGCCAAAATCAGTGCTACATACCAATTTGTTGATTAACACTGGAGTTATCATTTACGACCTTTTGAAAATCCCCCCCAAAGCATCTAATATCTAAATTATTTAACCGTGTGTGTATGATTGTTTGCTTGCTAATGCATACAGAATATGGTGGTCATACACTGATGAGTCATTGGTGCCGTTATGCCTTATATAAAGATTAACAGCAGTTAGCTTCAGAAGCCAAGAAGTCTTTTTGAAAGCTTTGAAACAATTTCAAAATCATGTGCAGCCTCGAACAGCATGCTACTGGAATGACTTATAAAGCTTTTTCACACCACACTTAAAAGCATCCTCCTCAAGTTGCTCGAAGTGCTTTGAAATTAAGGACAATAACTTTGTAAGGGAAGGCTATTATTGGTCTATTGCAGACCAGGAACTAGCCAATGAAAGATAATAGTAATAGCAATCTGCCCATAGTGGATGGAAGAAATACTGCTCTATGTGTATTTCTAACATTGCAAGGAAGTTATTGATGCCACAGGAGTGCTGTATGTTATATATTGAATTGATTAGCTAATGGAATGAATCCCACACTTTTGTTATAGTGGAATCCATAATCCCATCACTGGTTGTTTATGAATAATTACTTCTCAAGCACAGCTTACATTTTACAGAGATATATATTCAGTTTGGTCAGGCTGCAGCTCGATCCTGTTATTGAACTCACTCTTTCCCACCTCTGATGCCATTTTGTAGCAAGATGATATGAAAAGTACACTCATGTGATATTTACCTTTTTTTAATTGAACTAAAACAAACATTTTGTTCACACAAATCCGTTACCACATTTTGTTATCTGTCTAAAAAAGAAACCATTACAGTTACAAGTTACTAAAATAATGTAATCAGATTACAGTAATGTGTTACTACCCAACACTGTAAGACCCAAGTTAGTAAGAAAATAAGTTGCCAGACATTTTGGGCCCTTACCACATGCCCATAGATTGATGCCACAGGCGCAGTACTGAAAAAAGAACACACTGTACACCTCATAAAACATTTCAAATTGAGCTCACTAGTTGTTTACAGCCAGACCGGCTTTTGTCACAACCTGATCTTCAAGTGTAATTTAAACTCATATCATGTTAAATTGAAATCAATATTTAATTAACGCAAATGACTGCAGATGTAGGTCCAAGCAATGGTTTCATTTTTGTAATTAGTGATGCAGTTTTAATTAAACATCACATAAGTTGATATAATGCATCAGGTTTGAATTTCATTATGTGACTGGCTTGAAATTCTCGCACAAAATTTCCCATGAGGAATGTATCTGTACTACTGTTTACCAAATGTGTGTTATATAACCCAATCCATCAATACTGTACCATTGCTTAAATTCAGACAGAATTACTTTTCTTACACCTTATTCACATTAGCAACTCAATCATGGGTCCTTTCATTGGTTATTTTAATACAGATTCTGCTGATGTTTCTAGTTAAATACAACGTAATAGAAAAGCAGTTGGTTCTTCCTGGTCACTTCCTGTGCTCTTGGTTAGTTTCACTCCAGTGATTTAGATGCAATTAGACCATGTGACCTACAGCATAGGGCGTTTTGATCTGTGGTGATGTATTTAAAAACCATCAACGACTGCTTCACCAGCTACTAGACATAAGTGTTCTATGAACAGACAGTGGCAGGGTCTGCATCCAGATATGAAGTCTGTTTTGTATTGTTTGGGGTTTTGTAAATGCATTTTAAATTAAAAGGTTTTTTTTTTTTTTTTTTTCGGCAGGCTTGGGGTCAGACTCAAGCTGGATAATTGATAAATAATTGCCAATTTGAGTCTGACCACGTGTATAAAAGAGAAGCAGAGAGCCAGCTCCTTTGTTCTCCTGCTAGAATGAGGACAACCAAGCAGCTGCAGTCAAAGGTGAAGAATAAAGAACAGTAAAGACATAAGGAATGTATTTAAGCCAGACTAGGTCTCGAGGCAAAGTATAATTTAGTTGCAGGTTTTAAAAGCATGAGCTTCATGTTTAGGTTGAGTAACCCAGATGGACAACTTTTAGTTTCTGGTTTTGTTTGTATTGTTTTGTTCTGCATGTTTGGTCTGTGTTGGTTTTTACCTTTGTTGGTATAGCAACCTGTACATAATAAAACATAATAAAACCTGGGGTCCACATTAGCTACCACAATCCCACCCTCTCACCCTCTCTAAGCAACCATTTACACAGCCATAACAGAACTAAGACTACACAACATGCAGCAGTACGTTATAAAGATACCTTGCAACAAATACTATCAAAGACTATTTCATGTGGCAGAAAAAATATTAGCACTCCATACAAGCATCCCTTATTAGAAACCTCAGAACGTTCATCCACCAATCAGGAAGCTACCGTCCAGGGCACTACCACATGGTTATGAGGTATTACCTTGCCTGTGAGGTAGCGCCCTCACCTACAGCTCAGCTTTACCTTCTCAACACTGTCAACTATCAGACCGAAAGAAGTAAACAAGCTAATGTGCCGTGTTTTCTTTAGGTAAGTCAGTAATTAATTTATGACTTGCTGCTTGCCCTAAAGTCCCAGAATGCATTGAAATTCACACCTCATATAAAAACAAGACAAACAACATGGAGGTCCCATGATACAACGCTGCATAAATCTTCAGTCATTACATATTTTTTTGTTGTTGTTGCCGGTGTCTTTCTTTTCCAGATAATTTCTAATAACTCATGAAAAATATTAAAAGCCTGCAGTGTTTTCATTTCTCATTAATAATGCATTGCCTTTTTTCCTTTTTCTTTATTTCTTTTTTTACCAGTGATGAATGTAGAATGGAGGTCCCTTTGTGGGTGGGCACAGTAGTAAGCTTGAAACTTAAAATGGTGAAAGTTGAAGGTCTGACAACACTGGAGACTGGAGCCACTGTGTCTCACTACAGGGGATACAGCCCCAGGATATTTTGCAGTGGAGAGAAATCTGTGAATAGACAGAGACTGACAGCATGCGAGAGCAGATCCTGTTCTATCTGTATTATGTAGTACAACATACACAGCAAAGGAATGATTTAGATAAAGCATAACAGCACTGGAGACTGAAGCTCTACATATAGTCCAAACGAGAAACTCATTAAATATGTATCAAATACTTTTGTTTAAGGGGTTGCTATACTGTAGAGATTAATAATTTGCTTAAAGGTTTGCTACTATTCCAGCGGCGAGACGACCACCCCTCTTCTTTCCTCATTGGTTTATCCCAACTATTTAAAAGCTCCTTCTGTTAGGAAGTTTCTTTCCGTCTCCTTTGCAGATGCATCTCCCTTTCGGGGGTCAATGGGTCTGGCAGCTTTATCACCTCATATGAGTGCAATTCATTTCTGGTTGAGATCCAGGCCACCTATCCTATCATTCCCTTAAATAAATATTCATAATCATGTTGTCGTCTCATTGAAATATAACTCAGGTATCTCTGAATGAACATGTTTTCTGTCCCTTTTTCAAGTCAGTTTAAGTCTTGCAGGTTCACAAAAAATATCCCAGTGTCTTTGACTCTAAACATCAGTTTAAGTTCCAAAACTAGAAATTAACATTGAAATTTATCAAGAGACCTGAGTTATATATTTTACAGGTGTTTTTCTCCTTCAGCAGTGATAGAATGTGACAAAATAATTCCACAAAACCTTCACGCACATGCACATCCATTCACTATATATGTTTTTTATGATGTCTGCAGTCATACTGAGTGGTATTTCAATTGCTCAAGTACTACATATTTTATTTTCGTGAGTTCACACGCTCGCTCTCAGTTTTTCCTGTTTGCTATAGCTATATTTAACATGGGTAGACCAGCCCAACTGTATTTATAGAAGTTAGAGGCAGCACATTCTGCCACTTTGGATTAAGTTTCCTTTTGTTTTGTTGTTAATAGAGTGCATTAGACTGACTAGCGCACACTTCTATAAAGACATTATGACATGTGTCTACAGCAAGCAATTATAGTAGAAGCTCTTCAACTAATTGTCAAAGCACCTTAACACTGATGGGACTGTAGAAAAAGCACTGATGGTGGGTGTTTCCGTGTCCAAAATACGAATTACTGCTGTTTCTCCAGGAACGCGAAGACTAACCCTTTTAAAAACTTGAATAATAAGCATGAGAAGGACTTGGTCAAATGAAAAATGACAGTACTAAACTTTTAAAAGGGATTGATTTTTCTTGTGAACAGACTTTTTTTTTTCAATTCCGCTCCCAACTTCTCTGATAGAATTAGAGGCAGTAATTACTGAGGAATGCTAACATTTCTCTCCAGAACATTTTAAACCTGTCGTGTTGAATCAATGTCATCTTGGCTGCCCTACAACAGGCATATTTATACAAAATGAATAATTCAGGATGTAGCTATATGTACAGGTTTTTATACTGTTCAATTTAGTCAGTACATGACCCAGAAAGTTTTGCATACCAGTATTTTGTTTAACAGATCATTTATAGTGTTATAGGTCCATATGTTTGCACACATCTATCCATTCATCTGTCTTAGCTTCAAATGCCATTTTTCCATTCAAATCATGTAGCGATCTAACCTTTCTTGAATTCCCACCTATATACAGATATGTAAACAGAGTACTGTAGGTGGGGCTGGCAGAGTTGAAAGGTCACATGATTTCAATGGACTGAGGAAGGTTTATCACTGTCAGCACTAGGGATTCTCCAAACAAGCTCAAAGCCAGAAAACTGATAAGAACTCAGTATTGCAGCAACAGAACCCAGAACCGCTCAAAATTACTTTAAACGTAATAACATAGTAAGAGGATGTAAAGCAATTAAAATTACACTTAAATTGGGCCCCACTGAGTCCCTGGGTGGCTTATCTGTCTAAGACATGGCTATGTGGCGAGGTGGGGGAGTCATACAGTCTGGGCAGCGCAGGTTTGTGTCCTGGCTGTGTGAAGTCGCCATTCTTCGCAGGGGATTCCACAGGGAGCGTCCCATTGGATCTAGCACTCCCATGAGTTAGGGAGGCAAAACCATCAGAGACCCCTACTGGCCAGGTGAACGGTGAGCTCAAGGCAGGCACCTACAGGACTGGCCAGTAGTTTGCTGATATCCGCTGCAGAGCTCCTGGGTGTAAAGAGACTTCGCTGTGGGATCAGAGGATGCCCACACTGACCTGCCGTTCTCCTGAGCTGTTGTAGGGACTGCAGTAATGAGAGAACAGAATAGGATATTCTAAACTGGGGAGAAAAGGGGGGAGTAAACTATATATTAATCGGGCAGACTAGAAACAAATAGATCCCAGGCTTTAGAATTCGGACCTAAGGATATTTGAAACCCGGGTGTAGAGTTTTAAAACAAATGTCAATACTCCTTTTTTATTGCCTTTATATTTATATGTGCTTAACTCGTTTTCAGAGCCTTGAGACGGTTTTACCAGCAAGGCAAGTTTAGTGCTGTGTATTAAGGAAACAATGGAAATGATATATGATTCATTATGGATTATCTCTAAAAAAGTTGTGTGCTTGAAATCCTAATGATCATAAAGTCCACTACAGGGGACTTTGTTGCTCTCCATCCATTGATTATATTTTTTATGAAAACTAACTGCTGAAAAACAATAATTGGTTTTGCGATTAATCTTTTAACCTGGCACAGAATAAAAATAATAACAATAATAATAATAATAATAATAATAACATTATACATGAGTTATCTTTGAGAACTAGCAGTGCAGAAGTCAAAACTGAAAACTGTCAGTGAGCCTGGTAAACCTCATTGATGATTAATGACATCAGTGAGCAGAACAAGCACAGCCCATGTTATTGTTGAAAGTGGTGGTGGGTTATCTTTCATAACTTATGGAGTCTGAGTGTGATTTATTCCTAAGGACTCTAAGGACTCTTCACAAGTTAACAGTGAGATATCTTTCAAGATTCAAGATTGTAGGTTAGATCTTTAGGATAAGCAAGATGCCTTCACAAATTGTGAATCATCATTTTGAATAAATACAGAGTTGGAAGTTATTTTGCAGAACTATGGACTGTGAGTAGGGAATACAGTTGAATGTAAAGACCTCCTCACAACAGATTCATCACTCAAGAAGTCACACCAAAATGACAATAATTAACCATTCATCCATTGCTGTTTCCACATGAAAGACACACCATGTTCCTGACTGGTCAGTTCCAAAGTGACCGGGGAAGGCTGTCAAAAATAAACAAAAAAGCAAATTCCGAATTTTCTCACTGACTTCACACAACATCTGGTGTGACTGTTCCCATTGAAATCAACATATTTTAAAGTGGATGTTTCCTGGTAAATCTCTTTCAGGTCAAATTAGTTCAAATTAGGATCTTCAGGATCCCAGTCCAAAGCATTTTTTTTTCTCCACTATTTATTCAGCGACATTTATGAGCCTTGAATCGCAATTCTTAAAAAAATAATAGAAAGAATAATCATAATACGTACTGTAGCCTGAAGCAACACCTACAAATTCCATTTTCATGTAATTGATATATAAAAAGACATTGCAATTGCTTTTACCATTTCCATTTAAATGCATCAGATATGTGATAGTCACAGAACAAAGATCTCATTCTGCAAAATCTAATTAGCAACTTTCACCCGTTTCTTGTGATGAAAAAGGGGCTGTGCTAAACTTGTTCTAAAACTCATACTTGGTAATGCAACACTTTCATTTGTGTTTAGAAACAAAGGAAGCTCTGATTTGCCTTTTTTCAACTTAATTTTCAGCACCATATGAATAACCATTATTAAACATCACTTAAACTGTGTTACTTTACATCTACGTCTGTCAATATTCTTGCAACAATGTTCTGGACTAACTGTAACCAATGTACCAGCTTAGAGCATAACCCACATAGCAGTGCATTGCAATAATCAATTTGAGACATTACAAAGGCATGAATCAGAGTCTTTTTGTGAAAGGAAAGAACTGATTCTGGCAATATTAAGTACATGTTATTTCTGTCTTGGGTTAATGTCCATTTACTATGCAAAAAATAAATAAACTGTTGGATTACTTTGCTACAAACCAAGAAAGCATGGTAAGAACAGTTTTACAATAATGTTCACTGATTTGCTTTGAATAAGTGCAGTATCGTACTTTGTTGTTTTAGACACACTGTTGTACCTGACATTGTTAATTTATAATGCCCCAGCGTTAATAAAGCCACTACAATGTAGTATAACCACTCCCTCTGAGATACGATATTTCCACATATCCAATGGGCCCCTGGAACCAATGACACCGGATATGACAGGTTCTGCTATAGTTGCAAAAGCCCATGAAATGTCATTGAAAGTTTAATTAGATAGGCACACTAATAGATAGATCCAAGACTTATTCTTTTATTGCCGAAACATGTACTTTTATTGACAGATATGAACAGGATCATCAGTGCAAAACAGAAGCAAAAAGTTAAAATCACAATGAACATTACGCATCATACACAAGGGAGGGGTCATATGCAAAAACGAGGAGAAAACGTATTATCATATAATAGACGTATCCCCCCAACTCAACAGCACACGACCATCATGACAGTAAAAATGTACATAATGAAACGTTTTTACCTTTGTATAAGTCAGTGATCAGCAGATGTGTCAGCCGCATGAAGAGCACAGCGTGTGGTTTTCACTAACTCTACTGTGCAGAATGATTTTTCTATGGGTAAATATCGGGACTTATCAGGACGTGGGACATTTGCTAGGAAATCGGGACTGTCCCGACCATATAGGAACTGTTGGCATGTATGTAAATGTTATATTAGTTTAGTGAGCCCAATAAGATTGCACTGACTGCAGTATAACTCCTCCCCAACCTCGGCTGTTTGTCTCTGAACTTGCCCTGCAGTCTACAGCAAGAGAAATGAAAAACACAACAAGCCCCACATATTCAAGAAATTACACAATACATCCTCTGAGGCTAAATGCTGTAACTGCAAAGTAATATGTTATTTATCCTGCTAATACAACCTGTATAGTTAACATCAACAGTGCAATCTCTGATACTTTTTTATTTGCTGCCCTATTGATTATTCTACCCTGTTTCTGTGTTATTAGGTCTTATGTTACCATTTGTCTCTCTTTAAAGTTACTGCTAACGAGACACTTCTCTAGATGGCAGTGATTCCTAGTGGGCTAATACTGCAGAGCTATATTTAACAAACTGCTGGAGTCTGGGTGGAGCAGTGGAATCCCCTTGCCTGTGACCCTGGCTGCTGATTCAAATCAGACCTTGTGCATACACAGTTAATTTGGTTCTGGTGGTCTTAGCCTGATTCTAAATGGTTACAAATTGGGCATTTCAAACATGGGGGTATAATAATTGATTTTAAAAAATAGCTTTGTAAGTACCCTTAAAGTGTTTCTACAGAGGTAGCACATGTAAAGATATTCTTTGACTCAGTAGCACCGGGTCCCTATGAAGGTCTCCCTGAAATCAATCTCATAAAAGTGGGTTTTCTGTCTTCCACTCCAGCTGTTGAGCTACTCAAACCCACCACCATCCATATATAGCCAGATGGTTACAGTCACCCCTACAGGTTATTATCTGCCTGTCAAGGAGCTCAGTATCTGTTACTGAAGCTTTAATAAAAAAAAAAAAAAACATTCTAAGAGGGGGTGATTCAGGCATACCAAGATATTTAGTGAATGACACTTTTGATGGAGGCTTTATGGACAATAAATGCCCCACAGCCAGCCTTTCACCACTTCCATAATGGATGCATTTTGAAGTATCACTACCATCTAAACGTTATTGTTTGAGGTCAAGCATACAGAAGTGATGTCCACTTTCTGCACTTGTAAATCCCATTATATCCACCATCTCTTTTTTAGAGATTTTCAAGAAACTCAAAATTAGATGCTTTTTATTTTAGAGATAAAGGGCTGAAATTATAACTGTTAAAATGCAGCTCCTACCGTGTATTTGATCATTAGCAGCAATGAATGTTACACTAGAGATTACATGGGCATAGCTAAATGAGCGTGATGACACACAAATACAGGGGGTTTGCAGTATGTTTGCTGAGAGGATGGTTATTCTGAAGCAGACTGACATTAATTCCAAACAGTGAATTACCACAAAGGCCTATGTTGAGTTAACCTGGGCCTTTTTCAAACTTGGGCCTCCTGTGGCGAAAAGCACAGGAAGCTTGTAAATACGTCTGCTTTTTTTCATGGTTGCTGATGTCAACTCACTGAGAGGCAGGATGATTTTATTCTGACCTCGATCAGTACATTGTGCAAACAGGCATCTTAGCTGATTTGTTTTTCCAAGACAAACTGTTTGCTTGCCTGTGAGAAAAAAAAGTACAAAAACAGCCTTGGTGTATTGAATGTCGGATCAATTTTGGTGTTGAAAAGCGATAGATTTCACATTAAATGTCTTGTTATTGGTAAAATGAGTGTCTTATGCCTCCTTCTCTCTACTCTTTATTTCTTTCTTTATTTCTCCTTCAACAGTAAATTATTAAAGTATTATTGCGACACCCAAAGAAACGTTTCAGATTTTTGTCACCTATAAACTATTTAAACCCACAACCTTCTACACTATGTTGAGCTTTTCAACCACTGAGTTAATCAAATCTACCAGATTCCACCAAGCAGCTTTGCACTTGAAACACGACTACAGACTTCCATACTGTAGCACAGTGGTAAAAGCATATTACATTAAAACACAATAAAAGCATGGTAAAGAACTAACAAGCATGGTGGATCACTATGATATAAGCATGGTTTACCAGAAGACACTAATGTAAATGTAAGTAATGGTAAACTGCCAATAAACCATGGTAACTTTTATTCCTGGGACTGCTAAGCTACTCAAACACAATACATTCCACACTGATTTCACTCTGTAGTGCCCAACATGAACAAGGTTACTTTTTTAACCCGAGCCAAGCCCTGATACTGGCTGAATAAAAAACATGTAGCCCGTACATCATGCAGAGCTTTGATTTTGGCTCTGAGAATCTGAACTTGAAACCAGAATGTGTTGATACTGTTTTTTTGAATAAAGGCACTGGACTATACTGAGGCTAAATAAAGAAAGGCTTATGATTGCTACACTACAAAATTGTCTTGATAGTGCCAGATGAGCTGTCATGTTAAGGTATGTCAAATGTATTCCTCACAATTCAAAGACATCACAAGAATGTACCAAATGGTTCTATTTTGGTTTAGTCACAATTGTGTCTTCTTTAACCAAGCCACATTGGGCTGACTGTTTTTGTATCCATTATTATCAGTATCCATATGTGGTTGTCAGAAGAGTTTAAGCCATTGAGAATTTGATGCTGTTTTAAATATGGACACTACCTTTCAAGATGACATATTTTGTAAATATTTCATTTTTACACAGCCAAACCCAATATGATTCTACTGAGTGATAGAGAGAGCGAAACAGAGAGAGAGTGGTTGCAAACCCCACTTAGACGCCCAGGTTTTATTATTTAAAAAGCTAGGGTACCAACAATGGTAGCTAGTACATGGATGCAGGGTTTAGGCTTTCAAAATATTAAACACATTGAATCTACTCAACAAAAGGCATATACAATCCTTTGCGCTATTGATATGGAGTTCCTATATAATAAACAGGCTAACTGGTAGGATATTGCAACCTCTAAGACCAGATATTAAACAAAGGATCTGCTTTCGGTTACACTTGCTGTATGTCTACATGTGCTCTACCATTGCTGGTATTGTCATGTGGTTGTTCTGTTGTAAATAAATCTGAGCACCTGAGTGGAGTGTCAAGATCAACTTCCGTGTCTCTCTCGCTCTCTCTCACAGTGGATTCCCACACCCCTCTTACAATGACAAAGATAAAATCTGAGTGAAACTTAAGTATCAGTCTAGCAAACAAACATGTTTCAGTATCATTATAACACACATACAGATGGAAGTACAATATGTTTGTTAAATAAAAAAAGTTTCATGAAGAGGTGACTGGTTACTTCCTTTATTCATTACTCATACAAGTAGGCCAAAAACACTACATAGATACATGGAACGAGTTGTCGTTTGCATCAGCAATACATGCCCCTGCTCTCTCATTTCAGGTTTGTCTTTTAACAAAATGTGGATCTTTAATGATATTTCCCAGTGCAGGAGTAAGGGCTGCGTGAAGGGGTACCTCAGGAATTGAACTTGGAGAGATGCTTGTGACTTAGATAAGAGGACAGGGTTTCCCCTTGACTCGCGGAGAGCCGCCCTCGCGGAGGTGAGACCAAACCCATCGGTCTCCAAGGTTGGGAAGCGAGCGTTACTTCCCCCAAGGGAAAACTAAATAGGATAGTTTAGAGGTCTCTCCAGCTTGAAAGGGTCACCTATGCTGAGGGAGGTCCAAGGCTGTAGTGAGCTTCTCTTTACCTCACAAGGAGATTGGACATAAACATGCAAGGAGGGTAAGAGCCACTGAGGAGTCCGCGTGGCTGGGCTCTGAGGCTGGGCACAAGCTGGCAAAGTTGAAAAAGAATAGAGTGAGCAGAGAACGAGAAAACAAAAGAGTTAGTATAGTTTTGGCCAGGGATCACCTCTGGCTCGCGGCTGGGCCTCTAAGGTTGGGAAGTGCGCTTCACTTGCCCCCAGAGGGAGACCGTTGCAGAGGTGGCACAGCACAGTGGAGCAGCAAGGGAGGATGGAGGAAACCAAAAAGCAAAACATAGAATAAGGGTATGACTTGGGGTTCAGATAGGGAGATTGACAGATATTTTTGCAGGACAGAACAAGCCCAAGCCCAAGCTCCTGCCCTTTGAACCACACAAAGTGTTATAATATCTTATTACACATCATGCAAAGTAGCCCATAAAATATATTGTGATAGATAATATCCTGATATCTAATATTATTGTAACCTCAACACAAGAGCCACCAGTATAACCTCGTCATCAGGTATATGCATTCTCCAGGGGTATAATAAATAGGGGAGTGACTGCAATGTGCTGTAGCTCATTCAGCTGTCTGCCCATTTTATAGAAGCAAGAGCGAGCGTCCGTATCCCCTGGCTGCACCTATAAATAGCAGGGAAGCAGGTCAGGCTGCAGTAGGATAGGAGCCAGGGCAACACAGTGAGTAGCAAGCTGAAAACAGGGATTAGATTTGACTGTGTCCTGATGAGCCTTGGGGCATGTGTGGATAGGGTGAGCTCTGGGGAACAGATGGAACTGTTTGTAGACCCTCTAAAGCAAATAAGACACAAATATCATGCTTTATTTGACAAATGTGTCTCATTGTTTGTTAATATGTTTAAAACTATGCAAAGGCCAAGTGTCATCTAAAATGCGAAAACCCTTTAAACAACCTGCTGAATGTCATTGTCAACCTATCACAGTGTAGTAAAGCATAGGAAGAGCTGAGTGAACTGGCGAGCATGGTGAATCACAGATAAGTATTGCAAAGCATTGTAAACAGCACCGTAAATTCATAGAAAATGTATACTACAAGCTTAGTAAATAGCAACTGCAATGTTACAGTGCAAATTTACTATAACAAATCTCATAAATTTGGGCTGTAATTGAACCAGTTTCGAGATGAAAGACTTTGCATCCCCTTATTATTACTACTCCAGCACATGCTTATTGTTATCATTATTGTTATAGCTCCACTTGTTTGTGATGCTTGTGTTTGTCGCTTCTGATACTGAAATTAATACTTAATAACTGCCCTGGTGTGCAATGCTTCTTGAACTATTTGTGTCACTGTTTATTAGCTTTCAGACAGCCAGTGTTGGAGAGGAACATAGATTACTTGGATTAATCCATATAAACTATTCTTTTGTTTTTACATCACAAAATAGGAAAAATAAATACATTGTGAATGGAGTGCTTTTGTGTTCATTATTAAGGTGAATGCTGACAGCTCTATAGAGCTAAGAAGAAAAATGGCCCTTAGGTAAAGAAATAAAATGAAATTCTTCATCCACCACATCTTTATTGGCTTGTGGATGCTGATTCCAGTGATTTATTTCTTAGTTTGTAGGCAGGATGCTTAGTACTGAGAGGGTGACCACTTTGTTTGGAACATCCACTATCTAATACAATATCCAGGCTGTGCCCTGTATGGGTAGTCAGGGCAGACTAATATAAATGTAATGGATCTCCTGCTAGTGGCTGAGGAGTTAATAATACAGACATCGGCATAAGGCACGTACTTACCTCCTGACTGCAGAGCTTGCTTGTCTTTGTACTGTGTAGTTTGCGATTCACATCCAGTCCTTGCTGTCTAGTCAATGGGCTGTGCTGCCAATTCATTACAATGGCACCCTGAGGCTGAAACAGGAAACTGAATGTCCATGGTCTTTTCATTATTATAAGCTAGAACATGTATGCTGGTTTGCGAGACTCGCGGTTCTCTAAAGGCGCTCCAGATCCTGGCAAGCCTGACGTTGAAACTCCCTGAGTCTGGGTAGACGTGTACTTGCGTTCACGATCGAGGACAAGCTTGTAATGGATCTCATCCTAGTGGCTAAAGAGTTAAAGAGTTAATAATAGGGACATCAGCATAAGACACGGATATACTGTACCTGCAAATGTTCAATTCCAATAAACATCTATTTTATTAGAATAATACAGTTGTTTTATGGTATATATATATATATATATATATATATATATATATATATATATATATATATTGATCTCTATACTACATGAAAGGAGTATATTATACTTTTCTTTAGAAAAAGTAAAGAAAAAAATGCTGTACTACAGTGACTAAACACATAAGACACACTAGCTCATTGAAAAACACCTGTAGTATCTTCTTCATGTTAGGTTTTCAAATATTTTACTGTTTAAAAACTAAAAAAAACACTGTACTATTGTTCACAATAGTATTTGTCCTAACAGTCCTGGGCAGCTTTGTCTCATCACGATTAATAACTAATACATTATTATTATTATTATTATTATTATTATTATTATTATTATTATTATTATTATTATTATTATTATTATTATTAATAAACATGAAAGGTACACATGCTGGAGTAACCCTGGAAACACAACCCAATTCCTAATATAGTGGACACTCCATGGGATAGCCCTTATGGCCTAATATAAGCTTCGAAGGGACAGAGGTTTCTAATTGTACATCTAAGCAAATGGCTGGTTTGAATACATTTTGTCATTTTATTTGCTTGTATAATTTGTAAGAAGAGTGTGTAAACTTCAATGAAAACATGTCTATTTAAACACTTCAAACAATGACATATAATAAACTATGTATGATAACATAGATGTATATATAAATTTATAGATGTAATCATTCTACTCAGCGAGTAGACTATAACATGTTTTATTACAGACTTGCATTTGCAAATAGACCTGCCATGGACTTGAAACATGTATGTGCTCATTGAGAGAGGAATTAGACAAGGAAATACAGTTCTAAATATAGTTACATACAAACATCTTTAGATTGCAAACATCTGACTAAAAACTAAAAGTACTCAACTGTACAGAAATAGAATAGCAATGCTATTGATCTAAAAATGTGCAATGGAATAATAACTATAATAATATTTTAATATTGTAGTTTTTTCTTTGTATCCATTGCAATTACTTTGACTCTGTCTACTGCACTGTTGGCATCTGCAACTGCTGTAAGAAGAGAAGAAATGGAAAATCTGTGAACCAACAGTGTAGTGATGAAACACTGGTATGGACTAGAGCAGATACAAAACCTCAGAACTTTCATCCACCAATCAGGAAGCTGCATTTCACATCAGTCTCTCGTGGTAGTTGACTACAGAACTGTCTGACAGAATGCCTAGCTTTAAAAAAACTAAAAACTAAACGGATGGAAAGCAAAAGGGTAAATAAACCTGTGAATTGGGGATGTGTCACACATTAAAACAATAATCACATGACAATGTTGCCAACACAACACAGGAAACAAATTCAGCAGAAAAAAATAGAGAAAGAATACATGTATTCAGTTTCCTGCAGCTGCCAAGGCTTCCTTGTAAATTGGGTGTCTGTGTTTGTATGAACATTCTGAGATGACATTACATGAAAGCTGTGCAGCTCCAACAGACCGAAGACAGCCTCAACTAATTGATACACATTGAAGAGAAAAAAGTGCAACAAATGAGGCAGTAATGGGACTTACCAACTTAAATTACAGGACTCTTCAGGAATGTAATTGGGTCCACTAATTAGCAGGATAATACAACGTGGTGCAGCATTAATATGAGGTATTAATTAGAGCTGAGGATTTGCTGGGTGCTTGGGGTTATAGAGGAACATGAAACTTGAGATAGGAAAAAAGGGGGGGGGGCAGTCTGATCTTGAACATTGCCGGAATGGGCCATATTTTCAGTGTTCACTCCAGCCTGTGATAAACACCAGATACAATTTAGTCTCTTTATCACCCTCAGTATGTTGTTTCTTGTTTTACAGAATTAACACAGGTTTTCTCTTTTCTAAAAATCTGTCCGATTGCTGCTTCTGTACCCAGTCTGATTGCTGCTCCTGTACCCAATCTGATTGCTGCTCCTGTACTCAGTCTGATTGCTGCTACTGTACCCAGTCTGATTGCTGCTTCTGTATCCAGTCATTGCTGCTCCTGTACCCAATCTGATTGCTGCTCCTGTACCCAATCTGATTGCTGCTACTGTACCCAGTCATTGCTGCTCCTGTACCCAATCTGATTGCTGCTCCTGTACCGAGTCTGATTGCTGCTCCTGTACCCAGGCTGATTGCTGCTCCTGTACCTAATCTGATTGCTGCTCCTGTACCCAGTCTGATTGCTACTCCTGTACCCAGTCTGATTGCTGTTCCTGTGCCCAGTCTGATTGCTGCTCCTGTACCCAGACTGATTGCTGCTACTATACCCAGTCTGATTGCTGCTCCTGTACGCAGTCTGATTGCTGCTCCTGTGCATATCCTCAGAACAGCTTAGGAGAACAGACGGCCAGTGGACATCCCCTTGTGGATTCCCCGGTGAACAACTTTGCACAGCCAGGATGCAAACAAGCACACCCATGACTGTATGATACTCTGCACACCATCCAGCTGTGCCTTTACCAGATGAGCTATTCAGGGACCCAGTAGGTATCACTATCCGTCCAATGGCTCAGCAGAGTACCATTGAATCATTTGGTAAAGTATTATTAAGACGTAAAGAATGCCATATAATGATGCACTTTCAGACATTTACCAAAGATGAAAAAGTACTACAGTCTAGTAATAAAGACACTCATATCCTTCTTGATATGAGATGTGACTGCTGAGAGTGAAACTCAATAAAACATCTGGGGGCATTGTCTAATGTAAAATATAAATGAAAGTAACTGCATGATTTATAGCAATACTAAAAGAAACTGGTAATTATTTTTAAACATTTCGACTATGTTGTGCTTTTGGTCTTGTATCGCAATACACTACAGGCAGGATTTTAAAAAAGGTTGTAAATGATAACTCCAGTGTTAATCAAGAAATCAGTATGTAGCATTGATTTTGGCATTTTCAAGCGGTTGTTGTGCCTATTTCGTTATACAAATAATCGTCCTAATGTGATTTCCGAAATTATGTTGATTTCCGAAATAATGTTAATATCTTAATGAGTAATGCTTCTTGCGACTATTTTTTGTTTGTGTGGGAATTTAAAAACAAATCTATGTTAATTGTAATCATTTATCAGGAGTTAATTTGCACTTGGAAAAATTGGGTTTTAATTAACAAAAGAGTATATAACTCACCTTGAAATAACATTCAACAGACAGTGTCTGTGACGCCAACAATACAGAGAGTGTACAGGACCAGGGTTATTTTCTTACAGACTACCTCGATAATTCAATATTTGTACTTAAGAAAATATTTTGCTTTCTATACTTGTGGTTATGAATGAGATTCATTCACTTATTTTAACCATTTGTAACCTAAACATATTTTGTAATGTTGTCAGACTCCCTCCACACTTTATGTACAATGTACACTTTCACTCGTTTGTATGCATATAAAATGTTCTTATAATACTGTAAGTGTTCGGTGGCTACTTCTAATCATGTTGAGTTTATTTATCGCGGAGGCGAGCAGAGTAACAGAGAAAATGCATGATTACAGGAATTCACAGAACAATTAATTATAAACAAATTGTGTATTGGGTTAGGGAGTTCTATCGTAATTTTAAAAGCTTCATAAATATAAAATGAAGTGTTACATACATGGTATACATGTATAATAACTAACAATTACAAACACCAATGGCACTTGAAACTTATGTATTTATATACATATGATTCTTTAGTGATTTTTGACCATTCTTCAGTGCTAAATTGTTCCAGTTCATTCAAATTCCAAGGACTTTTCTTGTGCACAGCCTTCTTCAACTCATACCAAAGATTCTCAGTCAGTTTTAGATCGAAACTTTGACTAGGCTATTCCAGAACCTTGATTTTGTTCTTCTTTAACCATTCTGAAGTAGATTTTGATGTGTGCTTTGCATCGTTGTCGTGTTGGAACATCCAGTTGCACTTTAAACCAAGTTTTGTAGCAGAGGGTTTTAGATGATTGGCCAGTATCTTTTCGTATGCTATGGAATCCATTTTACCATAGAGGAAAAACAGCCCCATAGAAGGATATTACCACCTCCATGCTTCACAGTAGGTATGGTGTTCTTTTCTTTGTACGTGTGGCAATGTGCCCCGTCCCTGTGTGCATTTATGTGTTGTGTGTTGCGTGTGTTAATGTTGGTGTATAGTCATTGGTACACGGGATATAAGCAGGTCTGTGTTTCACGTGTGTTTAAATTGTATATTTGTATTTAGGCACGGGATTGCACATCACGCACGTGCATTTAAAATATAATATGCGAGCACGGGGTTGCACAGAATTAATTCACGTGCTGGGATTCAAGTGAAGAATTAATTAGTAATTGAATCCCAGCACAACAGTATATATAGATGCACATTTTCATTCAGTCGGGGTTAGGTGTTCGGTGAGTGGAGAACGGGTGAGAGAGAAGGAGAACGTAAAGTAGTAAAGTAAAAATAATATCTAGAAGTGTTTGTACTCACCGTGTTTGTTTGTCTCTCCGTGCACCGTTTGTTAAGTGTTAGTCCGTTTTGTTTGTCTTTTTATTTTGGCGTGTAGTGCCGTGTTCCGTGTTTTTGTCTGTTAAACCCTTTTATTTTCTGTGCTGTTTTATTAAATGCTGAGCGAAACCATTCGCTCAGCTCCACCAAACTCCAAGTCTCTGTCGTTTGTGTTCCTGTTTCTGGTCTGACGCCACCCACTCCGGCCGTCTTTGTGACAGTACGCCTCACCAGACTTTCTCGAAACGTAATGCTGTGACCAAACAGCTTGATTATTGTTTTATCACTCCACAAAACCCATGCCAGAACTCATATCCATCATTCAAATGCCGTTTTGCAAACTAAGTGATTGTCTGTGTGATGTTTTCCTAAGAGTGGCCCTAATTTGGAAAATAATTTATAAATATCACGTTTTTAGAACGTTGCCACAACATTGTGTAAAACACAACCAAACCAGAACCTTGCAGCAACGTTGTGTGTTGGTTGAGATACAACATGTACAAAACGTTTCCCTTTCACTTAACTGTAATGTTCCAAACCAAAAACGTTCTAAAAACGTTGTAGCGACGTTGTGTTTGTCACAAAATGGGAACCTTCCAGGAACGTTAGGAAAATGTTTTGTGTTAGCTGGGACTATACCACGAGTTTGACACAATAACACTGGTTTTTGAAAATCCTGCCCTATATCTTACTATTGAGTGTTTCACAGTTATTTATGGCATGCAGGATTTAAGCAATGTTAACTGTGTGGCATATATTTAATGGGGCCTAATAGAAGCATAATATCACATCTTTCATGTGAAAATGTATTTCCATGAAAATGTGTAGCGTGGTGTGGAAAACAAGCAAATTATAATTTGGTGGTAAATGTTTCTGGTGTGTTTGTGATTCATAGAAGATGATGATACTTAAATAATTAGCAAACATTTATAATGAATCCTAATGGAAGATCATATAAGGATGCACAGTTATCCTCTGAATTTGGATTTGCAGTGACTTTTTTAAAGTGCTGCCTGAAAGCATATCTGCTAGGTTAGTTTTGGCTCATTAGTGAGGTGGTACTCATTAATAGATGTGCAGCCAAGCGGCTTGCAGAACGTTTGAGAGTCTGGCTGCAGGAGCTTTATGGTGATTACAGTGGCATTGTGAATTAGGGTTGCAGTAGTTAGTAGACCCAACCCTACAGCATTTTTTTTAATCAATCAAGTGTTTAGAATAAGCAGGCTTCAATTGTTATGCGCTAAAATGTCTTACTTCATTCAGTAGGTAGTGCTGCCATGTATAATTTCTCTATATTTAATAAATAAGTGAGTAAAATGATCTTTATAGAGAAATGGTAAAATGTCTTCAGATTCTGAAGGGGCACAATGTGATCTTAAAGTAATAGCTAACAAAATAATTTCATAAATCTTTTCTGCTTTGCACTTCCATTAGCTGCATAGGTGATGTTTTGAAAGAAAGGCTCTCAGTTTGCTTGTCCTGCCTTCCTGGAAGTCTGTTACTGCTTCACTTCCTGGGTCATTTCACCCCTGCAGTCTGTTGGGTCAAAGCATGTTACTGGCCGTTCATGTCCATCAATAGAGGAATTAGATGCTTGGTTACAGTCCATACGTCTCCTATTTCACATTACAATCTGACTATATTTTATTAAACTACACTATAATAGTGTTCTAAATATATATATATCATTTATACTTTTGCGCTGTAACTGTAAGAAATTTACAATCGTAAACTTGAGGAAACACTAACCATAAATCATAAACCATAAACATGCATGCATATGTCTATGGCATAAACAAAACGATCATACATACAGACCTATTTCGCGATGGTTAAACAGTGTCAAAAATACTTTTCACCTCAGATAGGCGCAAGGGAATGCATTGCATTAAAAAAAAAAAGTACTGTATTGATCACTTCATACAACACGGAACACGTTTTGTAAGACACTGGTACACAAGTTCACAAACACTCAGACCTTTACAAAGACAGCTGTTCACAAAGAACATCATCAAGTAAGTGACCATTGATTCATTTTCCCCTGACAACAGTGGAACCATTTAGAAACCGCAATACATTTTTTTTCATCGGTGCGTTGTCGGTATTTTCCGGAATTATTGATAGTTTTATGCCTCTCGGTGCCATAATATTGATCATGGAGATTTAATTTCTTGCTCATTGTGAAAGTAAACCAAGTACGACCCCAAAGCCAAAAAATGATTTTCTATGTGAGATATGGACTGTAATGACAGGAAAGAAGCCAGTGAAGGGGTGGGGACAATATCACCTCCCAGGTAAAATAACCTAGGAAGTATCAGGCATGGCTTGGAAACAGAGATTTATTTAAACTAGTGTAGTAGCAGTGTTTTAAAATGAAAATATTTGTTTGCTAAAATATGCTATTATGAGCTGGTTGCAAGGAGTTTACTTTAAATGGTCCTTTGCATGTCTAAAAGACGCCAGCTATTATGCCCATGTAGGTCTTAACAGGGTTAACATAAAATCCTTACAATATGTAAGCAGCTGATATTAGTTTTAGACTTTAAACAATATTTATCTCATTATTTTCCATAACCTTTATCTTTTGCTGCAGCACCTAGACAAATGTCAGATAAATTATAATGGACACTCTCCCTCTTCCTGGAACAGGGTTTCCTGTCACTCAGAAACAAAAAACCGAACAAAGAAAAAAAAAGAATAAAACCAAACTGTAGGAGTAATCTGAGCTCCTACATGTAAATCGATAAGCGCTGGTGTATAATTTATGTAAAATTTCAAGGAAGAAACAGGCTTTTGTAGGCCTGATGTGGTAAAGCGCTTACAGTCTCTCAAAAGTGTGTCCCGTTTTCTTTCATCTCCTGTCTTGCTGCCTCAGTGGAGACTGCTTCTGGAAGCGGCGTTGTGCCTTAGCAGAGTCCCATTTTCCAAATGTTATATTAAACAAATTACAGTATCAGGTGGCTAATGCAAGAATTCTGGAGTTTAAAAGCATATAATGATAGCTCTCTGGTTGCAGCATATCCACTCTTTCTGGTTATTCACTGCTATTTGGCAATGCCTACAATTGAAAAGCACATATATTATTACACAGTCCATATTAGCTCACCTGGCAGTATGGTGTGCAGGGCGAGTCATAGACTTATGGTTGAAGTTTGATTAAATGGCAGCACAGAAATGAACAATAATGCTGACCATAAAACGGCCCTGATCAGATTGGGATCGTTAAGGAATCGTTTCTAAGTGCAAGTGCAGTCCTTCAGTCTCTGGCACTGTCAATCCATCACATTTCAGTAACAGTGAATCCATCACAGCGTCAGACCCCCAGATAATGCAGAGGAGTTCTGTCAGCAGCATAGTTAATCCTTTACCTCTCCTGAGTACCAAATTCATCAACTGGCTGGGTATACTCCATGGATAATCACAGGGCTTAGTCTCTAATGCCCCAGGTCCTTCCTGCAGCTTTCTGCTGGGTTTTTGTACAGTTCAAATAGACCCCACTGCGTTTGAATCTGCGATGTGTAGAAAATGTGTCTTAAAATAACAGTGCAGTAACACCCATAAAACCCTTGTTACCAGATGATCTTAATGGCACTGCAAGGATGCTGGTAATGTATATTATTATTATTATTATTTATTTCTTAGCAGACGCCCTTATCCAGGGCGACTTACAATCGCAAGCAAATACAAATACATTCAAGTGTTACAATATAAGTCATACAATAAGAACAAGAAATACAATAATTCTCAAGTGTGACAAACCACAATTCAATAATACAGCAGATAATAGTGATAGTTACATCAGGATATGATTAAGTACAAAATACTACAGGTTAAACACTTGGCAGATTACAATATTCTGAAGTACAGGATTAAATGTAGTAAAATAGGGGGCAGATAAGAGCAAAATAAAGCACATTTAAATGAAGGGTGATAGTGTCCCAGGATACAACAGAGGAGTTCTACAGGTGCTGTTTGAAGAGGTGAGTCTTAAGGAGGCGCCGGAATGTGGTCAGGGACTGGGCAGTCCTGACATCTGTAGGAAGGTCGTTCCACCACTGCGGAGCAAGGGTGGAGAAGGAGCGGGCTCGGGAGGCAGGGGAGCGTAGCGGAGGTAGAGCCAGTCTTCTAGTGCAGGCGGAGCGGAGAGGTCGAGTGGGGGTGTAGGGAGAGATGAGGGTCTGGAGGTAGCTGGGTGCAGTCTGATCAAGGCATCTGTAGGCTAGTACAAGAGTCTTGAACTGGATGCGAGCGGTGATCGGGAGCCAGTGGAGCGAGCGGAGTAGTGGAGTAGCGTGGGCGAAGCGAGGTAGAGAGAACACCAGGCGAGCAGCAGATACCATTAAGGAGCAAATGCAGTGCAATTGGTAGAATGGTATTGTTAACACAATGGCCACAATTTGAACATAGGGTGCAATAAACACACTCAGATGCATGCATACTGTTTTAAGCACCAGTGAAGGTTTATTAAAAGCTTTTTAACAAAACATCAACTACTACAAGCCTAAAATGCTCAGGAATGACAGGCTCCTCATGATGCCTACCCCCAACCCAGTGGTGGACCTGCCGAACTCTATAAACACCCCTCAATTCTCCCTCTCATGCCCTCATTTGTATACCGGGCTTGGGATAGCCAACCAGTCACAGTATACTAATGGTATCATAATTGGTATTAGTGTCCTGGACAGACTCCATTGTGTTGCCATTGTTAGTGATGATTTTAATATATCTTCAGAGTAGTACACACTATGCTATATTTCTATATGTTTCTAATTAATTGATCACTGTTTAACATTCATATGTTTTACCCATAACATACTGTGTTCTGTGGGAAGAAGCCTCAGGTTTACATAACAGCGAAGTCAACTAGGAAACAGAACAATTTACTACACACAGAAAACACTATTCAAGTTAGAGAATTAATTTCAGTAAGACCTGCATTGTCATTTCAAATATCCAACAAGCTGAGACTGGAACACAGGAATCTAAATGGGAGAGCTGACACTGATGTGAAACAGAAATCAAGGCAAATGGAGCCTGATGGCAACAAGCTGCCCTGCCAAAACTGGTCTTCAGCTTAAAGCACAGATGCAATCAGCTCTACTTTCAGTACTAAGCTATACTTTGAAGTAGGAGCAACCTTGGTGCTGTATCTGTAAATGAAGACATTTTTTCACTTGTTTGTTTCATGCAAAGATGTGTTGCATCAGCACAGCTGTTGGAAAAGGGGAAATATACATACTGATTTGGCTGCAAATATAGTATTAAACAAACAAAAACATGAGAAATTATCAGCTAATTTCTCAAGATGGTGGTGCAGGAGGTGGGTCTCTTCAAAATGGAAAAACAAGAAAACGCTAAAAGGGAGCATAAAAACTTTTTGAAGTAAGGTAAAATGATTCATAGGACACATGTACAACACTATGAAGTTTACACTATGAATCTGGCTGTTTAATAATATAAGATAAAACACACATACCTGCAATAGGATATTAAACAAGTAAGACATTTTTATTTGGAAACGTAGATGATTCTAAAAATGTAAAAAAAAAAAAACATTCTTAAAACCACATGCAACATTGCCCTCTAAATCTACCAACATATTTCAACCATGCCTCAGCTCTTAGCTAGGTTGGCACTTGCTCTCATAACTTCTCCAGTTCTGTCGCACTGTGCGGCAGGCCAATGTTCATTGCAGAGTCACACAGATGGTGATGACACCCTCAGCTCCCATTTTGGGGTCCCTCCTGGCAGATCAGCTCATTACACCAGATTGCCTTTTAATTTAATTGCCATTTGCACCAACTGGAAAGGAAGGAAAATTAAAAAAAGGAAATAAAGTGCTGCAGAGAAATTTTTATAAGTTCTCTTAATGAAAAGTGCAAGCATGGTCCTGAACTGGTAGCACATGGGTACACATAATAGATTAACAATATAGTCATTCATATCATAGTGGTATGTCAAAACATAACAAAACAGAGATTCAGGCCTATGGGAAGAGCATTTACATTATAGCGCAGGGAGCTTCTATAATCCTGTGGCAATTGTGTGATGCAGGCAACCTATTTGGTTTTAAGGGGGCCTAAAAGACTTTTATTTAAGTGCCCAAATCAAACCACCAAATGGTTGCTAAACTCCAATTTGGTCAATTTACAAAGACACAAAATATTACAAGCATGATATCAAATGTAGCTTTAAAACAAAATAAAACACAAAAAGGTATTTACACAACTGCATTGACAAATAACATGCTAACTTGTTAGCTGTAAGACTGGTTTCACAAAACTAAATGAGCTTTCCATTGATGACAATGATGTCATCAATGCTGGAGTCAAAATTTTCTTGGACTATATCACCTATTACATCTCAATAGAATCTGTTAGAAGAAATGCACATTTGTCTGTGGTGCAGTGTAATTCAAAGTGAATGATTTATTTAAGCAGTAACAGTATAGTCAGCCAGTGAAGTCATCGAGGGCCCTATTCACAAAGCTTTCAGGACCGTTTTAACAAATGTTCTGTTTAATCTTAAAGACCATTTGGATTCACTCAAATCAAGCTTGCAGTTCATTACAAAAAAATTCTGCTGTTTTAAAGATAGTTTATTATTTTGTTTTTATTTCTTAAAGCAATGTTTCACGTAAGCGAATATTTATAAATACTTTAAATAAAAAAGTCCTTAAAGTTTTGTGAATAGACTATCTGAAACCACAGGGTGCCAACACATATACTTATGTAAATATATAATGTAAAAACATTCCTGGTTGATTGATATATATATTAAGCTATAATTGATAAAGTATAAAATATAACGTTGATACATATTTTGTACCTTTTATATATTACCATTTTAAGTTTGCTGATGTAATTATGCTACTGGTGACACAAACAGAATAAAAGATTGATATATTGTTTTTTGGAGTCCATTTCAGACACCTGAATACTGTAGGTGGTTTGCTTTAATCACTAAATTCCCACATTACATTTTATCATGACATTTGACACATATTGCAGAATGTTTAGAAGAAGACCTGATAAAAGCCATAAATATAATAAAGCAAATCCAGTAAATGCAAAGAAGTGGTAGTGCAGGCACTCTGTAAAGAGCCTAGGTATAGTATGACAGAGGTAATGCATTTGTCACAATAGGATACCTCAATATATCATTACAGCCCCTAGTGTGGGCAGCAGTATGATGCAGTCACTTTGTGAATGTATGCCTGGTCACAGCAGCTACAATATGAAAAGGGAAATACATTTACTCTTAATATGATAGTTGAAGTGTTGTTAATAGTTGCGAGGGTTGCAGCCAAGCTGGGAAATAAGGACCTTTGGAAATGAAAGGAACTGATTCCTCACTGTTTAGAGTTGTGGAAAATCTTTAGTAATGTAAACACTTTAAAATCTTTATGTAATGTAAACACTCTTAGTTTTTAAAGTTTCGGAACCTGCCTCAGTTATCTCTCATCTCTGAATAAGTTATACATAAAAATTGTAGAGTGGCTGGAAGAATAATAGATGGGAGACATGTCAGCCCAAAAAAACAGCGCAGTATTTTTCCTTTCTGAGTGGGGACAGAGGAAAATGTAGTCGTGAATCTGAAGCCAGGGGCTGAAGATGACAGTTTCCAGCATGGACTTCGCTGGGCGATTGAGACTGGTAACACCTGTGCTGATTGAGTTTACTGGGTGTAAAGTGATCATTACTAGGATTACCAGGTGTATAGAAGCTCTCCTTTGTTCCCAATCAGGTGGGGTGCTGTGGTCAGAAGGAGGTAAAAACTCTAAAATAAAAGAAAGTATTCTGTGTGGGAGGAAAGATTGGTTCTGGACCGGCAAGCAGATTAGCTGCCTGATCTTGTTAGCGAAGTAACCAGAAGGAAAAGTGAGATAGTGCTCCTGGACGGAGTTTACATTTTTGTTTTGTGTATCCTTTTGTTTTGCAAGTCAAAAAATGAAACATACATGTACCAACCTGTTTCAAGAAAAACACTGTTTGAGTTGCATTTCTTTATTCATTGAGAACTGTATTAGAAGAATCCTGAAAAAGTGATTGAAGTCAAAGAACAGGGGATCGGTTTGTCACAATACGTTGGCTCTTTGAACAAAAACATATATATATATATATATATATATATATATATATATATATATATATATATATATATATATATAAGCAGACCAGAACAAACTTTGTTTGGCCATAGAAATAGAACAACTTACCACCCCTTTAAAAATTATTCAGGAGACAAGACATTGTTATGGCAAAAAGGAAGATGAACTGGTATTTTTAAGAACAGGCATTTTGAGAGAATAATAATTGATAATAAATAACAAATGCATACTAGCTTTTTAAATATAACTCATTACTTTACAGAGCAATCCTTCAGGACAATTATGTAGAGTTTACCTCCCAGCTTGAAAGGCAGTTGGAGCTTAGAAATGAGTGTGTCTCAAGGCTAAGTTCTGATCCAGGAATGACAGGTACTGTTGAGATTTAAACTGACAGCCCTCCAGCTCAGCGCATTATGTTAGGTATAATTGAGTAAGTGGAGAGTGCTTCAATTATAAACAGCTCTCCTTAAATCCACCCTAATGTACGTAATGGCCTTCTTTATTACAGTATAATCAGAGCATTCAGCGTTCAGGGAGTTGGATAATCTTTCTATATACATTATTAAGAGTACCAGCTCTGTTGAGCTTGTGCACAACACGTCAGTGTTGTGGGGGGAGTCATTTGCCATTCATTCATCCATTATTCCTTATCTTTCAGAGGGACTAATGCTGTGAATTACCTGCCCTGTGCCCTGACAGATAGATAGACTGAGTGATTCAATCTTCAGTGCCATTAGTCCATCACTTTTTACAGGCACTAAATACAATATGCAGCACCAGACACACAGACAGACAGACTGACAGATGTCGCTGTTGCCAGAACTCTCAGTTACATATCTTCTACAACTTTATTAGCAGAAAAATAAATAGCATGATGTCTGGGATAAGACTAAGGCATTAAGTTTATGAAAACCAAATAAATAAACAGATATATATATATATATACAGTGCCTTGCGAAAGTATTCGGCCCCCTTGAACTTTGCGACCTTTTGCCACATTTCAGGCTTCAAACATAAAGATATGAAACTGTAATTTTTTGTGAAGAATCAACAACAAGTGGGACACAATCATGAAGTGGAACGAAATTTATTGGATATTTCAAACTTTTTTAACAAATAAAAAACTGAAAAATTGGGCGTGCAAAATTATTCAGCCCCTCTACTTTCAGTGCAGCAAACTCTCTCCAGAAGTTCAGTGAGGATCTCTGAATGATCCAATGTTGACCTAAATGACTAATGATGATAAATAGAATCCACCTGTGTGTAATCAAGTCTCCGTATAAATGCACCTGCACTGTGATAGTCTCAGAGGTCCGTTTAAAGCGCAGAGAGCATCATGAAGAACAAGGAACACACCAGGCAGGTCCAAGATACTGTTGTGGAGAAGTTTAAAGCCGGATTTGGATACAAAAAGATTTCCCAAGCTTTAAACATCCCAAGGAGCACTGTGCAAGCGATAATATTGAAATGGAAGGAGTATCAGACCACTGCAAATCTACCAAGACCTGGCCGTCCCTCTAAACTTTCAGCTCATACAAGGAGAAGACTGATCAGAGATGCAGCCAAGAGGCCCATGATCACTCTGGATGAACTGCAGAGATCTACAGCTGAGGTGGGAGACTCTGTCCATAGGACAACAATCAGTCGTATACTGCACAAATCTGGCCTTTATGGAAGAGTGGCAAGAAGAAAGCCATTTCTTAAAGATATCCATAAAAAGTGTTGTTTACAGTTTGCCACAAGCCACCTGGGAGACACACCAAACATGTGGAAGAAGGTGCTCTGGTCAGATGAAACCAAAATCGAACTTTATGGCAACAATGCAAAACGTTATGTTTGGCATAAAAGCAACACAGCTCATCACCCTGAATACACCATCCCCACTGTCAAACATGGTGGTGGCAGCATCATGGTTTGGGCCTTCTTTTCTTCAGCAGGGACAGGGAAGATGGTTAAAATTGATGGGAAGATGGATGGAGCCAAATACAGGACCATTCTGGAAGAAAACCTGATGGAGTCTGCAAAAGACCTGAGACTGGGACGGAGATTTGTCTTCCAACAAGACAATGATCCAAAACATAAAGCAAAATCTACAATGGAATGGTTCACAAATAAACATATCCAGGTGTTAGAATGGCCAAGTCAAAGTCCAGACCTGAATCCAATCGAGAATCTGTGGAAAGAACTGAAAACTGCTGTTCACAAATGCTCTCCACCCAACCTCACTGAGCTCGAGCTGTTTTGCAAGGAGGAATGGGCAAAAATTTCAGTCTCTCGATGTGCAAAACTGATAGACATACCCCAAGTGACTTACAGCTGTAATCGCAGCAAAAGGTGGCGCTACAAAGTATTAACTTAAGGGGGCTGAATAATTTTGCACTCCCAATTTTTCAGTTTTTTATTTGTTAAAAAAGTTTGAAATATCCAATAAATTTCATTCCACTTCATGATTGTGTCCCACTTGTTGTTGATTCTTCACAATAAATTACAGTTTCATATCTTTATGTTTGAAGCCTGAAATGTGGCAAAAGGTCGCAAAGTTCAAGGGGGCCTGTGACAGAGCGGTTGCAGAGGGCCGAATACTTTCGCAAGGCACTGTATACAGAAGCAAAGTGAAATCTTCTCAGGAGTATCTTCTTTTCTGTCTCTATATCAGGTAATTTGGAAAAACATAAACAATTTAATTTTCTTACGTTTTATACACATTTGGAGCAAGTACCTGTGTCGTTCATCATCTCTTCATTCTTGCTGGAGGGTGGAGAGGGCTTTAATATTCCTGTTATTTTGATTAATATGATCTCCCACATGGGATTAGTGTTTGTCGCAGAAGCAGTCGCCTTCAGCACTTTTCTCGTGCACGACTGTGCTGCTCGGGGAGACGGCACCTCCTGTTCTTACCTCTCTTTCCAAATGGCTGTGACAAATCGCTTGCCTTGGAAAGGATCGGGGAGGCGGGAGCAGAGGGAGTTCGGGGATTTCCAAATAGGTCCATTTACTGACAGCACACAAATCACCCAGCCCTGGCCGGTCTGGCTGGAGCTATTGTAAAAAAAAAAAAAAAGAAAAAAAACATAAGGGAGCTGGATGCATTTTTGAGGGCTTATATGATATTTGTCATGGCTTGTTCTCATTATTTAACCAGAATCAGCCTCAGGTCACATGTGGAATGAGTTGGGTGGTCTCAACAGTTGACTTAGCATAACTGGCTGATTCTACTTGAGAAGGGCCTAGGACTGAAGGAGTGGTTCAGGTCAGATTCACTCATAGAGCTACTGTATGAGGGCCACTGTCATTGTCGCTCACCTTTTAATGAGCCCTAAACTCTCAACATCCAATAAAAAATACATACATAAAGAACATCAAAGGTCTGCAATGTCTGTTACTTTGAAATTGGTATGTATAGTAAATGTATAGTGTCCAATATTTTACAATAGCCAGGAGCCCTGTTTTGGGTTTTAGGAGGTGTTTTCATTTAATCGTCCAGTTCTTAACTGTTGGGTTTGTAAATCAGAGTTTCCACTGTACATACATAAATCAATAACAAGAGAGAGAAAGAGAGAATATGTTTTTTAGATGTGAAGTGGAAAGGGCTGAGAAAGTTAATTTTCTTCAGTGATAGCAAGACAATCCTAAATCGCCCTTTGAAAAGCCTTTTTTCCCCCCTGCAAGAATAAACAGCTATGCCAGAGAGGAAAAACCTCAAGGGAGACGATTGCATCTCGGAAAGATGTTTTCCACCGGCTTACTTGAATGTATTACTCTATTCATTTTATTATGTAAACAAAATAATACCATGCTTGTCTGTGCCCAACTTACACGATTGCAGCAGGAGTCGACGCTTCTGTTGTCAGGCAAATTATAGAAGAACTATTTTTGTTTTGTGTATCCTTTTGTTTTGCAAGTCAAAAAATATACTATATGCACTGGCACGTATATCATTCGACAACTTCATTTGAAGCATACATTTGTTGTCGAAATTTTGTGGCATGGAGATATCATGCACAGTATCTTCACCGCCTATCTTTTTTTCAAGATAACTTTGGGATATACACCATACCAAAAACCAACTTGCAGTGCGGGGTGCTGTGCTGTTAACATCTTGCGATAACTAGGAAATACTTCAGCTACCGAAGCCTCAGCATGATGTGTGTGGGTGATGTGTTATTTGGAGTTATTGATAACCTGGGCTAATAGCATTCACTTATAACATGGAGCGGGTGTAGCCAGTAATTCATGCAGTGTGGAGGGGAGGGTGTTTTGCTGTTAATATTTAGTCATACATTTAGTCAACCTAATCATACTCCTCTTATCAGGTCCCTATAAGGGTGTGTGGGGGCACCGTGTTATAAAAAGGCTATAAAATCCATCTTACACTTTATTAAAGTAAAGAAATATCTCAAGAGTAATAAACCCTGTTGTTCACAAAATTACCTTAAAGAACACATTACCTTATATATCACCCATCAGTAAATATATTAGAAACAGTCTGCTCATATAGAGCTGAAAGGATGTATATACATTTGTGGCAGAGCAGGGCTCTGCCCTTAGAAATACTGGCAGGGAAGGAGTTAAATTCTCCTCCCTGCCCAGGTTGATTGCATCAGGTGGGAGCAATCAAACAATTAATCATTCAATTAAGGACCCAGCCACCTGGCATAAAAGGAGACCTCAGCCTCCCATTTGGGAGAGAGTTTTAGGAGAGGAAGCAAATGTGTTTTTCTGTGTGTGCTGGGTTTTTTTTTTTTTTTTTTTTGCTAATCCAGTGAAAGCAATGCCCAGCCTGGAAGCCTTATTTTGTAAGTTTTGTTTTGTGTTGATTGTTTGTGTTTTTGAAGCCTTTTTGTTTGGCCCTTGTGCCTGTTTATTTTGTATTTTTGTTTATTAAAAAGCTTTATTTTAAAAGTTTAAACTGTCTCTGAGTCTCAACCTCTGTCATTCTTGTCACAACATTACTATTGATAATTCTGTTAAACAGGCACATTTCATTCATATTTAATTATGTTTAACGTGGATGTAGCTCACAAAATACTTTCGTAAATCTTGTCATGCAATGTCGTTGACTATGTAAGTCTCAGATGTGCAGTTTCAAAAGAAAAATAATATTGCAAACTAGTATTTTTTGTTTTAAAACATGACATCTGGTGCTACACAAAATAAAAGACAGTTCCCTTGCAGGAAATCTTGCATTTCCTGGGTCATTTCACTTAAGCAGTTCTGGGTCTAGCATCTTACTGGCTGCAAAGCATGTCACTCATTAGGGGAAGCCACTGGTTGATTGCTAATAGGAAATGTGGCACTGAAATGACCAGGAAAATGCAAGGTGATCTGAGAGCAATGCTTGCCAACAGAGATTTATTTAACCTAGGCTGGGACCAAATCAAAACTTTGACAACCCGCTAATTGCACTTAACACAACTGTATTAAATAGTGTTTTCTTTTTTGTAAGTATCTTATTTCTTCTACTCATAAAAAGAAAACGCTATTAAATACAGTTTTGTTAAGTGTGATTAGCGGGTTGTCAAAGTTTTGATTTGGTCCCAGCCCTACCATCCAAATGTAGCTTTCTTTCAAAAGTACACATTTGAGATCTATATAGTGAATGAATGTGCATGTTTTGAAAATGTATGGCATTATGTTGTTAGCTTCAATAACTTTTATTACAGGCAAGTACTGTATTCTAGTGTTGCCATTTCAACAAATGTTTGCTTGAATATTTATCACCTCTCCACCCGATTAGACTCATTTTCACTGCCCCACTTTTCCATTTCTTTATATTTTTAAATCAACATTCCTTCATGTTGTCCCTTTTCATTTAAAACCCTACATAACATATGCTGTGACAACCTGCATTATTGAAACTATGGGAGTTGTAAATGACAGAGATGTATTCTCTTAACGGGGCAATCAGTCCAGTATTGCCAACGCCACACAAGGGCAGCTTGAATACAGGGGGGTTATTTAGCAGAAATTAACCTGTTAATATTTCAATTAAACAGAAAAAAGACATTGACAATAACTTGCAGTTGAAAAGTATTATGATTTTTTTTAATACTGCTGTGTATTTTATGATTGCGTGTTTAAAGTTTTGAATGACAATACATGAAAATCATTTTTTCACATTCAACTAAATTGCATGTTTGTATGTAAAATGAAATGCCTAGAGTCTCTGAAATGATGTTAACATCTTCTGTTAGAAAGATTGAAATCAGAAATGTCATTTGTATTTGGTGGGTTTAATGAATGGTTTCAATTAAAAGCACACATCAGTGCTGCTTTTAATTCAGCAGTGTGGAGTAGTGGTTAGGGCTCTGGACTCCGGACCAGAGGGTCGTGGGTTCAATCCTAGCTGGGGGACACTGCTGCTGTACCCTTGAGCAAGGTACTTTACCTAGGTTGCTCCAGTAAAAACCCAACTGTATAAATGGGTAATTGTATGTAAAAATAATGTGTTATATCTTGTAACAATTGTAAGTCGCCCTGGATAAGGGCATCTGCTAAAAAATAAATAATACTACTAATAATAATAATAATAATAATAATTCCATCAATTTGACCTGGGGGCCTTTTTGTAATGTAGGTTTGAAAGAAACAGGCATTATTGAAAAAAAAGCTTATTGTTAGGATAGACAGCTGCTCCGAATAGTGAACAATCTCAGTAATGGCCATTAAACAAGACAATAAGGGAGAACTTACATGTAATAACATGGTAACAATTGGGTAACTACCATGACAACTACTGGTGGAATAAGTATGTTATTTCCTGGAAAGGACCTGTGTTACCATGTAATTACATCAGCAAGCAAAATGTAATTGCACAGTAGTTCCAAGTAAGAGTCAGACTCATTGTACAACCCACTTATTACAATGTAATAACATGGCTAGTCATGCTCTGTAATCGAATCTGCTACAAAACATAGCTGTGGGAGTATATTAATTGGAAAATGCAGTCTGGACCGACTTGTTTAATTACTTAACTGGGCAGGCTTTTGTCATATGCATATTATTATAAAAGAAAATATGAGGAAGTACATATTGAACATCTCATATAATTCAAATAATGTTCTCTTGAGGACATACAGAAAATGGCAACTACCGTAGGCTTGTCGAAGGGCTAAATTGCCTGTTAGGGAAGCTTATATGCAGATCCACAGCCATTTAACTTTTGTCATTTATAGATCATATAGACCTAATGCTTTAAGATACTGGACTCATACTTGGTACAAAACTGTATTAATGATTTTCTAAGTCATGTTCTATTATGGGCATCATCAAAAATGAACCCCTTTGTTGTTGCATTAGTATTATCAAAGGATCATGTCTCAGACAATTTGAGGTACTGACTTCATATCTGGAGTTACAAAAACACTGTATGTTAGCCATTCTTTGATCTATGGTGTGACCACATTTGTTTTAACCTGGACACATTTGCTTAGAAACTGTTTCAATACTTACTTCCTTTATAGTTTTTCTACTTTACAATTACTACTGTACATTTTCCAAATATCTATTTTCCTTTACATGTTTACATAAACAGTTTTGGGTGCAAAATGCTCACGTAAAGATGAAAATCCAGCTTCTTTATACCCACAACAGCCCTCTGGTAGCCAAGCAATGCATCAGAGGTCATCTGTCTTACATTTTTCCTTTGCATACCATCCTCCATGTGCCACCAGTTTTTGTGATGCTACAACCATCTTGTGCAAATTATGAATCACCCTGTAAAGGATAAAAATGGACTGCAGTGAAGTACAATAAATAACTTCATAAACCACAAGAGTGAAAGCTCAAGAAAATACCCCATTTATCAGCTTGTAATTTAGCAGCTCATATGTTACATGGAGTTTATTTAAGTATGGACAAGTGCTATATTAAGATCAGTATAATTTCAACATTAATGAAGTCAGATTTAACTTGGTTTCTTTTTGTATGTGTTTAAATTTATAATGTTAGCTTCTCAGGCTTGATTGTCAGTGGGGTGTTGAAAACGGGCCTTGTTGAAGATTTTTGAGGCTGAACCCCATTAAAAGGACCTTAGGCTATCTTTAGAGAAGGTTTGAAGTTGTATTGAACGGTCTTGCAACATGACTTTCTGACAGAACTATGCAATGGACCAACATGCCATTATAGATGCTATGCATGTAATATACAAAGCGATCCATAATTTAACACTGTGATTTTGTATTGTTTTCAATTGTACTTAAATGTTGACAACCCTCTAGGCCAAGCATCACTATCTCTGTCATGGACATTTTTGTCTTTGAATATCCTCCAGTTCTTACAATGCTCAAACAATGTTGTGCAAATTATGAATCCCCTAAAAAAACAACAAACACTTTCATGAAATGGTAATGATGTCCCGCTGTTCTTCAACAGGCATATCTTGTTTAAACATTTCACAATTCCTGGCATAGGGACAGACTGCCCCCACCCTTTCCAATAAGCAAGCTGCCAAACGTGAATACCTTCAGTAAGAAAATTAAGACAAATGTGGCTGTGCTGTTTAATGCATAATGAGCCTGCCAAACAAAAGCCCTCGGACAATAAAAAACTATTTAAGTTTGCTGTATGTTCCTGGTTTATTAATTGATTGTGCTTGCTGCAGTGTTTGAAGGCGTCTCAAATGGAAGGCAGCGAGGCATTAAAGACTTTTAAAATATGGCTCTCTTCCAATAGCCTTCATTAGCCCTGACTAATATTCTACACTGCATGCTCTTGATTCTATTAGTGTCCATTTCTGATCTAGTGAACAGCCAAATTAGAACAGCAGAAAAGTGGCCCAGCAGTTAGACCAAATGCATTAGAAGTCAGGCAACACAGTTTCAAATATGAATGCTAGTTGCACTCACTGTTTATTGATGTGATATACCTACACCAGTCTGTCCGGCTGGGTCACCAATGGCAGAGTTCAGTGATACAGTGGGGAGGGTTAAAAAACAACTACAATTTAAGTTAGACCGCCAAGCTACCTGTTCTACCATAGCAATACTGTGGGACTATAATACCTGACAAACGTGGATTTCACAGTATGTTTACCTGTATGTATACTGTACTTATATGCAATACATTTGTTTTGGATTTATTATAATTCCGTGTTGTGTTCTCTGTTACACCCACACTGAAGCAAAGTAAATACATGAAAATATGATTGAATTTGGTAGTTTCCAACTATGTGAGTTCATGCTTCAATATAAGACTTCTTATTTGACATTTTTTTAAAGTTTATTCAACACCAGATGATGTGCAGCACGAAGAGCAGATATGTTGCATTTGAATGGGAAATGTCATAGCCAAAAGTCATGGATGTAAACTCTGGCTTTCCCCAAACTAAAATTTGACTTTTCAAAGGGAAACTGTATTTTTCAGACCTGAAATTTAGCATGTTTGGTCGCTACATTTCTAGTTTGAAAATCAGATTTTAAGATTGAAAATGACGTGGTTCAACGATGCAACTAATTAATGGAAGACAATTCCAGTTCAAATGTTATACATACTTTTTTTAATTTATATTTTTGGCAGATTGCACAATGACTGTCACAGCCTGCAGGTTTTAATGTCAGTTTGTGGGTCTGACCCGCAAAATGCAGGTCACTTGGGTGGTCTGAATCGATGATTTATGCGTCAATATGGGTGATAATGAAGATCAGGAGGCGAGACCTGGTGATGATGTTGATAGAGCAAATGTTGGAGGGGATGATCTTGTTTATCTTGTCTAAGGTGACGTATTCTGCCTTTCTCACCATATCGGCCGCTGCATATATCTGAATGCTCATGATATAATCAAACAGTTCTCCCTGAAGCACACTCGTTTGATCGGTGGTGGCCATGTTGGGAGCCGTGATGCAGATGCCATGTCTGAGTGGAAATGAACGGTTTGAGGTAATTACAAGTTCTCGTGAAATTTGAAAAGCAGGGTACATTTGTAACATGCCGAGGTACCAAACATTAGCGGTGTCTTAACCAGTGTACACGTCGATATATCAAAATATACCAAGGGTAGATTTTAATAGTACCCTGGTCGACAAAGACCCAATCTGCACATCAAAACCACTTTTTTTTTATTATAGACATCACTCTTGCCAGTTGCTCCCCCTTGGCAGCTCTGCATGTATGTGCTGTACACTGTTTGGTAGGCCTGGATATGATCCATTCATAACATTGTCCTGTTATTAAGAAAAGCATGTTGCAGTGTCAGTATTGAGCAGGTGATGCATTGTCTACCATGGTTGTCTTCTAGGATTCAACAATTGAGTTTTTGTACACAACATACAATATGAAAAGATTACATTACCAGAAGATGAGCAATGTTTTTTTTTTTTTATCAAGATTTAAAAAAAAAAACGGAGGTAATGTGTAAAACTTACCTTGTACATTATGTCTATTTAAACTGCAAAACCATGGATATCTTCATTTTACCTTAACTGCTCTGCAGAATAGAACATATTGTGTCATCAGCTAATGCACCAAATGTGGCAATTGCAATGTTTTCATTAAAATGTCAAAGCAAATAAATAAATGCATCAATAAATAAATCAGCAAAAGTAATGTGTTTCCATTAAAATCCATTTCGGTTGAAAAAACTGTCCAGCATGCTGACTGCACCCATATGAAAGAGCCTCAGGCTGTGGTTGTAGTTCTCATTGCTTCCCTGCCGCTTGTTCAGAATCTTGTTATTAGTTTTAACCCGGTTTCTCAGAGACGTCGGATTCAGTGGCCAAGAGTTGCGTCGCACAGTGAAGAACTTATCTGAAGCAGCAGAGAGGAGCAGCAACTGGCTGTGGTTGAGACGGAAAGATTCTGGCTGGGGACAGGTAAGTAAGCTGGGCTGAGTTGAGTGGGGGACGGAGGGGGGTGATGCTGGGACGCCAGAATCACCGTCGAGCCCTCTTGAGGTGTCGTGGGCTAGTCGACGAAACACTGAGGATGGAAGGTGCCCACTTGAAAACCCCAGAGATGTACCCTACTTAGCTCAATCCAGACGGTTGTCATGCTGATGCGCTGGGGAGGCCGCACTTTGGTTGATCCCCGGAGCCAGCATCGCAGCCGTTGTGTGTGCTGATGCGCCAGGGAGGCAAAATAAGCTGATCCCTGGAGCCAGCATTACACTTCAGCCATTAACACCAGACAGAAGGATATCTACATCATCATATGGAAGGAAACATAAATGGATGGAGACACATATGGATCACATTAGTTTACTGTAAAGCTACGTCTTAGTTGGTGCTTATCTTGGCGAGAGCCGAGTTCAAATCAGCATGAAGTTTTAACATCTACTCTCGTGTAATGGAAATCATTAGTTTAATAAGTAAGAGTAATTAATATTGTAATACACTGTTGTTTTATTTGGTGGCGCTGGAATAAACAATTCAAAAGCCAACTATGTATGTGCTGTTGTGGCAGGGTGAAAGCCCTAAATGTAAAGGTGTGTTGATGTTGGGAATATAGGGTTGGCAGGGAGGAGGTTTAAAATCCTCCTTGCCATAAAATATGTGAGAATGTGGTTGGAGCCTTAATTGAATGATCCATGGTTAATTAGGCTTCAGCCAAATGGTATTTAAGGAGAAGGAAATCCTGTATTTGGGTTTGGTGTGGAGGTGAATGTAACCCGTGCTGAGCTGTGCTGTGCTGTGCTGTGCTGAGCTAGGGATACTCTGTGTATTGGTCAGTGAAGGCTAATGCCCAGCCTGACATCAGTGTGTGTACAGTAGTGTTTTGTTTAAACCTTTTATTTTGGCCACCGTGCCTGTTTTGTTCCTGTTTGGGTATTTTTGTTGATTTAAACTGTAGCTTCCAGTCCTCTGAGTCGTATTATTGACGCTGTCCTGTTACAGCTGCATTTAAAAAAGCTTATGACTAGATTTTTGCTAATGATCAATGTTCTTTTATTAATATTATAAATATATGTAATGGATATAGCTTGAAGCAGTGGTTGCGGTGTGCTGCTGCAGTTCCCATTTTCCATACACAACTGTGCCTTGCTCTTACATGGAGCTCAAACTAGAAATCGGAACATGTAAGGGCAGGTTTGTGGCATCGGAGCATGTATATGCTTTCTATGTGAATATACCGTTTTCTATTCATGTTGTGTACATTAAGGTACCTTGATTTGCATAATGTAGCGAATCATGAAGTTGCTTGTTAGGCATTATTACGAGTGGAATCTCTTTGCCATTCATTTATTTTCTTAGCATTACACATCTGTATGTCCTGCCATATACATACAGGCTTTGGTTTTTCCAGTTCCCTGCTCAATGTAGTGTGATTATAACATCATATTGTGACCTTACTAAGTTAACTAATGACTCATCATTACAACAAAGTAGAAAATAGGGCCCATTGTCCTCTTTTCCTATACAAGGATGTTACAAAGGCTTTCAGAGACTGCATTGCATAGCAACCCATCACTGAGTTGAAGTCAAACTCTGTGTGGAAGCAACACTAAACTGAATGTTTTCATAAAAAACAGAAAGACGAATCATATTAATTATAACCCTTTGTCACACGGCTGGCTGAGTGGTGACGTTAGAACCAGGAAATGAATACACAGAGACAGGACAGATGAGGTGAAATGATGGAGACGCTTGCTTGCACCGGTTTATTATAAATAAAAAAAGGTTTTAACAGAAAACAGGACACGGCGCTTTACGCCAAAATAAATAGACAAACAAAACGAACAGACACTAACAAACAGAGACGAACACTAAACAAACACGTACCGTGCTGGTCCTCCCGCACCACGTAGCAATTGCTTACTTTTTACATTCTCCTCACTCTCTCCCGTTCTTTCGCCCTGAACACACAACCCCGAGTGAGTAAAACGTGCATCTATATATACTGTTGTGCTGGGATTCAATTAATAATTAATTATTCACTTGAATCCCAGCACGTGAATTAATTATGTGCAACCCCGTGCTCACATACTATACTTTAAATGCACGTGCAGTGATGTGCAATCCCGTGCCTAAATACAATTATACATTTTAAATAACTCGTGCTGCACACACCCATTTATATCCCGTGCAGCCATCTCTATACACCAACATTAACACATGCAACATACAACATATAAATGCACACATGGGCGGGGCACATTGACACACCCTTATAAAAGTTTACCGTAGTAAAAGCATAGCAGAGTGTAAGGCTTAGGTAAGCATTGTAAAGCCCAGGGATAGGGTCAAATATAATAAAAAACAGGACAAGCTCAATTCTAGACACTCCCCATTTGCGGTCACACAGAAGGAAATTATCTTACATGACATCATTTTTAATCAGTCAGAATGCTCTGCTAGGGACACTTTAAACACTGTTTGTAATATATTACGTTATTACATTTGAAATTATATTTATAAATATTTTCAAAATGTTAATATGATCCTGAAATTATAGCTGCAGTGGGTTAAGGTTAATAGCCTGTCTTCCCTTTTAAAATTTAACATTTGAAAAAAGCAACAGAAATAAGCATACTTGGAATATCTCTATGTCTGTGTGAAAAAAACATTGCTCAGTTCTTGTGTTTTCCTGTTTTTCCATGTGCACTAAATTCTGTTTGTATTGGCAACATCTCAAAATAGAAGTGGTATTGTATACAAGCCCACTGTATATTTGACTTTGATTCGCAGTGTACAGAGAGAAGACTGTAATCATGACAAGGGCACCACTGTCTCATTTAAAGCAGAAAGCTATATGCAAATATAAAAGTAAGGTATTTTAAAATAAACTTACAAACAATTACTAGAGGGAGAATACATTTCATTTAAAGACAGTCGTCCTGTCACAGTGGCAAACAAAATGTAATGATACAAAACTGGAACATGCCAGTAATAAAAATGTAAGATTGCAATACCAGATGAATGGTAATGAACTAGGCAAAAAAAACAAAAAAACATCTTGGGGTCTTAGTAGCATTGTTGCTGTCAGCAAGCAATGTGGAGAATCACTTTAAAAGGCAAACAGAATGCTTGGCTAGTAATGACTATATTTATGTCTGGTCTACACATTACAAAAGGTAAATACAAAAGTACAGCCAAAAGCAGACAGACTAATTAGAATACGTTATTGAAATCTCATATATATATATATATATATATATATATGTTCAATGTAAAAACTAAATCTACTGTAGATTAAAATATGTTTCTGCATGCTTTTCTATAATTGTTAAACTCACATCTACAATATGTACTATACATTAACCTTGGTTTCTTTTCTGTAACTGAGAGCAGCCTGTACCACTCAGTGTTAATAGTTTACATGTCTAAAAATACCAGACTGCTGTACCTCTGCCCCTGTCTGATAATGAAATATATTTAAAGTCCACGATCCGCCAATGAACTTCCTATATCTGTGCTGAAATTGAAAACTCAATTTGAAGTCAATCTGCTTTTCTTTTTTTTTTTGCCACCAAGCACCACTTCCCTAGAACTCATTAATTACCCAATGAGATTAAAGCTTCTGCCAAAATCCCTGCGTTCAAACCTGCACTTGCAATTTATTTGAAATGCCACTGCAGGTCCTGAAGAGCAGTGTTGCACATTATTCAGTAATAATTGTGTTTTTGCAAATGAATTTCTATGACTGAGGAGTGAATTGGATATACATATGTTAATTCCTTGTTAATTTCTGATGAATTTAGTATATTTCAAAGATTTTTAGAGTAGACTGACAGCAGTGAATATTGAAGCCTTCTTGAACATACAAATATAATAGTGGAAGCACTGCTACTACACTGAAAAGGGATCATACCACAAACCAGGTCATACCAATCTGTTTGGTTGCCAGTCTCATAAACATTAGCAAAATACACAATAAGCCAGTGAGGTCTTAACAGTTACACTCCAGTATACACCGAATCACAAAATCTAAGGGAATCAGCATCACAACAGAAGAAAAGAGTCTTTTCAAGTTTTTGCGTTTCTGAGCTTTTTCAGTGGAAGCTAAACATATTCTAGCAGTGCTGTTTAGCTTGTCCCGTGCTGTGCCTCTGATTTCTGTGCTACTGGATATCTTGGAGTCATGTTATTACATTAGTAATAGAAGTGTGGAGTAGTGGTTAGGGCTCTGGACTCTTGACTGGAGGGTTGTGGGTTCAATCCCAGGTGGGGGACACTGCTGTTGTACCCTTGAGCAAGGTACTTTTCCTAGATTGCTCCAGTAAAAACCCAACTGTATAAATGGGTAATTGTATGTAAAAATAATATGATATTTGTATAATATAAAATAATGTTTAATTTGATATCTTGTAACAATTGTAAGTTGCCCTGGATAAGGGTGTCTGCTAAGAAATAAATAATAATAATAAGGCAGTTCCAAAAGGATGCTGGTTTTTGTAAATGTGTAAACATTTCAAGGGGTACCTGAACTGAAACCTTCAGACAGAAGGGGTACAGTTTTTTAAAAAGGTTGAAAACCACTGGTATACAGCAAGGTCATTTACACTCCATAGGTCAACCTCTGAGTATTCATTTGACAGGAAGTCCGGTCAGGTGCATTGTGGACTCTGTAGTTTCATAACAGCACACACATATTTGTGAGAGAAAAAAGGAAGCTCTTAATAATGAACCAGATTGCCACTGAGTCAGTATGCAGCTGCACCCAGTTACAAAAGGTTCAAGAACCGCTGGTCCAGGTGTTAAAACAAAGCTACAATATTCCCTAGAAGAAAGATTCATCCATTTAAAAATAATAATTCAGTAAGCAGGCAATCATATCATGGACATTTCTATTGACTAGTTTGTGATTTACAATACTGTGAGTATTGAATATTTTGCTTGCCAGTAAGCATTGCAGTTTCACAACACTAATAGATCTCGGATATTGCCACCATAACGTTTCTGAGACATATATTTTGCAGCACATTGAGCATAATAAAAATAATGTAAATTAAAGTACTGGACAATCTCATGATGGACACTGGATAAATCCAATGCTATCTTTGGACAGTTTGTTTTCATACAAACATAGCCTTGAATATTTAGTGATCCAATGCTGATATTTGTTAAAGTTTACTGTCAATTCAGCACTGGTCAGCTCCTCATATAAAGTTTAAATTTAAAACTATGGGATATTTGGACTACAACAGCTTTTTATTGCTTCATTTATAAATATTTGTGTCTTCTGGTCTTGTGATTGTTAATCCCTTTCAGAAAGACTGATGTAGCTTATTTGCTTATTATTTACTGTTACTTTTTAGTGTTTACTAAATCTTGAACATTGTATTTGATAAATAAAAAGGGTTATCTGTCAATAACTAATTAAATAACTAATATTCATTGACAAGAATAATACCTAATAATACCTCATCTCAGTATTAGATAGCTAACTGATGACAATAGACAAATTCCATCTTGAAATCCATATTATAAGGTCAGCGTCACATTTTCCAAGCACACATGTGGTTAAATATTATTCCAGTGATGATAACCTTTCTTTTGATACCACAGATTCAAACATACTCCCCTAAAGTACATATAGCTAACAAAAATGCCAGTAAATGTAATATGTGATACCATCACTTTGCAAATCTCAAATTTTTCTCCATGAAAAATACACACATTATTTTAAACATGTATTTGATTTTTAATGATATTTTTTAATAGCTTTTGTAAACAATAAAGCTGATGAACTGCTGCACTTCCTGTGAAAGAAATGCATCCAACACAGTTGTTTCAGAATGTTTAGTTTTTTTAGACACTTCATCACAGATATATTTCTCCCAGAAGCTAGATGCATTGATTTGCTTATGACGAATGCATTGTCTCGACTTAGTTCCCTTTGACAGAAAGTGTAGCTTTGAAGTGTCTGCAAGGAGCATTTGATAAATATTCTTTACTAACAGCTTCAATAAATTATCATAAAAAAGCCCTCAAATTTACCTTTACCATAATCGTCAGGTTTTACCAGACCCTGACTTTCATACAGGAAAGTCTGAGCACTACGAAATTATGGTAATATATTTTTGATAAGATTTACTGGAATGATTTTGTTAACACACATACTTTAAAATGCATAGTTTATGGATCTGATGCCTGTACTATATTAGGAGCCTTAGGATCAATGTTGTCTCAGGGCGTAACATGTACGTGTGTAAATATATACAGTATACTATATACATACAATCATATATATCTTAAGTTGGTTTTACCAGTCCAAAACCAAAAATGTGTTATTTAAAATGGGTATCTGTTTTTCACCATACCTTGTTTCTCTCAATACTGTGTAGAATGTTTTAGTATAGTTTGGATTTTAAAAGTTATGGTTGCTGGAATCAGCAGAAACAACTATAAAGAATGATAAAGAACACATATGATATGTTAAATATTGTGAAAATGAAGAACAGTGGGTGAAAGGACTCATTGTGCATTGATGAATTGTGTTGCTTACATGATATATCATATTGTGATACATGACCAGAAAGCACTACATAGCTAATTAGAGAGAGACAAATGTTCTTTAATGATGAATAAATGTGATTTATAGTTACTATAAATGACTGCTCCCTTACAGTACATAACGGTATAAATCTTACCTACTGCCATCATTTTGCAGGTATCAATTTTCTATATAAAATACACTCACATTATGGTAAACATGTTAAATTTTTTAATGGCACACTATTAGTGACAGTACCATTTGTTTAAATACCACTTCAAACTCAAATGCACCACTGATGAAGATTTGACAAACCCTGAACAATGCTGTGATAAAGTACAGGTTTGAAGTGGTTGACGCATGCTTTCTCCAGAGGAGATCAGGAGTGACTGAAAGGGGATACATGATAGCAGGAGAGTGATTTTATAAAGGGAACACTTGAACATATCAATAAGGGCTATGCAAATACTCAATTTTTCCAAGTAATTCCCTTTAACATGTTTTAAGTCAGCAAGTATTCATGAATACAAAAATACACCTAACATGTCTTAATTGCATTCTACACATTATTAAGTACCAATCAGACAACAAGACATCTTCTGGCTGTGTGCGTTAATATACCATTATATAATAGCTTGTCAAAATAGAATCTATTAAAACCATTCTGATTTTATTTGCAATTGTTTAACTTACCTTTGTTTTATCTGTTTCATATAACATTTTTTCGACACCTAACTAAGATACAACTCTTCTAAGGGGTGTACAATAATTCATTAGCTCAAAGCTTGTGTACAATAAATGTACACCTTCCATGAGTCGACCAATTGCTAAAAGTCTTATTAGAAAATCGAAATAAATGTTTTATAAATCCAATAAATACATTAAAAAAGGTAATTTGCAATTAACGTTTCTTTCTGTTTCAATTAATACCTGTTGACTTAAAACATGTTGACTTAAAACTGGAACGTCTGATGCTCTTCACACTCCTAATACCAACAATATCTATATGAAAGGTGTTGTATTGCCCTGTCATGTTTGAGATTCTAAAATCACATCTATATGAGGCTGATTCCTTTCTTCAAACTGTTTTTGTTCATGCAAACATTTAGTGAGAATAAGATTTATTGAAATAATGTTGTCTGCAAACAGCCATTAGGTAATACCAAGCCGAGTTGAAAGCTGTACATCACATCCCAGTCCAGTGAGCCCATCCTCATTTTGTCATCTCTAATGGGCTGTTGAAGTTATACTGCTGAATGACTGCTGTGCTCTTTGTCAGAAGTGCAGCCGAACAGCTTGATACAGCAAAACATCAAGGACTATTCCACTGTGAGCAAATTAGAAAGACATAGCAATGGGATAAGAGGAAGCCTACTGAACTACCATTAAAACAAACCACTGCACTGCTTCGAACTCAGAGACTATGTCCAAGAGCCATAGAAATGTAGTGTGGGGCTCCCGAGTGGCACATCCGGTAAAGGCGCTCTGCGTGGAGTGCAGGATGCGCCCTATAACCTGGAGGTCGCTGGTTCGAGTCCAGGCTATTCCACTGCCGACCGTGGATGGGAGTTCCCAGTGGGCAGCGCACAATTGGCCGAGCGCCACCCAGGGGGGAGGGCTCAGGTCGGCCAGGGTGTCCTCGGCTCACCGCGCACCAGCGACCCCTGTAGACTGGCTGGGCGCCTGCGGGCTTACCTGTAAGCTGCCCACTGCACCTATTAAATTCACAAGTTGATATCCTGTATGGAAAATATATTCATGGACATCCAAATGAATAGAATACATCTCCTGGGAAACAGAGAGAAAAAAACAGTTACTTTATGATAATTTTGCCTTATACATTGAAAATATGTAACTGGCAGGGTGATTTATAATGAAAATATGCATTGCCATTTAAAGCATAGATGATGAATTTGGAAATGCATGGTGTTTTAATTGAAAAAAAGAGCTGCTAGGTTCAAATTGAAATGTGTGTGTCTATGGGTGTAATTTTACTACCATTAATTAATTTCCCATTTCCACTGCTCCCCTTGCTCCCATTTAAAAAATACGTTTTGTATGAGTTAATCCCCAAGCATTTAAAGTTACAGTGTTTTACTATTGTCTTCACTGCAGTTCTAAAGAAGAGACGGTGTTCTCTGTGAAGAAACAACCAAGAAAAGTTATTTCCCCTGCTACTTCCTTGATTGGTGTTGATTAAATAGACAATACGCAGAATGTGGTTGCTTCTTTGGTAAACGGGGGGGGGGGGGGGGGGGGGGGAACAGCCACACAGAGGGAATTTTGCACTTCCATTAGCTAAATATGTTTGAAATAAGAAGTTTTGAAAGAAACATGTGTTAAAATATCTGGTGCTACTTTAGGTCAAAGGTAGCTTACGGTGCAGTTTCTGTGCCTTATTCTTGTGTTCACAACATGTTATTGGCTAACAGCATGTCAGCCAATAGGGGAAGCTGATGGTTGGCTAATGACAGGAAGGAAGCCATTGAAGGGGTGGGAAAAACTTCACTCTTCAGGTAAAATGAACCAGGAAGTACAAGACCATCTATAAGCAAGGCATGCAAACTGAGATTTATTTAACCTTCATTTAAATAATATCAGATATTGTTTCTTTTCAAAACTGGACATTTCTGAACTTAGATAAAGAAAATACCCTCAGAAAAACAGTTTTGAGTGGCATTTATTTAGACAGAAGCATATAGCTTAATGCACTATAGATATCCAAACAATTACAATATTTATAAATAAAAATTGCAGAAATAACCATACCAACAGTATAATATAAAAGCTAAGAATCCTGCAGTTATTTCCAGCAGTGTTGGATATCAATGCCTTGATGCTAAACTAAATGGCCTCCTCTATAGATGCTAATTTTAAAGACCTTAGAAGGAAAACAGAATTCGAGAGGAGATTAGATGACTTTCTGAACCTCCTCAGATAGTAACAAGACTTAACACCTCCTCTTGTTGCTTGCATGCAACTCCAAAGCTGTGCCACCTTCTGGACCACAGTTCTGCTAGTCACAAGGCCTAGCTCCTCAGTGTCTAAGGATAAGGAGGGGTTGGGTTGAGGGAAACTATGAAACTCTCTCAGTCATCTGGATCATGCATAGCACTGAAGACCACCTTGCCTGCCTGTTAAGCTGCAGTTATGTTTCATTCAGCCCCTGGCAATTCTCAGTAAGACAGGAGAAATTGATGAATGAGTCTACCTGCTTGTTATTCATCACGAAATGCCAAGCGACTGACTGGGTGGTAGGGGAGAAGGTGGTGACAGAAAAAATGTGAAACATCTGGAATTTGTCTTTAAGCAGTTTTCTTTTTCTATTTTTTTTATATGTTTCTTCACAGGGTTCTGCTCCATTAAGCTAGGGTCTTCCAGGGGGAATTCCATAGCCCAGTTATCAATAGGAAATGGTGTATTTTCCACTGGGAGCCGTCATTGTAAAGCCCCATAGTCAAGGTTGCTCTTATACAGCATATTCGTAGAAATTGGGACAGCAGCAATGACTAGGTGCTCCAGTGGTAATGATGTACTGTGAGGAGTGATACTCTCCTGGGACAAGATAACCCTCACAGTAACTCTTTTTTTTCTGCAGTTTTTATTTTTTTAAAAACTGCAGTGTCTTATAGTCATGTTACATTTTACTCAATAATAGAAACTGGTAGTGTCTGTTTATTAAATCCCACAATGTACTGTAGATTGAATGTACATGTCAGAATTGTATTTTAAGTTTGTATAACTAAATTGGGTCACACTTTTTTTTGGAGTAGAGAGAAACATGCTCTGCATTTCTGGAGTTGTACGGTGTTTGATCAGTAGATAAAGCAGAGTCGGAAACCAGCAATTCTGTTTTTTCATTGAATCCACCCATAACTCTTCAAGACAATAGGACTGAGGGTGTAATGTAGTGGGGCAATTACAACTGGCTATAAAAATAACATTGCTGCTCTGGGATTAGGTTCACAATACCACACAGAATCTGGCTTCCTGGCACTGACATTGTATTTACTGCAGCAGAAGCACTGTAAAAGTGTGTTCGGAAAAAAGCAACCCTTGCAGAGAAAATAGGTCACCAGCAGCTGTGTTGCACTAGCGTGGCAAGATAGCAAAAACAATGCCACTTTACTGAGGAGAGACATTCCTTAAAATAAATGGGGCCTTAGCAGTGATGTAGTAGATTGCTGTGTAAAGGCAGTGCTCTGTAAAAATTGCTGGGCAGTCAAGCTAGGAAAAGCGACAGAAAGTGGGCCACTGCCAGTGATGTATTACTACAACATTGTACATGAGATGTTGCATTAATAATAGATGAAGTCATATTCTCTCTTAATTCCAGGGGATCCTTTCCCTAAAATCCCACTAAAGCATTCTGTTCTATGTATCCAGGTAAATTACCTTACAGTAGAATGCTATTCCTCATTCCTATCTAATAACTCCCTCAAGTCTTAAGAATGCAACAATATATTCCTGTAATCCCGGTAATGCTTTTCCTGGCACCATACTAGCACCACTTTCTGAAGTGGTTTGGCCTCTTAATCCAACCAATTCACTTTCCTGCAGCAGCAATGCAGTACATTAAATAAACTAAGCAGTCTTTTTCCCCTTTAATCCGGTTAATATGCTCCCCACAGTCATAGTTAATTGTGCAGTGGTTTGCATTTTTTTTCCAGCAAGTGTGCTCTTGGCACTGAAAATAAATCTGTTCAATTTAAAGATGTCACATTGTAGAGGGTAGATTTGAAAAAACATAGCACAGAGTATCTGTGACAAGTGTTGCTGCTGGCCATGCTGCTGGTAATGCCGTTATCATGAATGCCCTCTACAACTGTTTGCCGTTTGATTATATGAATATGGAGTTCAGCACTACTAATATTGCTCTAATGATAAAGCTAAATGTAACAAAAACTCATGGCTAATCAAGTCTAACGTGAAATATGGACCAAAAGTAGTTGACTGCTACAAATGAAATATGGAACATGGTTAAAACACTAGACAAAGGTAGACTAACCAACACAAATAAGATGAAGAAAAAGAGCAGGAATCCTGAGCAATTGATATCGTTATATAAAATGGATCCTGCTTCCTGACATTTATTATAGATGGCTGATGATTTTTCAATCAATAGGAGCACACGTTTCGCCTGCTGTATTCCATAACAGAAACACCCAATTCATGACATCAGCTGTTCCATTTTGAGTTTTTACCATTCTGTATCCTACACATCGGTACGTGTCACTCGAGACACCTCTCAGAATTCCCTTCAACTTCAAAGTGAATTGAAAAGGTGGCATCTAATCTGCCACCACCTCAGCCACTTAAAGGTGTTCTCTTCATCAACCTTTTCCCTCTCTTCAATGAAAATCAGAACTGACTAATTAAAGGTTGGCCATGAATAGCAAACAAATATAGCTGGATTTATTTTGTATTGTATATTAACAATAAAACAGTATATTATCAAGGTATTTATTATATAGCAGGTCTGCCAGACAATACATGCTATAGAAAATACCCACAACATAATTGAGGTGGACTGTGCCAAGACGTTTTCAGAGGTACAAGTGATCTTTGATATTACATTTAGTATAGTGTTTGGAAGCTTCTCCTTTCAGATAAATGATTGGAAATTGAAACTTGACACCAAATCTATTTTGTATACTGAATTTTCTTTACCAGCCTCTTATTCTCCCAGAACTAACTAATTTTCAAGGGTAAATTGCCAGAGGAAACTCATGCTCTTCTTCCACCACCTTGTTGTTTGTAATTTGCCATATATTTACAGCGCGCACTAAGGTCTTCAGTCCCTCATTCTCTGCTGCAAAGTCTGCATATTGAAGTGTGAAAAATTATGAACCTTAATGACATTACTAGACTGTCATCTTTAATATAGGATACTGCCAGGGGATGACAAAAGTCATTGAAATATTGTGTGGTGATTTTTCTGATCGTTTAATGTAGGATAAATAATTAGCATCGATTTGAGTTTGTAGGCTAAATTGTACTGCAATAAAATTAGGCTTATTATTATAAAATTCAAACAATGACAACATGTGTCCACCAGCTGGCGCTATATACTAATGTCCTTTTGTATAAAGCTGTGATATTTAGGATTTATTTATTTGCTTGTTTTTCCTCGTGTAATTTAAATTGAACACATTTCTTTCACTTTTTTTAAGGGTCAACTTTGTTTAACTTTCTGGCAATAACTGCAAACACACAATCTCATTCTCTCTCCCCAATATCTGTTTTTAAAATAAATACAATTAAAGACCAAGTTTGTTATTTTCTTTGTCCTTGTTTTCTTCAGAAAACAAGAAATGTAGTCGCACTAATTCTCCTCTTCAGCTCGGTTTGCAATACGAAGATGGAGCCATAAAATGGAGATATATTGTAAAAATGATAAATGTTCAGCCTTGCGATGAGAAAAAACTAATTTCAGGTTTAGAAACTGTTTCCCATGAAGCGTACAGTGTGGTAATGAGTACAAACCAGCCTCTGAAATAAAGCAGACAGCTGTCCGTAGTGTTGAATAGATCAGTGCCCACCAGGAGCTGTGCAGGCAGGGAAGCAAGCTGCTCCATGCATGCTTCACTGGGCACAGACCTTCCATAGCCACACATTTCTTCCACTGAGCTGCAGATCAGAGGTTGATTCAAGAACAAGATGATGGATGGGGAGGAACATTATTGAGACCTGTTAGTGTGTACTAGCTAGCATTTTTACTACATTGTCTTTAGTTTTAGTGTCATTTTCACAGATGAATGTCCAGTTGTATAAATTGTATGTGTTCTTTGTATTTTATTCATGTTAAACATCTGTCCAATTTGGGTAAAGGGGTCTCCACCAACACAGAACAGAGGGAGGCTGTTTAACAAATACTCACAGGGAGTAATATGTGTCATTTGAAGCAAAACAGAATTAAAATACACATTAAGTGAAAACTTCAAGCACAGAATGATTTAAGGAAATTGCATTACTACTACTTTAGATTCAAAACTTAAAAGACTTGTGATGTTTCTTGCCAGAGTATCATTGGGCAGAATAATATTTCGATGAATAAGAAGCCCAGATACTTTCTGAACCTATGACATGTTATTTAAACAAATATAAAATATATTTCATCGCAAGATTTGAATACTTTCAATTAGTATCACTCAGAATGGTGGGAAACATCATAAGCATGTAGGAGGGCAGTAAACAAAACTATGAAAATGCCACTTACTCTTCAAGTTGTAATTATTATTTAGGGTCAGGGGTGTGCAATTAAAAATATATATATATATATATATATATATTGTCCAAGGGACAAAATGCTAGAAAAGTCTACTTGTCCTTCTTAGCTTGCCATCCCACAAAACACACACACACAAATGGAATATCACTTTTAGGATTTTGCTTTTTAAAGAATGAACACAATCAATTAGTGATTAATAATAATTTTTGCTTCAGAAAATCAAAGAAAACGTAATTCAGTCCAAATAAAACTGAGCCCATCTAATTTTTGTGCATGACACAAACAAAACTAATAATTAAACTAAAAAGATTCAAACTACATCAGACTTTTAGGTAGGAGATCACTAAATTACAGTTATGGAGACATTATGGAGAACTTTTTTTTTACATTCAAACTAGGTAATTGTAGGGTATATTTCATCATAGAGTGAAAACGTTATTCTCTTAATAACATTCAGATTCTCAGCAGTTTAGAAAGGTATAATACGGTATACTTTCGGTGTATATTTGTCTTGAAACACAAGCCGAAAGTCATGTTATGTTGGTCAGACCTCAAACAGGTAGAATGTTCACTGGAGCGGAAGAGTTAAAGGATTGGTTTCTAAACTACATTACCCAGAAGAACAGCGATGACGCTTGTTTAATACATTTTGGTTTCCTATATGGCCATTAGATAAAGAGAAATACATTTGTTTTGTGGCCTTTCAGTGGGAGACTGAAGGTACTCGAGTCAGAGTCGAGGAGAATCGAGTCAGAATTTGGAGTCAATGGCATAGCTAGGGGGGTAGTTTTAGAAATTCAAATATTCTTCCTAGAGCTGGCGGTCAAACTTTACTGGGCTCCTACTGCAGACAAAGGCAATTGAATAGTATTGTTCCATTAATTTAAATACGTTTGTTACTGTGTGTGACTGATGGTTTGTGAATTAATATTATATGTGTATTTGTGTACACTGAATATATTTTGGGCAAAGTATAACAGTAAAACTTGTTGTCCCAGGCATTGGGCCATATGAATTGCACACCACTGTGGGTATAGGCTATATTATCTTTATAATAACAAAGCTCAGCAATGTCATACCAAAAGTTCTGTACAACTAACATACAGAGTTACTGTGGGGCATAAGGAAAAGCTTTTGTTTTTTTTAAACATAATCCTAAATGTCAGCAATATTATCTGCTACTAGAATCTTAACTGGTATTTCAATTGTTTGCATGAGAATGTATGCATTCATTTATGTTTAGCTTACATTTTCACTATTGCTGTAAAATTAATAACCATAATAAACAGACCTGTAGATTATATTGGCAGTAAAATAAGTCAATACAAGACTGACCCCAGTGGTGTAAATGAAGGAAAATATACCAGGTTTGTTACAGCTCTCACAAGAGAGCCTGGCTCCCCTCGCGTTTGTACATTTTCTTATGGTCTTATTATTGTAAGTATTACGTGTTATGGTGAAATCAAAGGTTGAGAGCAAAAGAAACGTAGCAGTGGTTATCAATTAGGTAGGCTGAACTAGACCTGAAAGTTTGCCACATTCATTTGAAGATGGCTGCACTTTCAAGGGAGTTACAAGGAAGGAATCTTTATTCCACACAATCAAGTTTATTAAATTCAGTTGTCGTTTGAGGCAAGCGCTGGACCCAAAAAAAACAGGGGCAAATGTGATTCCAGCTCTTTGTCCCTCCAGGACTTTACAGAAGTGTTGGAAGAAAACTGTAAGAAAGCTGTTTGAAACTGAGGCCTTTACTTCTCTCAGAGGGGTGTGTAAGTATCAGCTTTGTCTAACTCAAACTGCCAATGTGAACACACTGTGGTAGTCTTCCCATTGGGGGAAAAAATATATAAAAGGAGAAAGCTAGATTGGCGAGATGTGCGTGTACTTCTATCATGGATCAAACTGCATGTCTCATTGCCCTTTTTTGAACTGGGAAAAAGAAATGATTTCATGCAAGAGGGACAGGAAGGAATGAGGTAAACTCCCTTACAGACCACTATACCTGTTGAAACCTGTAGTTTTCAAAGCTTTGCATTTTAAATGTGTTATAAAGTCAGACAATCCCAATATATATTCTTTGGTTTTAGTTGTATATATACAAAACATAAATAAAGGCTCAACTGTAACATCAGATTTTGCTGGCACACGAAATGTAGTGTTCATGTAGGTTGTGACTTGTGATACACATGTAAACTGCAAGTATACCATGAGCCTTGCATATATACAGTGCCTTGCGAAAGTATTCGGCCCCCTTGAACTTTGTGACCTTTTGCCACATTTCAAGCTTCAAACATAAAGATATGAAACTGTAATTTTTTGTGAAGAATCAACAACAAGTGGGACACAATCATGAAGTGGAACGAAATTTATTGGATATTTCAAACTTTTTTAACAAATAAAAAACTGAAAAATTGGGCGTGCAAAATTATTCAGCCCCCTTAAGTTAATACTTTGTAGCGCCACCTTTTGCTGCGATTACAGCTGTAAGTCGCTTGGGGTATGTTTCTATCAGTTTTGCACATCGAGAGACTGAAATTTTTGCCCATTCCTCCTTGCAAAACAGCTCGAGCTCAGTGAGGTTGGATGGAGAGCATTTGTGAACAGCAGTTTTCAGTTCTTTCCACAGATTCTCGATTGGATTCAGGTCTGGACTTTGACTTGGCCATTCTAACACCTGGATATGTTTATTTGTGAACCATTCCATTGTAGATTTTGCTTTATGTTTTGGATCATTGTCTTGTTGGAAGACAAATCTCCGTCCCAGTCTCAGGTCTTTTGCAGTCTCCATCAGGTTTTCTTCCAGAATGGTCCTGTATTTGGCTCCATCCATCTTCCCATCAATTTTAACCATCTTCCCTGTCCCTGCTGAAGAAAAGCAGGCCCAAACCATGATGCGGCCACCACCATGTTTGACAGTGGGGATGGTGTGTTCAGGGTGATGAGCTGTGTTGCTTTTACGCCAAACATAACGTTTTGCATTGTTGCCAAAAAGTTCGATTTTGGTTTCATCTGACCAGAGCACCTTCTTCCACATGTTTGGTGTGTCTCCCAGGTGGCTTGTGGCAAACTGTAAACGACACTTTTTATGGATATCTTTAAGAAATGGCTTTCTTCTTGCCACTCTTCCATAAAGGCCAGATTTGTGCAGTATACGACTGATTGTTGTCCTATGGACAGAGTCTCCCACCTCAGCTGTAGATCTCTGCAGTTCATCCAGAGTGATCATGGGCCTCTTGGCTGCATCTCTGATCAGTCTTCTCCTTGTATGAGCTGAAAGTTTAGAGGGACGGCCAGGTCTTGGTAGATTTGCAGTGGTCTGATACTCCTTCCATTTCAATATTATCGCTTGCACAGTGCTCCTTGGGATGTTTAAAGCTTGGGAAATCTTTTTGTATCCAAATCCGGCTTTAAACTTCTCCACAACAGTATCTCGGACCTGCCTGGTGTGTTCCTTGTTCTTCATGATGCTCTCTGCGCTTTAAACGGACCTCTGAGACTATCACAGTGCAGGTGCATTTATACAGAGACTTGATTACACACAGGTGGATTCTATTTATCATCATTAGTCATTTAGGTCAACATTGGATCATTCAGAGATCCTCACTGAACTTCTGGAGAGAGTTTGCTGCACTGAAAGTAAAGGGGCTGAATTTGCACGCCCAATTTTTCAGTTTTTTATTTGTTAAAAAAGTTTGAAATATCCAATAAATTTCGTTCCACTTCATGATTGTGTCCCACTTGTTTTTGATTCTTCACAAAAAATTACAGTTTCATATCTTTATGTTTGAAGCCTGAAATGTGGCAAAAGGTCGCAAAGTTCAAGGGGGCCGAATACTTTCGCAAGGCACTGTATATATATATATATATATATATATATATATATATATATATATATATATATAAATGCATAATGCATATTTTGCATATAATATTCCAAAAGCTACAGTATTCTGCAGTGTAATGCATGGCCCACAGTGTAAAGGGACAGTGGAAAACATTCTTGTCATGAATAATCTTTACTTGCATATTTTAACTTAACCCAGAACCCTGTTTGATGAATCAAACACAGGTATTGGTGACACAAACAAGGCACAGCATTATGAAATTCAAAAGTTGTAAGTTGCTGTTTCTCTGTTGTGGATAATCAATTTTTAATACATGTTCATAATTGATTTTATTAGTTGGTTGTAACACAATACCTTTGGGTCCAGGCTTCACTGGACCTTAAATTACTTTTGAGAGATTTAAATTAGAAAAAAAAGAGATACCCATGTGTTTCTCAGAGAAGAGAAAGAAACAAAGATGAGAAGTATATTTTTTTCTTTGGGCATGGTCAGTGAATTGAACAGACTGGTTGTTTGGTTGTTTTAGACACAGTACATGGACGGTTTAATTTCCCATTTAAATACATTGTGAATCATCGAGATTCGTGCCTAAGTGATGAACATTTTGATTACTTATTTCATTGGCAGTATATGCAGCCTCGCTAGGTTAGCCACAAAGTATAGAGATATATGGAATGTTACTATTTGACCTTGCCAACCTTAAGATAATCATTAGATTACCGCAGGATGGTTTTGCTATACTCAGGCAGCTTCTTGTTAAGCAACATGCTAATTAGTTTTGTTTCCACCAGCAACAAGGTGAGTAACTGTAAATCCATTCCCAGAGGGAAATTATGGGCAACATTCTTAACTGACATAAGGAAAGGTGTACCTTTTAAATCATGATTGCCTGCATAATGAAGGTTTGTATCATGTTAGTAGCAACACACTTTGTTGGTTTGCTAAGATTCAGGAGAGAATGAAGAGGGCCTAATTGCTAGATTTTTGTTCTTAAGGAGAGTGACAGGGAGGACCCTGTTGCTGGTTCATCTGCGCCACCATGTAAACAGGAAGGATTGCCTGGGGCTGAGATGATCGGGATACCCTGATTGGTATCATAATCTGCGCAATAGCTTTAGGCTACTGCAACGCCATGGCCCCACAGATGGGCGGCGAGCGAAAGCTTGCTTTGTGAACACCGAGCAGGAGAGTGTCTGCTGCAGAGGAGAGAAATTACTGCATGAAACCCTACCACTCCAAGACGGTGCTTGTGAAGGCATTGCCCAGCCAAGGCTGTCAGAAGAGGCCGGAGTCGCCGAGAGGATGCCGAGACTTGGCTAGGTTAGTTTAGGGGATTTGATCCCAACAACCAGTATAGAGGGTTTCGTAGGGTAGGTTCCTACCTCATTTATTTAAACCTTTGGATTAGTCTAGCTGCTCTTCGTTGTACTCTGTCCAGGGCCACCATGTTCCTCAGGTACTTTTGGTGAGAAGTGGACAAAGTCTAAAATACAATCTGCAACAGGACATTACACAAAATTCAAAGATCACCTGTATGTATCACATACTTAACCAGCCTCCAATATTTCCATGACAGTAAGCTATAATTTATTCACAGCCCTCATGTTTCTGCAGTCCTACATTTTAAACCCACCTCCTTCATATTGCCCAGTTATTAAGTATCCACCGTCAGTATGTGTTGAAGAGTTTGACTTCTGCCAGCCTACAATTCTTAGTGAAATCAATGCTAATCTCATTCTGCTGCTGCTGGAAATCAACAAATCTGATTTCAAACACCTTTTAAAATCAGCCCCAGTGACAGAATTAAAGAGATGACATATCACTGCTTAGACAAAGTCAGGTTACAATTAGATTATAGCTCAGACATGACACAACAAAGCAACCCTGTTTTACAGAAGTAAGTAAACCATTTGTTAATAACTTTATAATAAAGAATAAATACATTCTGCCTGAGGGGGGATATATTTGTATTTAAAAAAATGCAATGTTTATATTTTAATAAACTCTACTTTTCCACAATCCTCAAACAAAATTATGTAAATAAAAAAATACACAATGGAAAAGCCGGGATTGTCTGCACTCATGCCTCATCTTATCTCACCGACGGGATAGAATCCGAGACGGTAGTTTATTACACAACACTGCCTGTTACACTCTTCCTCCTTTACCCTCGACGATCGCTGCAGCCAGTCTATGAGATCCGGGTCACGGCACCAGTGTAACAGGGCAGAGGCTGGGTGTGAACCTGCGACCCTGCACAGCTTTTAAGCACATTGCATCTGTGATAGGGGGTGTGGGTTATCCATTGACAGATAGGGAGAGACACAGGAGGTGACATTGACATGTCGCTCTGGGGCGCAGGATTTATTTACAGGAAATAAAAACGAAAACCATGTGACATTACTAGCAATGGTAGCCCACAGGAGACATACCATAAAAAAAAAAAACTTTTATGTAGGATCTAAAATCCTGAAACTAATCCTTGTTCCTTATACAAATAAAACTTTGACCCCTGGTTATACACATGGTTGTCCACAGTTTGGGCAACTTCTTTCAGGAGCTCTGACCCTGGTTAGACACACAGAGATTGGAGGATTCTGGCTGTTAAATGTTCGTTGGCCTGGTTGCATGGGCGATTTCAGTTCTTTAGTCATGGCCATGCTGCAGCCCTGAGGTGTTTCGCTGGTCCCTTTTCATCACAAGATGCTCTGCTGGGATATGCCCACAAGCCGGTCAAGGAAGCACAGCTGTCCAATCATCGGCTGCGATTCCCTGTAAACAAACTTGACTGACAGTGCATCACAGGCGGAATGTCTTGCAGTGTTATTTACACAAAACCTCTGAATAAAAACAAACACAAAACACGCTGTTTCTCGCTGTTTCAGCATCTCACCAACAGGGGCCAGAATCCGTAAAGGCACTTTATCACATGATACGGCCCTTCCCTACTGGAAATGTACATGTTTTAATTGCAATTCATATTATATTAAAATATATCCTGAGACCATATCATTAGCACATTATTAATATATTTCAACATATATTATAAATCAAATGTAAACAAATGGCATCACACTTGCATTACAATTTTATTATTATTTTATTTCTTAGCAGAAATACATTATAAATCAAATGGCAATTCCATATTAACAAAATGGTATTACACTTATATTGCAATTTTATTAGCCTGTCAATGCATTTTAATTTCAGCAATCACGTTATTCACAACATTTTAATTGCCTTTTAAATCAAATTTCAACAATTTCTATTAAAAATAACGTATTACCCATTGTGTTCATATTTTAATCATAAAATAACACCCATTATATATGGCATTTGTATTGCTTTAGTTATTACAATAGCAAATTTGTTTTCATATTATCAAGTATGTATGCTGTATGTATTCACATATTTCAAATCATACATATTCCAATCACTATTACAGGTTTATCTGGATTTGAACCCACAACTCACACTATTGCAGTCAAACAACTTACCCTTAATCCAACCGGGAAGTGGTGATCAACACCCAAAATAATATTATATAATATAAAGGCCCTTCCCTCCCCTTTGTGTAACATCAAGTTACATATCAACAGGAATCATCATTATAGACATTTTTTTGAATTTGCAAAAATGTTTATGGACCAAGACAAAACTGCTTGTACCGGCCATTAAAAGAGGTGTGATTTTCATAAAACCTACATCAAATTATTTCTCCCTCCCCATAGTCCACATATCAAAAAGAATCATCATTATAGCAGTTTCCTTGTTTTAAAAACAATGCTTCCCGACCAAAACAATAGTCTACTAATTATCAGTTACCCAAGCTCCGTTTCTTGGTGCTGAAAGAACAGCTCCCTGTAACAGTAAAATCTAAAACAGACGAGCCGGCAGATATGAAATAGGAAGCAACTCGAGTAATGTAAGATAAGGAAGCTTTATTGTCTCTGTGCCCCTCATGTGCAATTTAAGTAATTGTTGTAGTAGTAGTAGTAATAATAATAATAATAATAATAATAATAATAATAATAATAATAATTAGAACTGCCAGGCTGTTTTATGGCTTCCAAGCTCAGTACCAGTTGGAAATTTTGGCAAGCTGTAGCATTGCAGCACAAGTGTCAGCAACAGATCAGTTTATGGAGCCGTTTCAATTCAAAATACTGCATTAGTTCACAATACTTTATATCTTTATACACCATAGTAACCATGACCCTATCTACACAATGTAAGAAGTTATATGCTATTTTTACATTTAACGTTAAGGTGAGGTCAAAGGTAATTTTTTAATAGAGCATATATGGGTTCCTAAATGGGTTATATAGTAACCATAACCAGAAGCAGTTTGATTTTTGGGGCGCGTTTCGGCAAATTTGGTGGCAGCCATTTTGATATAAAAATGTTTCAGAGTAACTTAGGCTTTGCAAACTTGAAGCAGGTTGATGACGTATGCCAAGTTTTAATCGCTTCACCAGTTCTCAAGAAGAAGATTTTGAAAGGTTTTTCAAAGAAATGCGTCAGGCCACCATTCTGGTTGATGCAGGAGCTCAATTTTTTAGCACCTGAATTGTATTCAATCTGGGATGATACCTGCCATGTTTGATGTTGATTGGTTACATGGCATTCGAGCAGGAGCAGTTTAAACTCTTGGGAAGCCTAGTTAAGCAGACACAATGGCAGTCAAGTATCAGCTACCCTCTGGACTGGCCTGGACATGGCAGTTAATTAAACTCAAGTAACACTCTTCGTATGATACATGTTATTTAAGATGAATTCACTGCTCTGTCTGGGCTGGTTTAACTCCCTAAACTGCATCCATATGTGTAAGGAACATATATTACAATTAATGTATTGAAATAAAACTTGACCACAGCAGGACTGGAACCAGGGCCCTCACAAATTGCTTTCTGTCACCCTACCAACTGTGCTGTTACAGCAGCTATTATGTTACAAATTAAAATGTAATTGAGCGCTAATATATTGCTCTCAGTTCATCTGACTCCAGGCACTCTGTGTGAGTTATTCATTTAGGTTGATGTGACTTTTCTGAAACTATCCCGCTGCTATCAATTTCTTTTCCACCCCCAACAAAAGTTGTATTTAGATACATTAATTGTAATAGAATGTGTTTGTAAAGTAGCACTTTGTTTTAAAAATAAAGCTTCATTAGACTGCGAGTGCTTATAAAGATTTTAAAGATGTAAAACAGCCTCAGATACCATCAAAATGAACCCTTTTCAGTGAAATGCCCCCTGATCCTACCCGTTATGGCTTCACCCCTTCAGCACTTGTGTTCATGGCTTTGCCACTCATTTCTTTTTTCCAAAAGTAGCATCCCCCTAAATTCCTGCCTACGCCCCTGCAAATACTGTTTAAAAATAACTTAAAGAAAAAATCTAATCAAGTTCAGATTCAACAGTAGGGCAATAGTCTTCTGATAGAGCCCCTTGTTACAGTTCTATAAACAAACATTTTTACACAGGGTTTTGAACACCAGAGGATATATCTGTGTTCAGAACTGAAGTAGAACCAGGGGGAACACATGAAGCATTGTATTTCAAACAGGCCGGTACTTATCTATATTCCACTTCTTAGCCCGAAATATATCTAAATTGCATATAGAGGTTTTTTAAAGTTGACACTGTGTGCTTGAAAGCGTCGAGCTCCGCAGGAGTTGTATTTCCCTAGTGTATATGATTCTCTCCCCAACCGAACCCATCCACCACACACACACACACACACGCACACGCAATGCTGTGTATTATGGAGTGGAAAACACCTACTGGTATGGGGAATTTATATGCAATACAGGCTTTAACAAATGTAAAAGTTAATTAAATAAAAAGATTATAGAAAAGCTTATGCATGTCAAAATGTATTTAAGTGCACTTTTGTCATGTAGGAGGATGTTTGCCAATTGTTGGGGTCATTCTGTATCACCTGTTGATGAAAGTGGAACAGAGGAGATCCAAGGTCCAGGTATTTCTGAAAATGACTCATCAGATTCTTATATACACTATGATGACAGGGGATTTGATGTCTCACCTTATTTTGAATTTGAAAATGGAGATGTTCCACTTTTCCAAGGCTCTGCTGTTACAAAGGCTCAATTGCTTATGCTGATAAATGTGCTCATATTGCGACATGGCTTAACTAAGGAGTTTACAGCTGATCTTTTAAAATTAATTGAGCTCATATTCCCTGGTGTATTTCTACCTAGTGTCTTCCAATTATCTAAGCATTTTACAATTATAAAAACATTTGCAAAGTTTCCTTTATTGCAAAGTATTTCTTGCGTACTGTGGAACAGATCCATCTTTGACCAGCTGTCCAAATTGTAATTCAGACTGGTAACTTCATGATCATATGGAAACTGGTGATGTTTTCATGTCTTTACCTATAGAAAGATGTTTTTACAATTCACTGATGCAGCCAAACACATCATAAACTGGCAAGAATCTTCTCGTAGTTATGCAGTAAGTGATGTTTAAAATGGATTATGTTTTGAAAATCTGGTACAAAAATGTTTATTTAACAAGAATGACTTTTCACTAACTTGGAACTTTGATGGCGTATCCATTTTTAAATCCTCGCTTTATTCTGTTTGGCCAATTCAATTTCATAGAAATGAAATCTCCACAGATTTGCGTAGGAAACACACCTTTTTAGCATCTTTGTGGTTTGGCAGTTATAAACCGAGCATAGATACATTCTTAAGAACATTTGTTGATGAAACTGTAAAATTAGGCAATGAAGGGTTTATGTGGAAAAACCTTTTTACTCAGAATAATTTGTTGAGCAGTGATCTATGTGACTCTGTCTTGCAGAATGCTATGATGTGAAAATGGATGTAGCTGGTGTGAGCACACTGGTGAAATGATTTCCAAGGGGCGTATTTTTTGGCGTGCCAATCCTGCTGAATTTCCTAATGTACTTCAAACTCATGATTCCGTTGTTCACAATGCGTTGGATGCTTTGCTTTTTGATCAGCCAGTTAAGGGAATTAAACCTCTGTCACCTTTAATGCTTATTTCTTGTTTTGATATGGTTGATGGCTTTGTTCCAGATTACATGCCTGCAGTGTTACTACGGTTTAAACAAATAGCACCTTCGTGGTTTGGCTCACGTTATCATGGGAAACCATGGAATAGTAAGATAGCAGAGTGGATGATTTGCTACAGTTTTACACCTCCAGACAAACTAGCCAGGTACACAAGGACTAAAAGTTAGGAGATACTGGAAGGCAAATGAGTGGAGAAATGTCTTACCTTTTTATTCTCAGACTTCTCTACGTGGTAAATTAGAATGGAAGTATTATTTTCATTGGTCGGTGTTGGGTAATTCCATTTTCAGAACTGGATGCGGACCAGCAAAATCTCCAGTCTTTTGTTAAATTATTGGAAAGGAGCACATGTACTTTAATGAGCACATTTTATTGCACATTTGTTATGATTATTATTATTTATTTCTTAGCAGATGCCCTTATCCAGGGCGACTTACAATTGTTACAAGATATCATATTATTTTTACATACAATTACCCATTCATACAGTTGGGTTTTTACTGGAGCAATGTAGGTAAAGTACCTTGCTCAAGGGTACAGCAGCAGTGTCCCCACTGGGGATTGAACCCACAACCCTCCGGTCAAGAGTCCAGAGCCCTAACCACTACTCCACACTGCTGCACCTCATTTGTTGAAGTATCCGTAATTGGGGACCTCTTTGGGCATGGTCTACTTGAATCTTACAATCATCACCTACTGTTGTTCTATCATGGAGCCAAAGGAGTATTTATGCAGATATTAAAAAATGTGCCTGTTGAGAGATGTGCAATATAATAGTCACTTTTATTTTCAAACATGCCAACCAACAGTGCTAGATTTTAATGCATAAATTAATGAAGTATGTGGCACATTTTACACAGATTAAATGTCTTGGACAACCTAACCTTGTTCCCATAGCGGCTTATCATTCTTTAACTGCATTTATCCAGACATACTTTAGAAGAGTATGACAGATTGAATCTATGTAATGCAGATTAGTCATCAATAAGCTATGCAAGGCAGATGAGAAAGACAAATTATGCAATATGTTTCCATGGACGATTTGCTTTATTACTGGTATCACCAGTCCACTTTCCAGATAGAACAGATGTTGTTGTTGACCTAAAGCTTTTACAGCTTGTAAAGAAATTTGCAAAATGATTCCACAAAATGTCCATTCTTATGTGAAGTGGAAGATACTAACAAGGAGATTGCAGTTCACCGTTGGATTTAGGTAAAAAAAAAAAAGAAAGTGTTAATGAAGATGAATGAAGCTATGTATATTTGTCCAATACCAAATTCTTTAGAGAGTGACTAGGCCTTCTTTTCAGCTTCACCCTGTGCCACATGCTTTATACATAAGCACACAGTGTATGCAAATGCATCGATTTATCAATGTTATGAAAGGGTAAAAAAAAAAAAAAGAACACAGTAATACATGTGGAGCTGTGGATTATTGTGTAACATTGCTAGTAATGCTTTAAAAATCATTCTGCATATTAAATTGATTACATCTGTTTATGCATATAGTAATTAAATATATTACATTATTTTTTGTTACCTTATTCGGATTGATTTGTACCAGTTGGGGGTCAAAGCAAAAGCCCCAAAAAAAGTTGTTTAAATCCATAACAAGTCAGAGTAACAACCAATAAAGAAAAAAACCCTAATTTTAAAAAAGTTATCACTGTCAACAACAGTGTAGTAACAAGAGTGTTGTCCATGGCTTATATTTTAATTGTGTTAAGGGACGTGATAGTGTCCACATTTTATTTTAATTTAAGCGATGACTGGCACTTGCTTACAATCTGCCTAGCATTACTGAATACCTGCTCACTAGGGACTGACGTTGCTGGAATGCTTAATACTTCAAAACAGTTTAGCACCAATTTTCTAAATGATTTGCACCTGACGCTGTAGTACAGCTCATCATGTCGGCACCTCGCAAGTACGAGTCTTGTGAAAATGCTGCAGCACATGCATGAGAACAGATGAGCCGACAGATCATTCCAGTGACGGCTGCTTCTGGCGAGCGCAGCTTTTCCAGGCTGAAATTCATCGAGACATATTTGTGCTCAAAGATGACTCAAAAAAGCTTGTCAAATTTGGCAGAGCAAAGTTGCCAAGAATTTAGAATACTCAGATTTGATAAAGGACTTTGCTGCTGCTAAAGCTAGAAAAATGTCTTTGTCATTTATGTTCTTACTTAACTTAGAATGTAAAATGAAAAAGAAGGCTTTGATAATGCCCAGGGGTTAATTTGTAGAAATGTTTTTGTAAAAAGTGGCATTGCCTGGTTATTCTCGCCGCCGAGTTGTCAGAACCCACTTACTGTCGGGCATTACAGTATTTGTCAATAGGCCTACTGGGACATGTTCATTTTAGAAAAAGTTAATACGTGATATGCTTGAAGTAGACTGGAATTCAGATAAAGTCTAACAATCAAACTGAAACAAGTATGCATTACATTTTAATATCATTAATATTATTTACCATATCTTAATAGTAGTATATGTAGGTGTGTATGATTAAATGATGCACCTACATACTAACTTTAAAATACGGTTACTACTGTAGCATTAATTTGATGTTCTGGTCTCCACACTTAATCATCACTGCCTAGGGCTCCGCACAGCCTAAGACCAGCCCTGCCTGTACCAGTGTTGTATCATCTTCTAATGCGCAACGACATCTGGATGAACTGTGAAGTATCTTATTCAGGAAACACTGTTTAAAACGTCTCATTAGTATAAGTACATGAGTACCTGAAAAGTTTGTTTTAACTTTGGGACATGTTAAGTCTTATTTTTCTATCTTGTTTTTGTTTGCTGTTGTCAGGTTTGAAAAGCACTCGCCCAATTTAAGAAATGGAAGACAAATCTGTGATGGCAGAATGCATTTTTATAGTTTTATAGTTGTTGGTGTGTTATGCAATTGTAAACAACAGAAATACTACTGTAACGGGCAGTGCTGTTACAGATTCTGTCCTCTGTCAGTGAGATGAGGTTAGAAGCTCTAGAACCATGAATGCAGAAGAGCCCGGTTCTTTTGCATACAGGTTAAGGCTCTCATCTGTTGTGTATGTGGTCGGTGGTTCACGCCCAGCCTCCGGCCTGTTTCACTACAATGTGATCAATTGACACTCTTGTTGCATAATGTACTGCCGGTAACATGGCCCTCTTCTGTGTGCTGGCTACTTTTTTTACAGTTTGTTGTAATTGCTGCCACTTGCTCTTAGACCTCAATGAAATTGGGACTAGATTCAGTGAGCTATATCCTGGTTAAACCTATTAAAAATACAGACCTTTGTATGAGGGACTAGAACCTTAAAAATCAATAGAGGACTACCACAGAAACACACCAGTAATACAATATACCTCAGACAGCGAAAGAACAAAAAAATCAATACTTCAGATAATAAACCCCAAAAGCCCCAAAGAGGCTGCTGTTAACCTTGCACAACCCCAGCAGTTCCATGTGTTGACTAACAAAGAGTTAGCAACTCAGGCTGACAATAAAATGTGGCAGAACAAACACAGCCAATCAGCAGGCAGGCACCGACTGAGATACCTGTAACGAACAGGAGTAACTAAGAGAGACAATCCTACTGCACCAAACAAGGACATTCAACCTGCCTCTGCCTATTTAAAACATTCAGATTTTATCAATATAAAATCATGAAAACATATCTGAAATGATGCAATTGCCTCGTTTCTAATAGCCTTTTGTCCCAGGAACCTCATTCAGTTGGCTCTAAGACAAAAGCATCAACAGCAGGGTGTTGCAGCCCATTCCATACACCCACCAATTATTATTATTTATTTATTAGCAGATGCCCTTATCCCAGGCGACTGACAGTTGTTACAAAGTATCACATTACAAAATATCACATTATAGATAATAGCAGTTATAAAATACAATAAAATCAGGAGTAAGAGCAAATTAAAATGAAAGAATTAAAAATAAACTAAATAATTACGTTTGAGAGCAATTATGACGAAGAGCAGTTAAACTTCAAAATATTTGGCTACAAGAGTAAATTCCATTAAGAGCAAGTAGTAAGTACAATAAATGGTTAAGAACAATTTCAAATGAGAGCAACCACAAAAAACATGAATACGGTTACCTTTAAGAGCGGGCTCTGGAGGCGGGGAGCGGAGGGGGTAGAGCTAATCTGCCGGTGGCAGAGGAGTGGAAGGGGCAAGAGGGGGTGTAGGGAGAAATAATAGTCGCCTCCTCATAAGAAGATCATAAAGGACTCAAATTAAAGCAAACTAACAAAAAAAAAGCAGCACTATAATCCCCTCCACTACCTGGCAGATTTATACCCACCCACCTCATCACATGAACCAGGTGGGCAAAACAAAAAACATACCTGTTTAAACATATTTCTATATTTTAGGTGGATCAAACTTTCTTTATACATAAAATCTAAATCGTAATGGTACATCCCTGCAAATCAACTTTCAAACAAAAAGTAAATAGAACATACAGGGATTAAAGTAAAATTACATTTCAAATGAAGTAGTTAAAAAAGACATTTCAAACACAAACACACACATTCAAATAATACTGTTATTTGAGGAAATGAATAGTGTTAAATGGGAGTATTAATGAGCAACTGTACCAATACCAATACTAAATTAACAGGTATTACAAATAATTACATATTTGTTTATTTAGCAAACGCCTTTATCCAAGGCGACTTACAGAGACTAGGGTGTGTGAACTATACATCAGCTGCAGAGTCACTTACAATTACGTCTCACCCGAAAGACGGAGCACAAGGAGGTTAAGTGACTTGCTCAGGGTCACACAATGAGTCAGTGGCTGAGGTGGGATTTGAACCGGGGACCTCCTGGTTACAAGCCCTTTTCTTTAACCACTGGACCACACCGCCTCACATACACAGCCCTTACACATAAGTATGGGCCAGGCAGAAATGTTTGTCAGGGTACACACCCTTTACAGAGACTATTAGTCCCATAGCTGAGCAAATTCCAATCTACTTCTTAAGAAGGGCAGACAGCAGGGCTGTTATACACCACTGAGCCACTCTCTGGCCTCAGTATGGTTCAAAACCAGGACCCCAGAGCAGGAGATTAGCCTTGGGTTCCAGCCCCTCACACATTCCCAGGAGTTGAACACTAGCAGGGAACTGGCAGTCCCAGCGGAGTCACACTTCAGTACAATATCTCTTTGAAATGTTCTGCGTTTAGCCTTTAGACCTTTCAGCTATGGAGATTTTGCTCACTCAGTTTGCTTAGACAAAAACAGGATTTGGTGACTGACTGCACAATTTCTGAGTGCATCAAAGTGCAGAAGAAAATGTATGACAATGGAGGAAAAATGTCATTAAATTATTTAATTAAATGCAATAAATAATGAGTTAGTCTCCTTGTTAGGAACATAAATAAATACAGTTATACAGAACTGACCGCTATACAGAAAGAATTAACGTAATACCACAAAACAAGCCTAATTATTCTGGGTTACAGACTGGGTTATAACAGACTGAAGGGAATTAAAATCACATAGCACAGGCACATTAAAAAAAAAAAAACATAAAACAGATTTATTTTTTCAGCATTTATTTAAGTGGAATGAAATTTGTTTATTTTTTATATTTTACTTTTTTGCCATTTGTGGGTCGTGACATACAGTAGGGTCTGATATCTACAGTATTATAGCTTTAGAATTCCTTAAATCTTACCCATGTTGCACTTCCATTAGCTACACATGTCTGAAATGTGGAGTTTTTAACTCAACACGTTATAGTAAACACGTATTTTCATTTTAATACAAGACACCTGGTAATACACTAGGATAAATTAAGTTCCCAGTTTTATTGCCTTGCCTTAAAGGAAGTCTGCTACTGTTCTACTTCCTTGCACATTTCACCCCAGCAGTGTCTTCTGGGTCAAAGCATGTTACTGAGTGAATGCATGCCCGTCAATGGGGGAAGCATCTGATTGGTTATTGAAAGGAAAGAAGCCAGTGAAGGGATGGGGACAATTTCTCCCCAGGAAGTGCAAGACAGTCTAAAAGCATGGCTTACAAACAGATTTCTTTAACGTAGCGTAGAACCAAATTTGTTGTTTGTAAATGAAAATACATGTTTCTTTCAAAACTGCACTCTGGAGAAAATGTATGGCATTATTTCATAATCAATTATAATATTTATAATTTTTACTTTAAAACGGTTTAAAAAGGACACAATTATCTATTCAGGTACACCATGACATTTAGTGAGTGAGGGTGATAAAAAAGCCCCACACCTAGCTTAGCTGGTCTAAAAATTGATAACATTTGTGAGATGGTTTGACCATTAAAATCTTTTGCATGTATTAAAAGAGAAGATGATCAGATATTCAGAGATAACAAGATATTTACTAAGTAAGGGGTCTGAGTGGGATAGAAAGGGAAATCAATGTCCCACCCCCAGTCTACCTCTTCAGGAGCTCGTGGGTTATTCTGCTGTTCTTATTCATAGAATACCTGCTGTACCCTTTCCTCAAAATGAATTAGCTCTTTACAATTTACCATTTACATTCACTGATAACAGAATCCAGACTATTCAATTGTAATGCTAATCTGAGTTCTGCTAAAGCTTTTCATATAAATTTCTTCATTCTAACATGCTGCTGCAAATAATAAAGCTTCCTTTTTTTGTATGGCTTAAAGTGACTGTGTATAGGTTAGGCAAGGTCATCGAAGCTTATATTGCAATTTGCACATTCCCTTGTAAGTGATTCATAGTCCAGAAGTTCATAATGCATTTTTTTTCAGTAGAGATGTTAGTGCATTGTATATTATAGGGTTATAGGGCAGTGAACATCTCTTTATGAGTTATATCAATATGCTTTTAGCCTTGGTCTGTGTAGTTTTTTAATGTTTTCATTTTTTGTATGCTTTCTTTTACATCCTTATAAATCATGTAATCTACGCATATTTAAGGTCATTACAAACTGCGTGGTGAGTCTGTGGATGTGGGTAATAGCGGCACTAGTAAAAGTGAAGTGTCTGTTGCTGTAATCCAGACACAGATGCCCGCAGTCCTATAACTCTGTAACTGCTTTATTATTACTATACAAGTTTTTAAAAATCCCCCTATATTCATTTTTTAATCATCATCAACCTTCATTTAGTCCATTGTCATTTTCATTGAACGAGGGAGAAGGTTGAGGAAGAGAATACTGTTGAGTGGCTGAGGTAGGTGGATGACTGAGATGTCAACATTGTCGATTGAATTTGCAGAAGAATGGCATTTCAAAGGGTACATCAGATGTGATTTTTTAAAGCAGGTGGCGTCAATCGTACTGATATGGAGAATACAGCACGGTAAAGAACTCAAAATGGTACGGTAGATGACATGAATTGGTTTTCTCTGTAATGTATTGTGGAATACAGCAGGCTAAATGTGCGCTCTGGTTTGCTGAAAGGTCATCAGCAATCTATAATACAGGGTTATAGGATGGGGAAAAGAACTGTGCAGAAATATCACACAAATCGTAAAGGTGAACTCACTTCTATATCATATCACTTCTCATCTCTATATCACAAACTGTGTCTTCCTCATTACATTGCTCAGGCAAATAGAGTTGAATTTAAGTTAGGATATTTAAATAAAAACATATTGATTGACCCACCAAATAAATCACTTATTTTTTACATTTCATAAGGAATTAGAAGAAAAGTTGGAAAAAAAAGCTAGAGAAAATATTTTAGACACCTTGCTGATGTAAAATCTAGAAGCTTTATTCAACCTACTACATGGGTTGTGGTCCTAACTTTCCCTATTAATTTCCGGTGTACCTACTGTGCCAGTTGCTGTGCCAACACACGCACTGCCCACATGGCAACACTATAAGGTACTTCTCCCTGACACACTAATGTATTTATTGTGTTTAAATTATTCTCTCAAAGTGACTGAGATTGCAGCCAGTAAAGTCATGAAACCACAAGTTAGAAAATGTCATGAATGATATATGCAGTCATTAAAACTGTGCCACACAAAGATTATTGAAATGGCCATGATTGTTTCAATAAAACAAAGAGAAAGAATCATCCTTTACCGCATTCTTTTTGAGATAGATAGCAATTAGATGAAAAATCTGCCATCTATACCTTTTTTGGTAACACTGTATATTAAGGTATGGTTTATTAATGTCTTATACATGTTTTATAAATATATAATAGATGCGTAATAACCATGTTACATAGTGTTAATAAGACATTGTAGATGGTTTATAAGCATGCAATAGCCATTAGACTGAATTACAGTTTTATAAAGGGGACCATTTTTAGCCACCTATTGTACTTTGGGATGTTTAAATGTAATGCTGTCCATGGCTATTGAATGGTTATAAACAATCTATAATTCTTTATTAGGACTCTGTAACATAGTTATTAAGTATCTAGTATATAGTTATAAAACATTAATAAACAGGACCTTGATATAAAGTGTTACCCTTTTTTAAAATGTTGCTTCATCATTTATCTCAAGCCATGTTTCACATCTAAACATAGTTTGGTTTAGTCCATTAAATCTTTTCAGAGAACATAACCTTTATTTTTTGCAGCTTACATTTAGGCACAGAACCACACCTTGTTTCAAGACCAGACTTTGTTCCTCAATAACAGGTTTTGGAGTTGAGAATAGTATATCGTTAAATGGCAGAATCTTTGCTGTATTGCTTTGACTACCACCACCATCATCATCATTTGTAACCAGGAGGTTCCCGGTTCAAATCCCACATCAGCCACTGACTCATTGTGTGACCCTGAGCAAGTCACTTAACCTCTTTGTGCTCTGTCTTTCGGGTGAGACGTAGTTGTAAGTGACTCTGCAGCTTCTGCACAGTTCACTCACCCTAGTCTCTGTAAGTCGCCTTGGATAAAGGTGTCTGCTAAATAAACAAATAATAATAACTAGAGAACTGCTTGTCCAATTATAATAAAAACAGTTTTCCTTGGTGTAATGAATTGGCATCTCAGCCTGTTGAATTGACCTGAAAGGCAAGGACCAGACCCAAACCGCAAACCATACGGTTCAAAGACGAACGTCTTGCCATTCAGTTAAAGAGCAAGCTGTAGTCGCGAGGTAAGTATGTGTCTTATGCTGATGGTGATATTATTAACTCATCAGCCGCTAGGAGGAGATTATTTACCTCCCCTCCCCACTTAATCAAAGCACGTCCTCGAGCTTGGGGGTTTCAACGTCGGGCTCGTAACCATGGTCCCCCTGGACTCGGAGGGACTTTAGAAAACCACATGTCTGGCAAGCCAGCACACATTCTATAGCATATAATAATGCAAGAACACAGCCATGCAATTACCCGTTTCAACCACAGAGATCAGGATTCTTCTCATAGGGCGCCACTGTAATGAATTGGCATCTCAACCCATTGAATTGAATGGAAAGACTAGAGCTGGATGTGAACCGCAAACCATACGGTTCAAAGACCGTCTTACCATTCAACTGAAAAGCAAGCTCTGTAGTCGAGAGTATGTGTCTTATGCTGATGTCAGTATCATCAACTCATCAACCATGAGGAGGAGAAGACTCATCACAGTAGCACAAGTTATTGAGTGTGTTGTAATCTGGGGGTATATGAAGGTCCGGTGTGTTGCCCTAAGCTTTTACAGTACATATATACATGTTGAGAAGTATTCAATTATGATTAAACATGGTCTGGGCATACTATAGCACAAACTCTATCAGAATCTGGGGGCATCATGAATTCATCTGATACAGTATATACTCTAGGAGGTGATGGTGATATACTTCATGTTACTGATAGCTTGAATTGTGAATTTTGTCAGAACATAAAAAGAGTCATAAAACATACAAAATATATTTTGTATGTGAAATATAGCTCACATTTACAGTTTTGCCCTTCATGTTGGTGAATGCAGTACTTATAGGTACCACTGTATACTGTACTGTATAACCAATTTATCAGAAACCTCTCAGTTGCAATTTAGTACAAGGCGATAATTTGCCCTTTCCGGTCCAATGTCGGACCCTGTCCGACATCATAAAAAATACATAAAAAACAGGTCTCTAGTCGTTTTTTCTCCGGAAAAAGCAGAGAAAACCATTCAATAGCCGAGTGAGACCGATAGGAGCCGAGAGAAGCTGAAAAAAAGGGGGCGTATCTCATGAATACAGATAGCCCCGACACCAAATAGATAACACAGACATAAACAAACAAGATAGCTGCTTCTGCATCCAGCGCTCAAAGAATATCACAGACATTTGCAGAGCTTTTTTTAATGTTATAGTAATAAAATAATGACTTGGATCACATTATTGAGGAGTTTGGTGATAAAACGAGTGATCGGGAGATGATTTATCGGTATGTACTATTATTAAGACGTACAGTATGTGAAAAATATAGCGAACAAGGGGTGGGGCGGGGCTGGAGATGCAGTACTGAGTGTCCTGCTGATATGCAGTGCCTTTTAAATCTGTTTTACTGTGAAAAAAATACTTTTAAACAGCGCGTCTAAAATAAACTGCGCGTGTGAAAATAAATTGGACCTGACGTGCATGAGACACGCTGAATAAATGGACCGCTAAGGGTTAAAGTTGGGATTTCTGTAAACCCACCCTGCATTAGAAAGTATAAAACATTGTCGGAGCACCATGAAAACTGGAAGGTACTTTACACATGCAACACTTTTGTGATAACGGGCTGTCTCTCACATAACTGATTAATTAAAAAACACATGCATAACTCTGATTTTTATTTCTGTTAGCACAGGACCGGCTATGTTCTCCATGGCGGATAAATCTCAGTTCAGAGTTATTATATTTTCTGTTTCCCATAAGCCAAGTTTCAAGAGCATGGCTACTTTAGCTGTAGTCTGGCATCGTTTTTTCTTTCTTTTTTTCTTTCGATGATTCAACTATCAATTGACATACATCTTTTTTAGAAATTATATTTTTCAAGCCAGCCATAAGCCTAGAAAAACGGACCTTATTGACAATCAACCTTTGAAAATAAAAATGAGGTCTGTTAAAAAGAAAGAAAAGACAAGACTGTAGTTTTTTATCAGTCTCGAAGGACTGCCATTCAGAACTACAGTAATGCTTTGATGTACTAATGTAAGATAAGACTCCTTCACATTCTACCTGACAGTGCTTGGTGCACACCACTCCACCATTCAAAACAGTTTATCTTCTTTACTGCTAGTTTTAATCAATTCCAAACACTATTTATAAATCTGTGTATCGTGTTGTCAATGTGGGTAGCCAAAACTACATGGCTCTTCTGAATTTAATGCTCATGAAACACAGAGAACCATGATACTGGTTATATTCTGGCTTTCCACTACTGTTCCTCCCTACTAAACCACTCATCTTCACTATCCTGTGCCTCTCTCAATTGTGCCAAACTGTGTGGTGGTTTTGAAGTGGACTGTGATGTGGTGTTGAGACCACCTAATTCAAGAAAGGACAAGGGTCTGTAAGATGGGGATTTTGCCTCCAAGTGACGGCCAAATGGATCTATGGATCTGCCATAGAGTATATTTGCCCATTCTTAATTTGTCTATGTGTATCATATCCTATGCGCCATCATTAAACAACTTCAGTATGCTGTTTAGCATTATGAAAAGGGTTAAATATTGAAAGATTGTATTGTTTAAAAAGGCAGTGTAACAGGGGTGGTTAAGCACACGGTCATAATCTCTTGACATAGAACCCTGGTTAAACAGGCACACGTTCTCCAGGTTTGGTTCACTCACCCTGGTTAAACACACAGTCTTTCCACTGGTAACACAGCATGAAACAGCACAGAACAAAGGACGGGCTTTCCAGCCCCTTTTTAAAGGCAGGTGACCAGCGTTAATTGATTATCAATTCTTCTATTGACACCTGACCAAAAATAATTGGACATACTAATTTGGGGGTGTCACAAAGACGGCCGGAGTGGGTGGTGTCAGACCAGATGCAGGAAATAAACAGACAGAAAGGTGGTTTGGTGGGGCTGAGCGAATGGTTTCGCTCAGCATTTAATAAATAAACAGAACAGCAAAATGAAAAGGTTGTGCAAACAAAAACACAGGGCACGGCACTTTATGCCAAAATAAAACAGACAAACAAAACGCACTAACACTTAACAAACGGTGCACGGAGAGACAAACAAACACGGTGAGTACAAACACTTATAGATTATTATTTTACTTCACTTTACGTTCTCCTTCTCTCTCACCCGTTCTCCACTCTCGAACACCCAACCCCGAGTGAAGGAAATGTGCGTCTATATATACTATTGTGCTGGGATTCAATTACTAATTAATTATTCACTTGAATCCCAGCACGTGAATTAATTCTGTGCAATCCCGTGCTCACATACTATTACTCTTTACTTGCACGTGATGTGATAGTGCAATCCTGTGCCTAAATATAATTATACAATTTTAAATACACGTGAAACACAGACCCATTTATATCCCGTGTACCAATCTATACACCAACATTTACACACGCACGCAACACACAAATGCACACAGGGACGTGGCACATTGCCACAGGGGGGTATCTGGTAAATTGTAAGTTAGAAAAGGCAGTTACCATGAAAGATGAAGGACATCGGTGCCTGGTTTATCAGTCATGAGGGGAAACTGCCTCTTGGTTAGTGAGTTGGAAATACAAAGATTGACAATACAGTATGGCTGGAAATTCACAAATTCAGTTGACTCACATTTAGACCATGTTGAGAGTAAATTGCACATATACTATAATTTGCTGTATAAGGACCCTTCATTTTCACTGTTTTCAATTTTCACTATTTTTGTATTTGTAAAACAGACAGTGAAATATTGAGATAGTGCTGCACTAATGCAGGGATAGGATGGATCAGAATCTGTTTGTCTCACTAAATAGATTTAGATCCATCCTTTCCTATCTCAGAATGAGCTGCTAAGTGTTAGATACCCAGCAGATGTCAATTCTCATTAGAGTGCAGTGACTTTGTCTTTGCCTCAAAACAGATTTTGGTAAAATAAATAAATAATGGTAGACACCACCTAGTTCTAGGGGGAATCAGATACAAGTCCTAAATAATGTGGCTTTAGACTTCTGGGTCTCCCCTTATTGACCAAATAACATTTGTTAAACTCCTAAGTGCTGAGAAAAGAGTAGTGCTGCATACTGCATCTTTTGAGTCACAGTGTAGTTTTACACATGCATTTACTTTATGCCTTTTCTTCTTTTCTCCTCATGGGACACATTTCATTCACTTCTCTCTCCCACAGGCTTCTTTAACAGAAAAGCATGCAAGACAGAGTGCTGCTGGACCTTGCGGCCATTCACAAAGTGTGATACCTATTACAAAGCTCTCCTTGAAGCTCAACTCAGTCAGGAATTAACAGCAGTGGAGCCTGGTCAGGACCAACTAAGCCTGGAGCGCGAACAGGGCCTACGGCAGGTAGGAACAGACACTCTCCCCGGTTGGTTTCCTACCCTCTTTTGTTTTGTTGTTGTCACTGTGATTTAATGATGGCCTTCTGGCTGTGAAGTGTAATGGGACAGATGGTTATCATGCTGATGAAAAGTGAAGGAATATGGTGCAATGACTTAATCCAGGTGAATAAATGCCATAGGCGTTGGCCTAATGATGTGTATTAGTTTAAACGCGACATGTATCTTAGACATGCCATTCATCAATCTAGGGCTGGCTCCTTTTGGAGTAAGAATCTTGTTTTCTCAAGCTGTTACTGTAGTGACAACAGCGAGTTCTATATTACATTTTTTCAGAGCTACTATGTACTGGGCTAAGAGGACAATTCCCTGGAGAAAGACTGAAGATAGGAGCTATATAAAAATATCTATAATTTGAGACTCATATTAGGGAAGTTACTAAAGTATATTTTTACCATTTGAGAAATATAGCCAAACTTAGACCAGTTATTTCCCTATCTGATGCCGAGAGACTAATGCATGTCTTTGTTTAATCTAGAATTGATTATTGTAATACACTTTTTAATACACTCCCAAAACGTGTGGTATCTCGCTTGTAGCTTGTTCAGAATACCGCCACTAGAATTCTGACTAAAACCAGGAAAAGTGAACACATTACCCATATTTTGGCCTCTTTACACTGGCTCCCTGTGAAGTATAGAATTGATTTTAAGATTTTGCTGTTAACTTAGAAGGCCCTGAATGGATTCACACCTAGTTATTTGCAGGAGCTACTGACCTCATATCTTCCAAACCACACTCTGAGATCACAGGATGCAGGGCTGCTGGTTATTCCTAGGGTCAACAAAAGCAACATGGGAGGTAGGGCTTTTTCTTGCAGAGCTCTGAAATTACGGAATGCTCTGCCTTCGTTTGCCAGGGAAGCTGGGATCGTTACAGTTTTCAAGTCAAGACTAAAAAATCATTTTTATAAAATGTCTTTCTTATCTTAGTGGGTCTTAATGTAACTTTAAAGTTGCTGCTTTTGTATTATTATGTGTATACTGTTATTTAAATGGTCTGATTGTGGCAGTTGTATGTGTGACATGCTATACAAATGTATTGTGTTTTTTTTCTGCTATATACTGTACTGTGCTTTGCGATACTTTTGTATAAAAAGTTTTTTAAAAGACATATAGGAGGGAGGAGGAAAGCAGTTCATCTTTAACCATGTTCTTAATTTCTAGCATTACTGCTGGCAAAACAATATTACTTTCTATACGTATAGCTCACTAAGCAAGTTGTTTGTTCAACTCAACCCCCCATGTATTAATAATAATAATGTGGGTTTGTTTCATGCCAAAAGTGTTTTTAAACTTTCATAATTAGCAACTGATCATTAAAGCAGAGCGTTTCCCAGGATTGTTGGGGTGCAGCCGTCACAGAAAGGTCCCCTTTATTTTTTGTTCCATATCTAGCTTCTCATGGGTTAAAAAGTAAAGGAAAGGACCCTTTTTGAATGCTTATCAGAACATCAGAAAAGTTATGAACGAAAGGAGGCCGTTCGGTCCTTCAATGCCTGTCCGGTTCCTAGCAGCTAAATGATCCCAGATAAATTTGATACAAAATTAAGTTTAAAAAACAGCTGGGTTTAGAAGGAAAGTCCTGCTGGCTACAATGACAATATATTCTGTAAGTGCCATAAACATTATAAACATCACATACAAGTGTTGTTAAATTGTCATGGTAGCACTTTACAGGGTATTGATAGCCATGTAATTACATTGTTATAACTGGGATACCTATCAATCATTCCTGACGTAACATGCTGCCTTTAGTTTTGTTTACCAGTTGTGGTTCTTGGTGCATATAAATAACTGTAAAACTGGACCATGGATTCATTAATGCATGAATTGTTTTAGGAAGAATAAGTACCTGCCGCTGTTGTGTAAGTAATTGATTGATTGGCCCAAACAGTGTTGCTTAATGATGTGTATACCTTGATTACAATATGTCAGTACATAGAATATAAACTGGCACATCATATTACAGTTACGTATTGCATTTAAAGAGACAGTTGGGTGTTTCTTGATCGACCTTGGTACACCCAATACAGACAGTGTATGAGTCATTTTTAGATGTATTCAAAAAGTGTAATGCTTAATGCCATCATTTTTAAGACAACTTGATTTCTAATGACTTGATGTCTCTTGCTTTGTCATTGTGCCTTGCATTTATCTAAACCCTCTAAAATCGTGGCAGTGTAAGTTTCTGGTTTTCAAAGTGGTTCCCAGCCAGAAAACATTTGAAGTAACTTCGTCAGCAGTTATCCCTGTAGATTTTATATAGAATGCGAAATAGTTTAAAATGTATTGTACCATTACATTTCAACTGTCTACAAAAGCCCTGCTGTAATACAATGCAGCCACCATGTCTCCCAAGCAAGCAGAAGTGATTGACCCATGTGATTAAGGAGGAGATTTTTGACTGGTCTATTTGATTGCAGAGGCAGGCTTGAGAATTAGAAGAACATATGTGATTGAATCTGTATGCTTGTGATGTGATTGTTTCATGCCCCCCTTCAGCCACTCTATGGCCAGGGTTCTCTGACTGCTACTTTAAGAACCCCTGGTGAAAGGAAGTGATGGGAAGGTACATACATGTCCATAACATGTTATTGTGGTAGTATTTTAATGGTGGAGACATTAAACTAAAACAAAGTCGCCACTGTTTTAAAAGAGCTCGCCCATCTTGGAGAAAGACAGTACAATAACTAGGAAATGTTATTAATATATATACAATTGGGTGATATAGTAGGTAAAGCACAATTAATGTCCGACTTTCCCCATGTATTACTACTAAATTATACTAAAAATAGAACTTTGTAAACTTTATTTGTTATCTAATTAGTGACAGATCATTAAAGCTGGGAGCTTCTGTTGGGGTACAGCAGTCACAAAAAGACCCCCTTCCTGACTGAGATGCGAGCTGATGCATTCAGCGCACAAACACACAAACACATTAGCTTTCCATTAAGCATCATATTCATTTCAAAATGCTGCTTCTCACTTATAAGGCTATTTATGGTTCTAATCCTACCTATTTGCTCGAGTTACTTATTTTCTACAAACCCTCTGGTGCTTTGAGATCTGCCAATGATGCTCTCCTGGTAATTCCAAGAACTCGGTTAAACACCTATGAAGCGAGGGCTTTCACTTCTCAAGCTTCTTTACTTTGGAACTTACTTCCAGGTTGCATCTTTATACTTTTAAATCTGAGCTTAAAACATATTTCTTTGATTTGCCTTTCACTGGCAAGCAGTTTTGAGCTCTTCTGCCCTGCTGCATATTTTTGTAAAGCACTGAGGGGAGCTTGTACATGAAGGACGCTATAAAAATGAAGCAGGCTGTGACATAGCTAGTAGCAGCTCACACACACACAGCCTGAACTGAAATGGTGCAGAAAACCTTAGAATAGATCATGCTAAGCTTACGAATAGTATATTGTTTAACAATATAGCAAGTTTACTTTAAAATAAGTTCTTCATACAATAATTTGAGGTCAATTACTTATAGTTGACTTCATCAAGTTTCACTAAAAAGTAATTTTACATGCAAGGTGTGCAAACTAAAGAATTAATAGTTAAATTATTTGCAAATGTGCTATAATTAATTAATTTAGTTTCATGAGAGGAAAATGCAGCTGGAACTATACAAAGGTTCCTTGAAGCTTAGACTTTTGTTCGGCTGGTTAGAACTCAATCTGTCGAGGTGTCCAGTGAAAAGCTCTCCTCTCAGCAACAAAGTCTTCAACCCCCGATGGGATCAACAAGCCATGCCCAGCCGCTCTGTCCTCTTCGCTGAAACTTTAGCCATGCAGGTAGCAGGGCACAGTATCTTTGGATAATGTGGCTTGGTTACAGCAGACTCAGACTTGTTTGTCTAATAAAGTCTCTATAAGTTTTACAGCAGTAGAAGTTCTCCCATCAGGCCTCAGTTTCTTTGCCTTGGGTAGCTGACTTGCATGAAGCTTTCTTCCTCTCTCCTAGATCTGTTCTCAGTCAGAGTCCCGGAGCTGCGGCTTTGCTTAGCAGAGTGACAGCACCTAGTTTAGTAATCAATGTGGAGTGCAAAATGTGTAGTTTTGCTTGGATATTTATAGTCTTGTCTCTGCTAAGTAGCTCTCCGCATGAGGTCATGTTTGTATCTTACCAGGTCCTTTGATGTTTAATGTCCTCTCCCACTCAGAGCTTTCATTAATTTGTCCACTTATATTTCTAATGCACTTTTAGGTATTAATATCACTGCACCACATCCTTAACAGATTAATTATCAACCCCAGTTCAGCGCTAAAATATCAGTGAGAATTTAATAGAAATCATTATTCAGTTGATGTGTGTTTCTGTCACAAATTAAAATACTGATAATTATAACAAGAATCCCTTCCTTTGTGGATGCAATGTTAAATAAAGTAGAAAAAACACAACACTGGCAGATTATAAATGAAGACATACATTTTTGCATTGCACAGAAACTGCAATATTTTTTTTTACAGTTGTTCAGTAAAATTAATGCTGTCCTGTCAATATGGGACTACACTCTAATGTGTGACAGGATATTTCTGTATTCACCCGGCTAGTCAACTGCAGTAAAAGCACAGAAACATTTAGTAGAAAACAGTAAAAGTACACTGATAGCATAGTACTGATAGCAAATATGGTGTGTGGACAGAGGATTTTACAGTAGCCAAATGTCCCATATAAGTTCTCCAACTCCTCTTCACGACAGGAGTACCTGGAACCAATCATGTTACGGTCAAACAGGGACTGCACAGTGTGCGGTTGCTGAGGTGAAAGTCCAGTGGGATATAAGAACATATAAGAACCAACATAAAACTTTGGTTGTATATCATTTGCAGTGAGACTGTGTTTTTGATACTGGCCATGATGCTGGGTGGAATTCAGACGACCAGCAAGATGAAGATGGTCCCCTTGCTGGTTGTGATTGTCAGTCCACACCATCAAGGCTAGGCCTGTCCACATGGTACTACATCTCTGGAACGTTTAGCTTAATTCAGGCATGGACAAAATGGCCCTAATTGCAACTACTTCTTTACTGCGGTGAACTTCAATAGGACTACATCCAAAGCTTTCTTGGTTTATGCAGAGGTGCTTTAAAGAGCTGAAATCACCATTATACATACTGCGCATCAACAGCCACCTGATTGAAATAACATTCAGTCACTTTTGACCTTGGCAGGATTTCAACCCACATTCTAGAGGTGAAAGGGCTTTATAAACAATTTCCAGTCCAGTGAGCCACATATTATATATATATATATATATATATATATATATATATATATATATATATATATATATATATATATATATTAGGGTTGTGTAGGCCAGCTGACAAATGGAATAACCCAGATGAAGATTTGTTACAAGCTGCTTAAATTGGTAATCCTTGCTGCAGTTAACCTGAATAAAGATACGGATCATTAATTACCTAATTGGTCATTTACTGCTGGTCATAACTATTTGCTGGGTATTAATGCATTGATAATATTAACATGTACCATTCGCTTATATGTTGCATATATAATTGATACCTTTCTGAGATACGGTGTTTGCTGCATAACCAGAGCACATATTAAATTGTAGAGTAGGTACAGGACATTTTACAGTATGTTTTTATTTTCAAGTGTCACAAACCTTTATTATAAAACCACGGAAACATAATAGGACTTTAAGTTCTTCAAGGTCAGTAATTAAATACAAAATACATCCAGCAAGGAGATGTTTTCTCTGAACTGTTACTGTATCTGATAAATGTCTTGCTTCAATTGAATCACCTTTTTTCTGTTAGTGGTGGTTTTAACATATGGAGACCATATATACGTAGTTTTGCAATGTTATAATTCAGATCTTGTTTTTTATTGAGAAACAGGTCATAGTATTCTATACAGAAAATATTTGTATCAGGTCTGACGTGGAATTAGACAACTGCTTTTACTTGCGTGGACAATTGATCTAAATAGAGCTAGCTGGGTGCGAGAGAAAAGATTTGGCACATTTGCAAAAGTAGAGTTAGAAATGAGAAAGAAACATGTAATAAAAATAATGAAAAAAAGACATTTCCATGGGATAAATCTATTTGTATGACCATTGCACTGTTTGAGAACATGTTAACTAACAAAATCATAGTTTTGAGATATGAGCATTTACGGTATTATTATTATTATTATTATTATTATTATTATTATTATTATTATTATTATTATTATTATTACTACAATGATAAAAACGTTGCATTAGAGCAAATGTTCTGCATGTGATTTAGCTTCTTCCACCTGAAGCAATCAGCTTGTTCTTGCTGGTTCCACCTCTTGTAATGATCATGTATTATAATTTCCTGTAATTTGGGTAATAACACCCTCTGGAGCCGACTGGGTAAATAGAGTATCTCTCAGACTCTCACTCTTCTACTAAAGAAATTACCAGCAGAAGCCTCCAGCCCTCACACAGGCACTTCCTACTGATTGGCAGCAGATTGGCAGGGGGTTGAGGGTACTGCTTTCTCAGCTGGCTGCAGTGTTGCTCCTTGTGCCTGAAGGTCACAGCTTTACAATCCTGCCTGAGCCCTGATGGATTGTTTTCACCAGCTCTTACGACTTCTGTAGTTAGAAGTGCTTTACCCAGGTTCCAATATGCAGGTGATATAGATTTACTATATAAGCACTCTTTGGAATAAAGCAGAATATTTTACTTTAATTCAACAAGCTCATTTTCTCAAATTCATTGTATTTAATACCAGGACTGACATTATTTTATTTAGTGATTAATATAGTGTTAAGCTTTTGTATTTTATCCAGAATACTGAACAATGAATTAAATTATCCATGTTTTATTTCATTATTTCAGTAAGTGTGATAGCAGAGCATTCAAATGAGTGAGATTTAAAGCAAATGAAAATTTAAATGCATGCTCATTTCTTTTCTTTTAGGAGTTAGACTGCTATAATTCACATATGAAAACTGACATATCTGGGATGTACATAGCACCTTTTATACTAATCTTCTTGTTGCATATTTCGATTTTTAAATACATGATTTATGCATTTTCTGACAACATCAAAAAAAGACCTTGAAGGGATTTATTTGTGGTTTGACTTACTTTGATCAGGTTTGCTGCTGTTGTTGTGAAGCATGGAACACAGGGTTAAAAGGTGGTTGTACTGCATGTATACTTATTATACAGATTATATCAGCTCGCTGCTCCTATCTCCATACTACAAAAATGAGCTGTAACTGAACTTTGCAGCATATTTATCAAATGTAGCTGGTATACTCTGAGTTTGTTAATATCTGCACATTAGAGGCAAAACATGCATTTTTTAAAAGGTGCAATATTTTCAGCGGGTAATATATTTTCAGAAGCATGCAAATGAACACAATTAAATCATAAAATGACATAAACCATGTGTCTTGCCATAATAAGGTTAGGCAGGGTAGCAGAAACTGAACTGCTCACTTGTACTGCACATATTACTCTAAACTTTCTGAGCTTTTGTGTCGCAGCCTGCTGCTTACACTTCATTGCTTCCCTCTCTGCTGTTCTTACTTCACTCGATTTATTCTCACTGGTTTCTCCCTCTTTCATCTGTGGCATGCTTTTTAATTTTTCACCAGTACGAATCAACAACTGATCCATCCTTGTATAACCAAACGCCAGGTAAGCAATGCAGTTTTACAGTTACAAAGTGACCAACAATTTCATTACGTTACAGGATCTTTTCTGTGACCCCCTTTTGGGGAGTGCCCCCCCAATTTGAGAAACCCTGCTGTAGATGAAATTATTGCAGCCAATGCATATTATAGCAAGCTGTAAATTCAGTGGATCTGTTTTGACATTTTCCTTAACACAGTGCCACATTTCAAAAGTGAAATGCAGCCCATCTGTTCAGAAAAACAGTGTTTTTCAGTTCTTCAAAACAGATATGAATTTGTGAAACTGTATTACTTCAGTTTTTCCTGACTTTGACATTAGGTATATTTTAGATGTGCGTGACACATCTTTAGCAGCAACACTAACTGTACTCTAGGCAGCTACAGAAAGTACAGTGGTGGGAATGTTGTAAAAATGAACATGTGTTCTCTAGTGCTTTGTTATTATACTCTCTGCTGGGGCTTGGTTTCAGAAATAAGTGTTTTTTTTTAAATATATATAGCTGTGTAAGTCCAGGCAGCCTACCCTTTCCTTGCTTGGATCTGTGTTAAGAGCACTTTTTTTTTCCTTGAATTTAAACTCCATTAGGAAGCCCCCAGGTAAGAAATAAATCAAGTGATGTTAAATGTTGGAGTCACAGATGGTCTTTTTTTTCCCTAAGCAGCGCCATTAGTTGACTTCAGTGGTCATACAAAAAACTTGAAAATATAAACATACATTTAACAATTATATCATTTAAAAAACCAAAAAGGTTTATTGCCAGAAGCCCAGAAGATCTGGTCTTATGTTCCTGAGGAGATCTAAGTACAATGTATTCTAGAAGAGTACAATTATAGATTTGGAAATACAGTTATAGAAGTGGAACACTGCACTTTAATTCAATTAAATGAAGCAATTATGGAAAAATTCAAAGCAGATGTCAGTAGTGGCATAATATCTGTCTACACTGCATACTATGTCTCTTACAAAACCTAGGTTGACAGAACAGTCACCATCTTTCTGCAGGACACTGTATGAAATTGACCAGGATTGGCTCTAGAGTCTGACTGATGGTAGTTAGGTACTTTTCTTGTTTCTTGTTGAAGTCCTTAGTTTACCATGGTATAAATATTTTAGGTTGGTATTCTTTTTCAGTCATTTAACGGTTTGTATTAGAGGCTACCTTGCTCAAACGCTGTAAATCTTAATGTAACATCACTTTCATCTGATACAAGCCAAATCTGATCCGAACAAAATGTATGTGACTATATCCCATCCATATCTTGGTGTAGAAGAGCATAAAACAGTATGAAAATGAGAGGAGGCCATTCATCCTGTCAAGGCTTGTCCCTTGTTAGCACCATTTGCCTCTGCTAGGAGTATCTAATTTAATATAGTCGTTTGTTAAATGTTCCTAGTGTTTTAGATCCTTGTGGTCAGGATGGCTTGGTGGTGACATCAAACCAGGAAGACTCAGGCACAAGTAGTGAGTTGCTCGTATTTATTAAATAAAGTAAATATCGGAACAGAAACAAAACACCAAACAAAACAGCACAGTGGCCTTATCTTATCTTACTGTCACTTTCTCTCCGCTATCTCGTTCCTACTCTCCACTCTAATATTAGTGGCTGCTTTGGATTTATATGGTCATCCCCCAATTGGTAATTACTTCATTAATTTTGAACACAAACACAATACAGTACATTTAAATAATAATAATACAAAATAAATGTAGAGGCGGGGTGTACCCCATCACTATCCTACTACGTAACCTGGTAGACTATTCCATGCATTTAGAACTCTGTGTAAAAAAGTGCTTCCTGCCTTCCATTCGAAACTTGCTTTTACTCAGCTTCTATTTCTGTCCTATTGTTCTACTCTCTCTGCTAAATTTGAAGTTGTGTCTTGGGTTAACTTTATCTATACCATTAAGAGACTTCAATTAAGTACCCTCCTTCCTTTTTCTATGCCAAAGACATTTAATTATTTTAGCCTTTCCTCGTAGCTCATGTAATCACGATGTATTATATATACAAGATGTTTTTATTTTATTTGTTTATTTAGCAGACGCCTTTATCCAAGGCGACTTACAGAGACTAGGGTGTGTGAACTATGCATCAGCTGCAGAGTCACTTACAATTACGTCTCACCCGAAAGATGGAGCACAAGGAGGTTAAGTGACTTGCTCAGGGTCACACAATGAGTCAGTGGCTGAGGTGGGATTTGAACCGGGGACCTCCTGGTTACAAGCCCTTTTCTTTAACCACTGGACCACACAGCCTCCTAGACGTTGCTTTTCAGATGTTGGATACACAGCATATACATCTTAATATGTTAACAGTTTTTCAGTAAGGGCAGGAAGATAAAAGACTACAATCACTGGGGTAGTTTTAAACTTAGCCGCAAACTTAAGAGCTCCAGGAGATCATTAAGTGACACACTCCAAATGTGAAATCTTCTGATTATAGGCTGTATCTTGACAGTAGTAAAACCCATTAAGAAAGTGTGTAGCTTGTACTGTAGCTTATCTGAGTTATTACCATTTTAGCTGTAAGTTTGGCTTTTTATCAAGCTAATGTTAGCTTAAAGAGTGACGTTCTAGAGGGATAAAACAAGCCTAGCTTTGCAGCACTCTGGTAAACACATTTCCAATGCTTTAATAAAAGCCATTTAAAGTTCACTTGCATCACTGCCATTCTCAGAGTGAGATACATATGCTGTTTTATCAGCGGGGATTAGGGAATACGATTTTACATAACTATCAAAATCACCCCAATGCAGTCAGACTCATGAGACTTAAAGGTAAGCAGTACAAGTTAAAACATTTGAAATATGTCTGAGCTAGTATGTCTGGCTTACCTAGCAAAAAAGGCAACCCTATTGCCCTTTTTTAATCTTTACTTTGTACTTTTCTTTGAAAGTGGACTGTGAAAAATGTCAACTTGGCTCTTCCAAGGATAAAAAGATAACATTTCTAACCCTTACCTTGCCCTTTTATATGATTGTTAAAAATTCCCAGGGAATTCTAGAAACGTCCCTATACACCAGCTTGAGAATCAGTGCTCTATCATAGTGATATGGGCTCCAGCTGCAGTGGACCAGATTCAGGGAAGGCGTTTCCTCTATATATGGTCGTTGATACCTAAACCAGTCTGCACCCAGCTACCTCCAGACCCTACCTCCAGACCCTCATCTCTCCCTACACCCCCACTCGACCTCTCCGCTCCGCCTGCACTAGAAGACTAGCTCTACCACCGCTACGCTCCCCTGCCTCCAAAGCCCGCTCCTTCTCCACCCTTGCTCCGCAGTGGTGGAATGACCTTCCTACAGATGTCAGGACTGCCCAGTCCCTGACCACATTCCGGCGCCTCCTTAAGACTCACCTCTTCAAAGAGCACCTGTAGAACTCCTCTGTTTGTATCCTGGGACACTATCACCCTTCATGTAAATGTGCTTTATTTTGCTCTTATCAGCCCCTATTTTACTGCATTTAATCCTGTACTTCAGAATACTGTAATCTGCCAAGTTTTTAACCTGTAGTACTTTGTATTTAATCACATCCTGATGTAACTATCACTATTTAATCATATCCTGATGTAACTATCACTATTACCTGCTGTATTATTGAATTGTGGTTTGTCAAACTTGTACTTTACTTGTTTTATTGTATTTCTTGCTCTTATTGTATTACTTGTATTGTAACGCTTGAAATGTTTTTGCTTACGATTGTAAGTCGCCCTGGATAAGGGCGTCTGCTAAGAAATAAATAATAATAATAATAATAAACCACGTGTAACAGAAAAAGATTCCTGGGTAAGATTTGTGTGCATGTTTTGGGTACCCCCCTCCCCTCTGTTTATTTGTATTATTTGTGTATTTTATTATTATTATTATTATTATTATTATTATTATTATTATTGTTGTTGTTGTTACTGTTTAATGTATTTTATGTGTGCTATTGTTTTTCTCCCCTGCCAAAGAAATAGGTCTGTAGAATGTGCCAGCGGCAGTCCAGATAAGCTGCGTACCTGCCGTTTTTATACATTAAAAAATCTGAAATATGCACAAAATTTAAATTTAATGCATACAAATACGCATAGCAATTTTGCTGCACAGCTTGTCTGCCTCCCCTTAAACTTCCACTAACAGCTACAGAATACAATGTCTTCAGTTACTAGGAAACTATACACAAGAAAAACCAACCAACCAAACATTATCCAAATCACTGGCTAGCCCTGTTGTCTTTGTAGCCAATCACAGTAAGAATAAGGACAATTTGAAGCTACACAGGTTGAAGTGTAAACACCCTAGTCCAGCTACGAATCCAACTGGAACCATCGTCAGAGGCAACCGCTAAAGAAAAGGTGCCTAATATTCAACAAACTGTTTTATAACTTATTAATGCATTTCATTATTTTTATTTTTTTACCTGTATGGCTTTATATTGAAGTTTTAACATGTTCACCGAGTTTAAGAATTTCATGTTAAAACAGAAGTAAACTAATTAATTTTCAGTCAGTGTGATACCTTGAAAAAAATGTGTTGAGCCAATGTAGAACACACACGTGGTTGTACAGTATAAAGTAACATTGCAGTTAAAATGGAAGGCTCTTTTTTAATGCCTACCTGTGGCAATGTGCCCCGCCCCTGTGTGCATATTATGTGTTGTATGTTGCGTGCGTGTGTTAATGTTGGTGTATAGTCATTGGTACACGGGATATAAACGGGTCTGTGTTTCACGTGTATTTAAAAATGTAGATTTGTATTTAGGCACGAGGAGGGCACAAATCACTTCACGTGCTGGTTAAATGTAATATGTGAGCACGGGGTTGCACAGAATTAATTCACGTGCTGGGATTCAAGTGAATAATTAATTAGTAATTGAATCCCAGCACAACAGTATATATAGACACATTTTCATTCACTCAGGGTTGGGTGTTCGAGGGTGGAGAACGGGTGAGAAAGAGAAGGAGAAACGTTAAAGTGAAATAATCTGTAAGTGTTTGTACTCACCGTGTTTGTTTGTCTCCGTGCACCGTTTGTTAAGTGTTTAGTACGTTTTGTTTGTCTATTTATTTTGGCGCAAGTGCCGTGTCCTGTTTTGTGTTTAAAACCTTTTATTTTCTGTTCTGTTTATTAAATGCTGAGCGAAAGCATTCGCTCAGCTTCACCAAACCACACCTCTCTGTCTGTTTATTTCCTGCTTCTGGTCTGACGCCACCCACTCCGGCCGTCTTTGTGACACTACCCTATTACCATTAAAGATTATACAGTATTTATCGAGATTACTCATGACTTAAAGGTAATCTTGAATTTTACCCCATGAAAATACATTTTACTCTCTCAGTGATAAAATTAGAGGGTAAGTTACTCCCAGACCCAAAACTTATCAGGATCGTTGTGTGCCTGAGCTAGATTGAATGATTGACAATCAATCAAGCTTAGGCACAGCTGCATAAAAGAGGCAGTGACCTCTCAGTTGGGGAGAGGGTTGAATATAGACAGAGAGTCTACAGATATGAGGAGAGAGAGAGAGAGAGAGAGAGAGAGAGAGAGAGGGAGGGAGGGAGAGAGAGAGAGAGAGAGAGAGAGAGAGAGAGAGAGAGAGAGAGAGAGAGAGAGAGGGAGGGAGGGAGGGAGAGAGAGAGAGAGAGAGAGAGAGAGAGAGAGAGAGAGAGAGTGAGAGAGAGAGAGTGAGAGAGAGAGAGAGAGAGAGTGAGAGAGAGAGAGAGAGAGAGAGAGAGAGAGAGAGAGATCCATCACAATGAAAGCAAAACAACTGCTATCCAGCTAGCTGCAGCATAGTGGGGACTTGGGAGCTGCCGCCACTGAGCCAGCACACACATCCGGAAACACCACTACCCTTGCACAGCACTCAGCACTGGAAACACCACTACCCCTGCACAGCACTCAGCACTGGAAACACCACTACCCCTGCACAGCACTCAGCACTGGAAACACCACTACTCCTGCACAGCACTCAGCACTGGAAACACCACTACCCCTGCACAGCACTCAGCACTGGAAACACCACTACCCCTGCACAGCACTCAGCACTGGAAACACCACTACCCCTGCACTGCACTCAGCACTGGAAACACCACTACCCCTGCACAGCACTCAGCACTGGAAACACCACTACCCCTGCACAGCACTCAGCACTGGAAACACCACTACTCCTGCACAGCACTCAGCACTGGAAACACCACTACCCCTGCACAGCACTCAGCACTGGAAACACCACTACCCCTGCACAGCACTCAGCACTGGAAACACCACTACCCCTGCACAGCACTCAGCACTGGAAACACCACTACTCCTGCACAGCACTCAGCACTGGAAACACCACTACCCCTGCACTGCACTCAGCACTGGAAACACCACTACCCCTGCACAGCACTCAGCACTGGAAACACCACTACCCCTGCACAGCACTCAGCACTGGAAACACCACTACCCCTGCACAGCACTCAGCACTGGAAACACCACTACCCTTGCACAGCACTCAGCACTGGACACACCACTACCCCTGCACAGCACTCAGCACTGGAAACACCACTACCCCTGCACAGCACTCAGCACTGGAAACACCACTACCCCTGCACAGCACTCAGCACTGGAAACACCACTACTCCTGCACAGCACTCAGCACTGGAAACACCACTACCCCTGCACAGCACTCAGCACTGGAAACACCACTACTCCTGCACAGCACTCAGCACTGGAAACACCACTACCCCTGCACTGCACTCAGCACCGGAAACACCACTACCCTTGCACAGCACTCAGCACTGGAAACACCACTACCCCTGCACAGCACTCAGCACTGGAAACACCACTACCCCTGCACAGCACTCAGCACTGGGAGCCCGTTGCCATGCACTCCAGTTGGTATCTGTAGTTCCTTGCCTGTGTGTGGTTACTTCCTGGTCTGTGACATCTCCACTCGACCATCCTGTCCACAACCTTTGCCCATATTATTTGGATGGTCAAGGCTAGCAGTAGGAATCACAGCACAAGCAAACACATTTAGCACACTTTTATTTTATAAAACAAATAATAAACAAAATAGTAGCTAAGGACTTACACATACTAGCCAATGTATAAGCACTTCCTCTCTCCCAAGTTCCTCCCTGAACTCCTTCAACCTGACTGCTGAAAATCCCAGGCTTCTATCCACCTGGGCTAGCCAGGTAGATTGAATCCATAATTGCCTGTCCAATCACAGGCCTCAGCTTCCCTCACATGCCTAACATTCTTATGCAGGGAATGCTGAGGCCCAGGGAAGGCAATAACTAATTGTGTGCAGGGTTTTTCGACATTTGACTTAATTTCTTCATCCTTGGGGAGGATGACCAAGACAAAGAACACTGATTGAGGTACATTTGCTCTAGCAACGCATCTAAGTCCACTTGAGCTGGAATGACCCTATTTCTGTAGCTTTGCATTAAATTAATTTGAATCAGCTTAGTGCAAGTGTTATGGTTCTGTGTAACATAAACCGTGTTGCTGTTACCCTTTGTTAAGGAGATTTTAGCTTCAATGGCTTTATTAACCTGATTAAACAATAGCTACTTCAACTACAATGACTCCTACAAACAACTCATTTGCTGCTCTTTGTGTTTGTTATGGTGTGGCAATGTGCCCCGCCCCTGTGTGCATTTGTGTGTTATATGTTGTATGTTGCGTGCGTGTGATATAAACGGGTCTGTGTTTCACGTGTATTTAAAAAGTGTAGATCTGTATTTAGGCACGAGGAGGGCACAAAACACTTCACGTGCTGGTTAAATGTAATATGTGAGCACGGGGTTGCACAGAATTAATTCACGTGCTGGGATTCAAGTGAATAATTAATTAGTAATTGAATCCCAGCACAATAGTATATATAGACGCACATTTCTTGCAGTCGGGGTTGGGTGTTCGGTGAGTGGAGAACGGGAGAGAGAGGAGTAACGTAAATATAAGTAAATAGTTAGAGTATCTGCTCACCGTGTTTGTTTGTCTGTGTAGTCCGTTTTGTTTGTCTTTTTATTTTGGCGTGTAGTGCCGTGTCCCGTGTTTTTGTGTTTAAAACCTTTTATTTTCTGTTCTGTCTGTTAATTATTAAATCACCAAACCACATCTCTCTGTCTGTTTACTTCCTGCTTCTGGTCTGACGCCACCCACTCCGGCCGTCTTTGTGACATATGGTCAAACTGTTTTTCTCTCTTTTTCCATTTTTAATGAGACCATTTCCTTTTCATAAAGACGGGCCTCAAGGCGACAGCAGGGTTTTATAATCAAATACAGTGCAGAGTATTGAATACATTGAATACATCTAGACCCCAATAAATGTCAGAGTTTCGTGAAGGTTTATTGCTGGTTGACCCTGCTGCTTCCCATATTTTATTTATCTGTTACAATTGATTTCTCTACCTAAAGTTGTGCTTTGCAACTCCAGTCCCCAGAGACCCCCCCCAACATTAAACATTAAAAAATGTTTTTCCATCCTTGATGGGTGGTTGATGTGTTCCTTATGTATAAAATCTGAAATCTATTCTCAGTATTCGACAGCACTCACCAATTCCCATTACTGTTTTTCTTATGCTTCTTAGGCTACTGATGTCCTTTCACACACCCATATATATTAGTCTCAGCCAACTGCGTAACTGTTAATGTGCTAAACAAAGGATTATGCGTTCAATAATCACAAATATGCGTTAATGTGGAACAAATATATTAAAAACAACTCATGATGTGTTGGTTTCAAACGCAGGTACTTTGTTGAAATATTAAAATTAATTATGCAGAAAATGTGGAAACTTACACAAACGCTGTCAATATAATAAATACATAATTTGTGTATATTTGCTGATTAGTTATAAGGGTATATAAAATCATAGGCCTACTTACAACGTAGTTGTGACAAAAATGGATGGAGAAGACGCAGACAAACACTGGCTAGATTAAGTCTTGTATGGGAAGAACTCCTTCAGTCCCTTGCAATGGGTTTGCAGGAAAGGAATCGTGCATCTATTGCTTTCTTATCTAGAGATTTCTTTCCAGCAGACACCCTCATCCACTTCGTCCCTATATACAGACCTATAATGCGGGCGCTTCATCGTCCCTCTGTTTGGTGGGAGGAGGTTGTGCTATATGAGTCTTTCTCTGACAAACAATGGATTGAAACATTTCAGGTCATCTGAGCTACGTTTGACCAACTGGTGGAACTTGTACGGGTGGACATGGAGCCGTCACCAATACATGTCCGTACACCTGTGTGCTGCAAAAGCGAGTGGGTATTGCTCTGTACAAACTTCTCGGACCGCTGATTCGGCAGGACTGCGCACAGCAGTACGGCTGCCCATCTCAGCCGGAGCTGGGGTAGGCACCTGCAGTTCTCTTGTTATTGTGTGCAGAAATTCGGCGTGCAACGCAACCACTTCTTGGTGCTGTTGATCAGCGTGGTCCAGCCTTTCCAAGAGGTGGCTGTATTGCCGATCCTGCCTGGCAGCGGTGCGTGCAATCAGACGGTACATCCTTCTGTACTACAGCAGCTACAGCGTTCAAACCAACTTAAATTTAAAGAAGACCAGTTGTGAATTGCTTCACAGCTTTTGTTTTACATGTGAATCCTAAGAATAATAATATGTGAAAAACAAAACATATCGCATATGCGCAAACACTTAGTCTGACATGCGTAAAATGGCTTGATATCCCCAACCATTTGTTTTTTCCCATGTAAAACAGAAGCTGTGAAACAATTCACAACTGGTCTTCTTTAAATCAAAGTTGTTTTGAAAATGCTAGCTGCTGTGGTTGGGGATATCAAGCACTTTTAATTGACGCTGGGACGGTGGTGTGTATATGCGATATGTTATTGTATTCACAAATTATTCTTAAGCTTCACAGGTAAAACACAAACTGTGAAACAATTCACATTTGGCATCCTTTAAAGGAAAGTTGGTTTGGACGCTCTAGCTACTGTGGTTGGGGAGATAAAGCCCTTTTACGTGAAGCTGAGGCTAAGTGTGCGTATATGAGGTATGTTATTATTTTCCAGAAATTATTCTTGACCATGAAATACCACAGTCAACTCATGGATACACTCCCCTTGCCTGCTTGTGCGAGGTACTCCAAGCTGGTAATATGTGTTAGAAGATATTTCTAAACTATAAGCAGCAGAGACTGAAGATTTTGTTTGTTGCTTTTGAATGGGTTTCTTTGCAGTAAGGAAATAATTATCTTCATACCCTTTAGTATGGGTGGAAGAGCTATTGTTGATGACAAGTTTTAGTAGATCAATCAGATATCACATTCCAGAACAGCTATTACTGCCAGTGACAGGAGCATGGTGAAATCGTTCAAACGGTCTCTCATCTACTATACTAAAGCAAGATACCTTGTATAAGAGGTACAGTAGATTAAAGCTAGTATGATTTATATTAAAATTTATCTGAATCAACATTGCTACACAGATTGTTTAATTGTCAAGCATGCCCCCCAATCTTTGGAATACTAGATTTGTATCTATTGAAAGTATGCTTGGCTGTATTTGTGCTATATTTTGTACAGTTGTTTAGCTGTTTTACAGGTAATTTGCATTTAATACATTGAGGGGGGATCCCCAGGTGCCTCACCTGGTAAAAGCTCATCCAGGTGGTGTTCAGAGCAAGTCATTCTGTCGGGGGGGGGGGAGGTGGGTTGTGGCAGTGCAAAGTTACTGGTCCTCGCTGGGGATCCCACAGGGATCGTCACATTGGCTCCCCCAGATTAGGGAGGCAAAATCGGAGGGACTGTTTCTCTTCATCTCTTTCCAGAGATCAGGTGCTGCTTTAGGTCAGCAGCTTGACAGCATCCACTCCTGGGTGTAAAAGGTAATTGGCGAGGTCATGGGATCAAAGCCTGCCCCCTGACCTTCAGTTCTCCTGAGCTGTTGTGGGAAATTGCTGCAGGGGAATTGCTAAAGCAATGTAATTGGACTTTCTAAATTGTGGGAAAAATAATGTGGCACTATAAATTGTAAAAAAAAACAACTAAATACTGGTTACAAACAGATTTCAGGGGAATTGTAGTTCAAAGGTAGGCCTTATAAAATCCTCAGTTTGTGAGTTACTATAAATGTAATTACTGAAAGATCATATAAGAAAAAGTAAAGAACTCATGACCGCTTCAGTTGTCCCTGAGGTAGTATCATGGTTTTACAATGTGCACAAATATGCCTAGTATTCATAAATGATGAACACAGCTTTTTAAAAGTCAATATTTAGACTTACTTTACATGTTAATGTGTATATCATTAAAATAGATACTCATGTCATAAGACCTTCACACCAAATTCAATGTCAGGACAAAAGAGCAGTACAAGGATGGGGTGATGTATCAGACCATCGTATGGTTGGATCCCCAGCGATGGTGAAGCATGTGCTTCAATGTATGACTTAATTTTGAAACTGCTTCCTCTGCTTGAGTTTTGAGTGTGTGCATTTTCACCCCATTCAGGAAGCGTAAGGTAATTGTATTTGGATTCATTTTATTCATTTTATACCACTACACAAAAATAACCAAGATCTCTTTCCAGAACTAGCCCGCTTGGCCAGAAACCATAATAAAAGGCTTGCAAATATTTATGGCTTTACAGAATATAAAGGCATATTTACTATCCAACCTTGCTTCTCTTATTATTTTGACTGACTGATATTTTAAATATGTACTGCAGACTCAGCTCATAGTGGAAAATTAAATGCCCCTCAGGAAGACTATTGTCAATCATATTCCACTATAGCCCTCCTCTTCAATCCATATTTACTATATATACATATATGTAGGATTAAAAAACGTAGAATTAAAACATATATATATATATATATACTCGTTGGGAATTAACAATGTAATATGCTTTAGTTTTAATGGAGGAGCTATATATGATTTGTTTATTATTATAACTTGAGAAACGTAAGCAGTATATTTCAGTACATTTATGTTTTCATTTTATGCATAGTATTTTGGCCGTTTAGAGACACTGTAGATTTCTGGTATAGACAGCCATAGTATTAATACAATCACAGTAAAATTACAAGTTTAAAATAAGCAATTCCTTGTTGTTGCAACAACCTTAAAATAGTTACACACAATAAGTAAAAACATATACACGATTCACATTGCCCTAACACAGAGCATGGAGGGTAAGGCTGTTAAGTAATAATTTGAATTTCTGAGGTTACAAAATAGTGCAACCAGCACAAGCAGAGGGAACATCTCAATGCAATTAAACAGAAGCCGGTTTTCAACCACTCGCCATAAAACAAACCAATAATCCTCGTGTCTCCCACTGCCTCCACACTCCGTTCTCACTCTCATTCTCTCACTCACACACACACTCACACACACACACACACACACACACACACACACACACACACACACACACACACACACAGGGTTCTTAAAGGTATAGTATGCATTTCATTGAAATGGGTTCTACACTGGTACCAATGGTTTGAGTTCCCAAATCCAAAATATCTACTGACTATAGAAGTACGAAATTATTACAGAATATTTAAAACATCTGCAATTGCGTTACAAGGAGCTAAACTTAGGTTATCACCAGACAGTCCATAATGCTTGGTAATGCTTTCTGTGTTTTCCTTAAGTATATAATGTTTTTGGTATATGAGAACCAGGGTTGAAAAACCATTGAAGTGACTTGGCTTTATTAAATGTTTAATTGCATATAGATTCAATACTTCTTTAGTAGACGCCAAATAAAGCGTCACTGTATACTTACACTGTATAAGGGATTAACAGCACACAGTAAGGGTTGAAATTAAATTGTTGGTGTATAAATAAGTGTGAACTTGATTGGTGACAACTCGATAGAATTAATCTGAAAATATCATTTTAGTTAATATACAGTAGCACATAGTACTGGGGTGGGGGCACTACCTATGTGTAATAGGCAGTTTTGTGTGATGCACTGTTACTATGAATTGTGATGTTACAAGCTCTATAACCCGAGATAAACACAATAAAAACATTTGGGCAGTTCTCATTTTTTTTAAGTCCCTGTACTAATTTTGCTCCTTTGTGTTCGTGGTGGGATTGCATGGCTCCTGGTTCACACCCAGCCACCACATGCTTTACTCAGACCAATCCAAGTCAATCTTAATCATCTAAAAGTCCCAGAAAGGGCAATAAACTGCTAAAAACGGGGCTGTCAGATGAAATATCAAGAGCTCTCTCTTTACCATGCTGTAATAAATTGACCACAGTGACAGCTAAGGGGCTTGAGCCAAAGTTGAGGGTATTAGCTAAAGGTTTTTCTACCTCCCCACAACTGGTATGACAGAATGGAAGTAATATCACTTTGATCACACTTATTCACTTAGCAGATGATGTACTGCCCTTTGTTACCAAGAGAAGAGCCCGCAGGGTCATCAGGAGCTATGGGTACATGATAGAAAGCTGCTGTAGAGGTGTATACAATACATCTATAATAATATCTACTGTGATTTCATATCTTTTGTTCTGCACTCTTTATGAAAAAGATTTTCTAGGAGTCTCAGAAAAATGAGTTCTTCCTGGTCCGTTACCAGACCCCACATTCTATAGACGTTACAAGGCTCTCGTTGGAAGATACGTTAAACTGTGAATGTTTATTTTCATCTAAATTCAGTTTTAAGGCTGTTCACAGAATATACTATACTGTACTTGTCCTTACATTAAAATAATGATTTGTGTCTCTGTGTGTGTGTGTGATTTTTACTCACTTATTTTAGATACAAAAATGTAATTGCAGCCACTACGCCCTAGCCATAAAACATTTAACTCATGCTTATTTAATGTGGCACCAAAAAAATATTCTGTCACTTACGTTAAGTTTCAATGAGACCAAAGTACTGTGTCCAATTCTGGTCACCACTGAAGAGCAACCAGACTAATCCAAGGGCTATGAGCTGTGAAGAAAGGACAAAATCTATTTAGCTTAGACCTAAGAAGGGGGGAATGATTGAAGTTAAACATAACCAGTACTTTAAGCGCAGTACAAAATCCAGGACCAGAGGACACAGTTGGAAATGTAAGGCCCAACTTGACAATGTTCTGAAATCAATCAGCTACTAGTAACCAGATGAGCATAGATTTGTCGAATTTGATTTGTACATAATTGAGTGTAAGCATATTCATTTACAATTATTAATACAAGGCTCTTAGTGATTGCTGTAAGGGACAGTAACAGGCATAGCAGATAAGGTCCCATAGGAGGATGTGTTTACTTGCATACAAGTGCAAGATTCATGACATAATATACAGCTTTAAAATGCTTCCCTCATTAAATGAGAACAGAGCTGTTGACAAAGAATAAGTTATCACATATATAATGCATCTGAGGCAGCGTAATCTGTTCTCCATTATTGAATATGATTTGTCTTTTTATCCTTATCTCATGTTGAGATATAAGCACAAACCACGCAGGTAACAGACAGATGCCACAGCATATGCTAGCTGCCTGTTATCCCAATAGAAAGTTAAATACACAAATCTTCAGCAGCATCCTCATGCCCCGTAGAGAATAAGACTGAATAAACTTTTACAACATAAGAACATTTCTGAATGAGAGGAAGCCTGCACGAACCCTTACGATTGTAAGTCGCCCTGGATAAGGGCGTCTGCTAAGAAATAAATAATAATAATAATAATAATAATGGAGTGAAATCTCTGTCGTTACTTAATAAGCGACTGCAGAAGAGCGGGGAATTTAACTGAGTGAAATCATCTCCGTTAAATGCTGCTCTTAAACATTGACTTTTTTCATTTAAACGTATTATTCTTGCAAAAATACATCTATGTAACTTAAAACCAAATAAGTATGAAAATATAGCACAGATGGAAATAATTTTCATTTGCATAGCAGTCACTCAAAATCCAAGTGTGTAGCAGAACCTAGGTTTTTTTAGCAATAGTTTTTTTAAATGTTTTTCTTCCATTTCTTCTTAATTCAGTGTGTTTTTCGAAGCAGCAGTGTCTGACAATAGTGTCAACAAAGCCAAGTGAAAATAAATCTGTTTTTATTTTTGTTCACTGTGCAGATTTATACAGTGACCTGCAATTGACATGAACAGAACAACATTTGTTACAGTATTATTATAACTATATCCATTATACCTCTTTCATTTTCTTTTAACAGAATTTAGCCTACATGAATTGTATTAGCTGAGGTGATCCCACACTGATATATATATATATATATATATATATATATATATATATATATATATATATACAGACGTGCTCAAATTTGTTGGTACCCTTACAGCTCATTGAAATAATGCTTCATTCCTCTTGAAAGGTGATGAAATTAAAAGCTATTTTATCATGTATACTTGCATGCCTTTCGTATGTCATAGAATAAAGCAAAGAAGCTGTGAAAAGAGATGAATTATTGCTTTTTCTACAAAGATATTCTAAAATGGCCTGGACACATTTGTTGGTACCCCTTAGAAAAGATAATAAATAATTGGATTATAGTGATATTTCAAACTAATTAGTTTCTTTAATTAGTAAAACACATGTCTCCAATCTTGTAATCAGTCATTCAGCCTATTTAAATGGAGAAAAGTAGTCACTGTGCTGTTTGGTATCATTGTGTGCACCACACTGAACATGGACCAGAGAAAGCAAAGGAGAGAGTTGTCTGAGGAGATCAGAAAGAAAATAATAGACAAGCATGGTAAAGGTAAAGGCTACAAGACCATCTCCAAGCAGCTTGATGTTCCTATGACAACAGTTGCAAATATTATTAAGAAGTTTAAGGTCCATGGAACTGTAGCCAACCTCCCTGGGCGCGGCCGCAAGAGGAGAATCGACCCCAGATTGAACAGAAGGATAGTCCGAATGGTAGAAAAAGAACCAAGGATAACTGCCAAAGAGATACAAGCTGAACTCCAAGGTGAAGGTACGTCAGTTTCTGATCTCACCATCCGTCATTTTTTGAGTGAAAGTGGGCTCCATGGAAGAAGACCCAGGAGGACTCCACTTTTGACAGAAAAACATAAAAAAGCCAGACTGGAATTTGCTAAAATGCATATTGACAAGCCACAATCCTTCTGGGAGAATGTCCTTTGGACAGATGAGTCAAAACTGGAGCTTTTTGGCAAGTCACATCAGCTCTATGTTCACAGAAGAAAAAATGAAGCTTTCAAAGAAAAGAACACCATACCTACAGTGAAACATGGAGGAGGCTCGGTTATGTTTTGGGGCTGCTTTGCTGCGCCTGGCACAGGGTGCCTTGAACCTATGCAGAGCACAATGAAATCTCAAGACTATCAAGGCATTCTGGAGCGAAATGTACTGCCCAGTGTCTGAAAGCTCTGTCTCAGTCGCAGGTCATGGGTCCTCCAACAGGATAATGACCCAAAACACACAGCTAAAAGCACCCAAGAATGGATAAGAACAAAACATTGGACTATTCTGAAGTGGCCTTCTATGAGTCCTGATCTGAATCCTATCGAACATCTATGGAAAGAGCTGAAACTTGCAGTCTGGAGAAGGCACCCATCAAACCTGAGACAGCTGAAGCAGTTTGCTCAGGAAGAGTGGGCCAAACTACCTGTTAACAGGTGCAGAAGTCTCATTGAGAGCTACAGAAAACATTTGATTGCAGTGATTGCCTCTAAAGGTTGTGCAACAAAATATTAGGTTAGCGGTCCCATCATTTTTGTCCATGCCATTTTCATTTGTTTTATTATTTACAATATTATGTTGAATAAAAAATCAAAAGCAAAGTCTGATTTCTATTAAATATGGAATAAACAGTGGTGGATGCCAATTACTTTTGTCAGTTTCAAGTTATTTCAGAGAAAATTGTGCATTCTTCGTTTTTTGTGGAGGGGTACCAACAAATTTGAGCACGTCTGTATATATATATATATATATATATATATATATATATATATATATATATATATATATATATAATATCTGGAGAACATTTGTTGCATTAGTCAACTAAGACAATAAAATTAAACATTTATTGATTTATTGTAATTTTAAAAAGAAATGAGTTTAGCTGTTCAAATTGTTTAATAGTGACAGTCTTGTTAACATTTTAGTTTCCTCTTCATCTGAACTACTTTCTGCTGTTTTTTCTGAGACCCTGAAGGTTTTAATACTCATTAACCAACTAAAATAATGTATTTGTTTATTTATTGCCATTATATGGGTTTTGTCATTGATATTCATAAACGTGTTCCCCTCCCTCTAGACCTTTGCCGAAGTGAGCCAGTAGGACAGATGAACTAATCCAAATGCTGAACTTTGGGAGAGGAGTCGGGAACCAGTACAAATGTTTCTGTTTCAACAGGTTGGATTCAACCAGTTGATGTTGTGAATTCAGATACTTTGACAGGAAGACCCGATGCAAATCTGATGTAAAACAAAAAGACCAAAACACTTGTGATTATGTTGAGAAAGCCTGTTCAGTAACACTGTAAGGGGGGTTCTACCACAAGACTAAAAATCAATGCTGTTTAAGAAAATAGACCCATCACTATGTCACCCAGGGTTTTTCCAGCTGAGTGCTATTAAAGTTTGTTCTTAGATCAGATTTGCTGGACAGACTGATTTCATATTCCTCCTGATTTGGCAGGGAGGCTCAGACAGTGAAGCACGGAAATGCAGGCGGCGTTAACCTGTAAGCAGCACCGCTGTGTCCCAGGAGGCTGGCTTCACTCAGGTGAAACTGCTTCAACACATTTCAGACACTTTAAATCTACAGAACACCAAATGCTACAGATATGTCTGACTATGGACTGACGTCTTGAATATAAAGCATGTATTAGTTAAACGCTGGGTAAAGCATTGTAGTAAGTGAAAAACATATTGCGGAGTGTGAACAGTGTAGTAATCAGTCAGGAACCAGAAGAATAGAGTTTGGAAGGTGGGGCAAGCACCTAGGGTAAGATTAGTGTTACCAAATAAACCCTTGAACTCCGTAACAGGACAAACCAGGGAGGGGGCCACACCCAGAATTATATATTTTGATTTTAACTTTACCCCACAATGCTTCACACCAGGTTCTTTGAAATAAAAGATGGTGATTGGTTTGGTAAACAAAACGGAGAGGAGACAAGAATAATATTCAAAATATTTATTTAACAGCACAAGACATCTCAGGCTGTTAAAATAAAGAAAAGGTCTGTTTTCTTGCTAGATTATATACACATGCTTTGCTTTTGAAGATGCATAGTAAAACAGTCTTTGTGTGTAAAGGATACAGCAGACAAAATGAAGAAACTACTGAAATCCAACACAAAAACACCTACATTATACACTAGTTGTTCTTTGAGAAATGGCAATACAATTACTTGCACGGTCGAGCAGACACACAAGTACTTAAAAAAGGCTATAATCCCCAAGTTACCCAATATGAACTTAAAACATTTGTTTTAAGTATATTTTAATACATTAGATTATTTTAGTAAAGTTGTTAGGAAATCCCTTTTTCAAAGTAAAATTAATACATCTCTGAAAAGTTTGACGTGGTGGCCATTGACAGAGCCATGCAACCCCCTGTCCCACCCACTGAAAGAGAGGCACACACTCTGCCTTGTAAGGCCATGTACTGTAAATAAACTGGGCATCAAAAATATATCATGAATGTAATTTAATTCAGCCCCCCCCCACACCCTTGACAGGCACCATCTTGCAGTTGAAGGGTTCTGTAGTAGTTATCCTGCTGAGCGGACACTCTCCTCCTTGATGCCAACAAAGCGCCCCTCTGTGTAGCATGGTGGTGCAGTCGCCTTGAGCTGTGGCACAGATGCCCTTTGAGCTGCGTGCAGCCTCCCCGGGCATGCCCCCCTTGCCAATCCAGACCTCCCGATCAGCTCAGCTTCAGGCGAGCCTACTTGCTCAATTAGTTGCCTAGCAACGCGTCTCCTGTTCCACATCCCAGCAGCACACATTTCCGCAAGAACCAGTGACAGCACTCTCTTCATTCTTCAAGTTGAAAAACAGGCTACATTTATCATCAGAATTGGCCATGTTACCTGCCCCGCAGATAGATAGAGGGCTTCTTTCTAGAGCACTGTCAATAAAAAGAATTAGTTAATCTTGTCCTAGAGGAGAATATGACAATGTCCTCCAAAGCTGGGAGACTGTGTGAAAACCCTTATGCAAGATAGTTATATTAATGTCTGAGGGCCACCATAAGTCACACACGATAATTGAAAGAGACCTGGGATGGATCATTGGCGATGTTTTAGAACTTAACAAATGTTCGGGTAGCCTAAGGATATGAAGAAGGTGCTACTTGTTGAAAGGAGTGTATTCATCAGCTCTAAGAGACAAGGCTTTATCCTGCTGGAAGGTTTGTATGAAATGCCAGTCCCTCTTTCAGCATGAACTATTAAATCCACATTCATGTCTTACTCTGAAAAGTAAAACATGTTGATAAACCGGTGCAGCTATACTGTAACCCAAACAGCGTCAAATGTGAACCTTTTGTTTCCAACTGCATAGCTGCTATAAGAGTTTAAAGAATGTATGCATTTTATATGCTTTTTATACATATTCCCATGCCTTTTTTTAAGTAGAATAAATGGGATGTACAAAACGGAATACTGCCCATGTATCATCCATGTTATTTGGTTTCCAGTTCTTGTTTTGTTTCCATTTTTTATTACATCCTTGAAACTTATATTTAAATAAATAACTTATAGTTAGTTCCCCACAAGGGTTTTTTGCATCATTAACGTGAGACTAAAGGTAAGAGAGTGAGACTACTGATAAGTCAACTTGATTCAAGCTGATTTATTTAACCTCTCTCTTATCTCTAATTCAATGCCATCAATGTGGAAATGGACATTCGTTGTCCCTGTTTTTAAGGGAGGTGATCATTCAGATCTTTATAATTATAGACTGTGGCAGAGTGGCAGAGTGGCAGGGTGAAAGACCTGCCGGTGCACAGGTGTATGGGGAATATTGGGTGGCAGGGAAGGGGTTAAATTCCTCCCTACAAAATCATGTGGGAATGAATGGTTAAATGATTAATTAGGCTCCAGCCACAGGTGTATAGTAAAGGTGATCATGTGTGTTAATTTTGTGAAGAATTGTGATGGTAAAGGTACAGTGCGATGCTGGTTTTGTTTGTCTGTTAGTTTTGTGTAATTATGAATAGATGCACGAGAGCACATAAACTGTAAAGTTCTGGTTTTTGAGTCTCTTTGAAGCACACATGTATTTATTCTGTTGCTTCTATTTGTTTTATTGTCTCAGAGGACCTCCTTGTAAATGAGGCCTTGGTCTCAATGGGCAAATCTTCTGTATAAATAAATAAATAAAATAATTTGTCTTGTCTTCAACTATGCTAGCTTCCCTGTTGCTCAGTGTAGCAGCAGCAATTGATCCGTTACAACTCAGTTGTCTGCAGGTAAGTTCACACAGGTATGATTTTGTTATTAGTATGCCTGTTTTTAGTCAACAAGTCTACTCTGATTTAATAGATTTAAACACATTTTTAACAATCCTTAGCGTTTGACCACGAGTGTTTGTAAGAATTACATTTGATCTACATTTAGCATAGTAGAAGTGGTATGGATTATAAACTTTACACAGAAATGTAGTCGTTTACCATCATTTCCTTTCTGCAGTATATTTCTGTGGCAGGGTAGTGTTGCGATTCAGGAATAGCAGATGCAGAGGCTGAAGACTGCAGTCCAGCACTTGCTGCACACAAAACTAAAAGAAATACAAAATAAAGATGCACCCAAGCAACGCTATCTCAATACAGGCCAGAGAACACAGCCTATTTTCAGTCCTTCCTCTGAACTAAATGAGCCCAGGGAGCTGTCTCCCAGATCCTGTGGCCATCCCTAAATTGACAATCAATTAACCAATTTGAGAATGGCAACATTCCACACATATTTTTGTAGGGATACAATTAAATTCAAAATAATATAACTTTATTTACCTATCATGCTTGTTTTATTAATTTGTGTTTTACAGTACGTGTTCATTACAGTACTTCTCTGTGCTTTACGATACATGTTCATTACCATAATTCTCTGTGCTTTACCAGTTATAAAGATGAGCAGTTTCCCTATGCTTTTCCCTATGCATTTACTATAGGTTAACATGGTTTGCCAGGTTCAATATGTTTTATAATACCTCTCTGGGCTTTACAAACTTACTTATGCTTTACCATGCTTTCACTTTTTAATAAGGGACCAAGTATTTCAAATGCTGAAACTGCTCTGTAGATGAAGAGAGCTGCCCCTTTTAATGCCTATCTAGCACTTTTTATGAATGAGGCAGCCTGTTTCTTTAACTGTATTAGCACCATGCCTATTGCTGAGTGATGATAATGCATTGAAAAGCTCTGGTTCCTGGCTTCCACATTCTTCTCTTTATGACAGAACTGAGCTAATGAAAACTCTCAGGACGGAGGGAAGTGCATTATAAGCACAAACACAATGCAGAATAGACACTTTCCCTGTCTGCTAACGGCCTCTGGAAAGTCAGAGGTGTGTGCAAAAAACCCTTTCAAGTTCACGGTGATTCCAGCCCCTGCTTTATTTCTTTTTAAGCCAGACTTTGGTTTTACCATAGTTACATTGTGGGACACATACACTGTCAGATGCTTAGGAATAACGGTTTGACCACCAGAACCACACATGTCACAGTCTACCTACTACAGCTGGTGTGTTTAGATTAAGCGAGAATGTTTTTTAAACAACAGCTATTACCTTCACGATTCTCTACAGTCTTTGGAGTGACACTCATAAGGTATTCTGTTACAATACATTACTTTAAAGAGAGAATATTTCTGTATGCACTGTAACCCCCCTTGGGAATCACAAGTAGACATTTCTATAGAATAACATTGACATTTGTTTAGATTTCTATAGAATAATATAGACATTTCTATAGATGTATACAGGACAATAAAAAAATGTGAATCTATTTATATAGAATAATAAACTATATAGTTTGCTGGAGAAAAAAACAGTACGTTTACAAGACAAAGCGTGTTCCGAAAACTAATGTTTTCGGAAAACTGAATCAGAAAACAGATTTTCTTAAAACGTCACTTTTCTGTATTTACATGATTAACGATAGAAAATCTAATTAGAATTCAACTGTATACATGGATTACAGTTTTCGGAAAATGCAGGATATTTTCGCATGCAAAGTACTGTAGTAGCCTAAGTACGATTTGAACAGACCGGACATTTCTGTGATAGAAAGGAGACCAATCCAATATAGTGCTTTATCGAAGTGTCAGGTCTTAAATTCAAAGATTACTATCCTATACCTCTATTCAGATTCCCCACAATGTGCAATCAGCCTTTCCAACAGCTCATCCTGTTCTATAGTACCAGTTTCTTTTGCAAACATTCTTTTAAATTCTCACGTCATTTTAAAGCTGGGAAACATTTGCTGCTTCAGTATGGGCTATTAACAAATACATACGGACTTTAACAAATGTATTACTTTATCCCTGCATGCAAACTGACTACAGCTTATTATTATTTTCTCTGTTTTCTAAAAGCACGTGCAGGAATGAAGGTCAAAGTTTGCACATGTGCAGTACGCTATCGGAATTTCCAAAAAGTGTATTTACATGATATACATTTTGTTAGTTTTCGGAATTTAATCGGAAATTTCTAGGTGCTGTTTTCCAAGAACTGACTTTAGGAATATTCCGATACATTTTCCGAAAACTATGTTTACATGACTTTTGAAATCGGAATTCTTCTGCTCATGTAAACGCACTGATAGACAGTTCCACAGATTGCTATAGAAAAATAGACATTCCAATAGGAATCTATATCATTATATAGGCATTTCAGTGGCATAATGACAGGGTTTACTATATGAGGAGGGACATACAGCACAGAAATTACCACGACAAACGCTGAATCTATGTACAGTATACATTGAAAGCAACTGCATGGTAACAAGAGAAATTCTTTGAAATGAATCATCGTGTTTTGACAGTCCTAAGACATAACTACAGAAGCTGCAGCACTGAATTAAAATTTTAACAGTTAATTTTTTATTTTGAATTTGTGTCAGACGTGAATTTTTTTCTTTTTCAGTAAATGCATCATGTGCAATTACGATGGTGCAGCTTGGTTTAATTTTTAGTTTGCAAAAATGCTCTCTCTTTTTATGACGATTCCTCCACTGTGATACAGAAATTACAATTTTTAGCTTTTATTCTAAACCCTGTGATAACTTCAAACCTTCAAAGGGGAACTGTCTGTAGTTTCTGAAAATAAATACAAGCTTGTAAACTTAGGATAAAGTAGGAAGAAATCAAACAGGTTTCCCTTTGATTTGTACTTGCTAGATTTAACTCCACTCCCAATAATTGTGTAGTTGAAGTTAAGGTGATTTTTGCTAACACAATAAAACATCACATCTGGTACTACACTAGGTTAATTTGTGAGAATTGCCTTCTGGGTCAAACCATGTTACTGGCTGAAAGTCAAGTCAATAGGGGATTGGTTATTGACAGGAAAGAAGTCACTGAAGGGGCGGGGACAATTTCACCCCCCAGGTAAAACAACACAGGGAGTGCAAGACAGTCTTAAAGCACTGCTTGCAAACAGAGATTTCTTTAACCTAGTGTAGTACCAGATTTCATGTATTAAAACAAAAATATATGTTTGCTAAAAGATATGTTTCTTTCAAAACAGCACATTTGAAACATTTTACAATGACTGGATGTGCATGGCATGGAAATGTATGGAACTATGCTGTTTGCTACAATAACTTTAATACATCTATATATTATGGTAGGCTTTTTTCTTTTTTTTTAGCTGCTTAAAAGGTTGACCCATGCATACTCTCACAATGTATGGCATCTAAAGCTATTGAAATGCAACATGTGGTGCCTTAACCAACAGCGCTTATCTTAATGGGTTATTTGTGTATAAGAACGCAGCATAGAGCAGAGGGAGGCTATTAACCCGTTACTACCTACAGATAGTAAAGTCAGATAGTGCTGGTGGTACTGGGGGTAGGAGATGGTACTTCTCAGCTGCAAAATGATTTCTTATATCCCGTTTTAGCTACTTTTAAGCTAAATATGTGTGGTTACCAAACTGGTTAAAACCAAGAAGCAGAGAATTATCAGGGAGTAGCTTCTAGTTGGGGCCTTGCACTATGTGGAGTGTCACAGGGATTCGTTCCGGGACCCCTGCTCTTTCTAGTCAGGGATATGTAATCAGTACAATTTGCAGATGATACAAAGCTAGGGGGGAATGGATGCATATGACGACCCTAAAAATCCAAAGGGATGCAGAAGACATTTAGAATTGACAACATTTAACCACACAAAGAAATATAGGCTTACAGTGCAACATACAGACATTAGTAGAACTGAGCCTTTAAAAAGTAGACTACGGGTGTAATGCGAAATTCATGACCTGGCTTTTCCAAAAATATGCATGTACGGTAATTTGTCTAAGACTTGACCTGCCTGGCCAACTCGTTTTTATCCCTGCTACTTCCCTTGAAAATCACACGGATGGACTGCTCAATGCCATGTACATTAAACACAGTATGTTGTTCTCTGTGTTAGAATTTAACAGCATTTGGTCCCTTGATGTTAATTTGTGGAAAGCTACAGTCTGAGTTGTAAGTATAATAACCACAACTCAGTCAACCTTAATCAAATTGCTGCTCATGTTTGTTCCCCTGTCTCAGCAAAAAAAAAAAAAAAAAAAATAATAATAATCAATTACAGGGTGTATGAAGCCCATCCAAGCTAAAAACTAAATCACAGACATTTATCAAAGTTTGGAAAATGAGAGTTGTTTTGATGACTATATTAAAGCAGCAGTTCTTTTTTTCTATCATGAGTTTAGTTAGAGATCTTGTTAATTTAATGAAGCAAGCCAATGGGGTTGACTTGACTGCTCTGCTAACCCACTGAGGCATAACAATGCTTGAATGCATCTGATAAAATTCTTACTGTCAGCGGTCCTGGTTCTGATAGTTTACCTCCCTTTTAGTTGATAGCTCTAATGCATGCTCTCTAGTAGCTGACTGATTTACAGTAAGTAACAAAAAAGCAAATCTGCCTGCTTTGTAAATGGACCGTGGATCTTTTGGCATAGCAGACAAAGTGAATCCATGGTTCAATCCTCAGACTTTCCATTATTTTCCTGTGGCACCAGTGGGTGAGAACCCTTACCCTTTGTAATGAATTTAATTAAATAGAAATCCAAGGGCTGGGTGCAAAACGAAAGACAAATGTCTTACCATTCAACTAAGGAGCAAGCTCTGTAGTGGAGAGGCAAGTATGTGTTTGAAGCTGATGTCAGTATTATGAACTTATAAGCTGCTAGGAAATCCATTGCATTCTCCCCTCGCTTAATCAAAGCTCGTCCTCAAACGAAAACACAATTGTGTATCCAACACAGCTCAGAGAGCTTCAACTCTGGGTTTGTCAACGCGACCTTTCGCCGACACCCAGGACCTAGAGTGACTTTAGAGAAGCACATGTCTCACAAGCCAACACACATACTAAATGACCTGAATTCTTACCAGGATTCTTTCCCATTGGGCACCACTATAATAATTGACATCTGAGCCTATTGAATTGGCATGATTTGGACCGATAACCTCACAGTCTTACCATTCAACTAAAAAGTAAGCTCTGCAGTCGAGATGTAAGTATGTGTCTTATTCTGATGTCATTATTATTAACTCATCAGCTGCTAGGAGGAGATGCTTTACACCCTGATGATTATTACTTGTAAGTACACTTTATAATGGTTGTCTGCTACTGCGCCCTGTAACACTTTATTCTCTTTTTTTTTTTTAAAGAAGTAGCTAACCAGCTGCTTTGGTGACTTTTTCTTGCAGTAAACCTGTTTGCATATTTAAACTTAGATGCTAGGATGTTGTGTTTTAATCAGAGGCTTCCTCAAGCTTGAAAAGTCTGCTACAAATAGCTTGGTGTACAATGTAGGCTCTTTGCTTGGCTTCCCTTTGAAACAGGCCTTCTGTATTGCATTGGCTTGCTATCATCGAAACACCTTGTAATGTGATTAAGATATTACTTTTGTGAACAAACCATGGGCTCAGCTATTCTATTTGAACTGGGCAAAGGGATAACTTCAATACGTATGTAAAATATAAAAAGATGTGTTGCTCAGAAAACACCCAGGGGCTCATATTAGTCATTAAACTACATGGTCGATCACATCTTTTCTGCATTTCACAGAACTACATACACATTTTGGAATTATGTATTCTATCAAATCCTTAGGATCTTACCCATACACATCTTCCGTGCAGAAACACAACTGTAGCTATAAACATATGATCCATTGGTTGTAATCTATTGCAATACCATGGTACCATTTAAGTACATGTGTGCAATAATAATCCAAATCCACTATATGTCCATATCTGGTAATGAAGTGGTCTGCTAATGGTTATTTTAGGGGTCACTGGTATTTGTTTTACTTTTCGATAAGGGTGTTGAACTGTACTTTTAGACCATGGAGCTAGCAAATCAATACGCTGTCTCAGTCTCAGTTACTGTGTAAGTGCACACTTGTTATCAAGGAATAAAAATAAGAATCATAAAGGTAACATAACCATAACAATAAACAGATAATAGAGTATTCGGATAATGTAAACACACTTTTCTCAAAGCATTCTGCTATACACGCACAGAGAACAGCATTTGGTCAATAGCTTGCAAGTTATTATACAGCATACACATTCTTGGGACTCTAGCTCCCAACTATAAACAGAGAGCCTTATAATCAGAGAGCCCAGCACATATAGTTTCCAAAACACACTGATGATTGTGACGGCTTAAACCAGATTCACAAATGGATTTTACAAGATTTAGTTTGTGACTAAATGTCTTTGGCTTGATGGCCCTGATTCAGCAATATGTCACAGCTGTTTTGTGACATGAATATATCCACCAAATATCAGCTAGAGTAGAGAAGCCGATGTATACACTATCTTGGAAAAACAGCCATAGATTGGCATAGCCTGGCTTCCTCTCGACAACAATAAAGAGGGTATTGGTTAAGTAATGAAAGCTGTAATTGAAAATGTAAGCACATAATTACATTTCCTTTTTGTCTGGTAACCTAGCACCTCAACAGCACTTGTGCTTATGTAAAGAGGTACTTTGCAAAAACAAACAGCCATCCAGCACAGATTAGGAAAAGCAAAGGACTGAAGGAGACAGTCCTTGATGGGCACTCCACTGCCAATTGCCAAGGCTCCCTATCATCTCTCTGTGCCTGTTTAAAAAAAGATATTCAGTGAAGAATGCATTATGACGACTGCCCATCTTCTTCTCAACAAGCAGTCTAGGTCTTCAAGCATGTCTAGAGAACACCGATAATATTGGCCGATATTTGGATTTCTGCATATATAATTATCGTTATATTGCATCAAAAACACAAAACAAGTTAGCAGAAACAATTGGGGCAACCTTGACCCCCACCGCTTTTACAGTTGTTGCCTGTTTGCTTAGTGCTGGCCAAGGTTTCCCAAATTGTTTCTTCTAACTTAGCTTGTGTTTTTGATATAAGTTAGAAGAAACAACTGGGGCAACCTTGGCCCCCATCGGTTTTACAGTTGTTCCTATTTACTTTGTGCTGGGCAAGGTTGCCCCAATGGATACCAATAAACTACATTCCCAGAGTACATTACGATTGATCTGTAATATATATATATATATATATATATATATATATATATATATATATATATATATATATATATATATATATATATATACAGTACTATGCAAAAGTTTTAGGCAGGTGTGAAAAAATGCTGTAAAGTAAGAATGCTTTCAAAAATAGACATGTTAATAGATTATATTTATCAATTAACTAAATGCAAAGTGAGTGAACAGAAGAAAAATCTAAATCAAATCCATATTTGGTGTGACCACCCTTTGCCTTCAAAACAGCATCAATTCTTCTAGGTACACTTGCACAAAGTCAGGGATTTTGTAGGCATGTAGTCAGGTGTATGATTAAACAATTATACCAAACAGGTGCTAATGATCATCAATTCAATATGTAGGTTGAAACACAATCATTAACTGAAACAGAAACAGCTGTGTAGGAGGAATAAAACTGGGTGAGGAACAGCCAAACTCAGCTAACAAGGTGAAGTTGCTGGACAGTTTACTGTCAAAAGTCATACACCATGGCAAGACTGAGCACAGCAACAAGACACAAGGTAGTTATACTGCATCAGCAAGGTCTCTCCCAGGCAGAAATTTCAAGGCAGACAGGGGTTTCCAGATGTGCTGTCCAAGCTCTTTTGAAGAAGCACAAAGAAACGGGCAACGTTGAGGACCGTAGACGCAGTGGTCGGCCAAGGAAACTTACTGCAGCAGATGAAAGACACATCATGCTTACTTCCCTTCGCAATCAGAAGATGTCCAGCAGTGCCATCAGCTCAGAATTGGCAGAAAACAGTGGGACCCTGGTACACCCATCTACTGTCCGGAGAAGTCTGGTCAGAAGTGGCCTTCATGGAAGACTTGCGGCCAAAAAGCCATACCTCCGACGTGGAAACAAGGCCAAGCGACTCAACTATGCACGAAAACACAGGAACTGGGGTGCAGAAAAACGGCAGCAGGTGCTCTGGACTGATGAGTCAAAATTTGAAATATTTGGCTGTAGCAGAAGGCAGTTTGTTCGCCGAAGGGCTGGAGAGCGGTACACGAATGAGTGTCTGCAGGCAACAGTGAAGCATGGTGGAGGTTCCTTGCAAGTTTGGGGCTGCATTTCTGCAAATGGAGTTGGGGATTTGGTCAGAATTAATGGTCTCCTCAATGCTGAAAAGTACAGGCAGATACTTATCCATCATGCAATACCATCAGGGAGGCATCTGATTGGCCCCAAATTTATTCTGCAGCATGACAACGACCCCAAACATACAGCGAAAGTCATTAACTATCTTCAGCGTAAAGAAGAACAAGGAGTCCTGGAAGTGATGGTATGGCACCCACAGAGCCCTGATCTCAACATCATCGAGTCTGTCTGGGATTACATGAAGAGAGAGAAGCAACTGAGGCTGCCTAAATCCACAGAAGAACTGTGGTTAATTCTCCAAGATGTTTGGGCCAACCTACCTGCCGAGTTCCTTCAAAAACTGTGTGCAAGTGTACCTAGAAGAATTGATGCTGTTTTGAAGGCAAAGGGTGGTCACACCAAATATTGATTTGATGTTGATTTTTCTTCTGTTCACTCACTTTGCATTTTGTTAATTGATAAATATAAACTATTAACATGTCTATTTTTGAAAGCATTCTTACTTTACAGCATTTTTTCACACCTGCCTAAAACATTTGCACAGTACTGTATATATATATATATATATATATATATATATATATATATATATATATATATATATGTATATGTATATATAAACTAAACCCTACCCCTACCAAAACATATTAAATATTTATTTGAACCAAAATGGAAGTGTTTACCAATATAAGATTTAACTGTCCATGTGTGTAAATTGCTATACCCTTGAGGCCCAAATGGTTCTCCAGTCCCTTTTCAATGAGTGTCTCTCAAGCTGGTACAGATCTGTGATAATGGTTGGCTCAGACAAATTGCTCACAGGCTGTCGAGTTGCAGTTGTCTCGAATCCTGTCACCATCACTAAATATTTATGTATATCTTTATATGTTACAGACGTGCTCAAATTTGTTGGTACCCTTACAGCTCATTGAAATAATGCTTCATTCCTCCTGAAAAGTGATGAAATTAAAAGCTATTTTATCATATATACTTGCATGCCTTTCGTATGTCATAGAATAAAGCAAAGAAGCTGTGAAAAGAGATGAATTATTGCTTATTCTACAAAGATATTCTAAAATTGTAGGATGGTACAGAGGGGAAAAGAGAGCCATGAAGTTCGCTATCCCAAGAATTTGGCGGAAACCTACTGACCACTCAAGCAACTGCTTCTTCTGCATGGTGGACCCTTCCAAACGTCGGACTGGCAAGAATGCACCTGCTATCACGTATCCGGACCTTCCTTCATCCATCGCCCCGGTGCCACACTGCCATGAGCTCCCCGTACCCACTCCTCCGGATAGAGAGCAGCCATCTTTAGAAGAGAGCAGCAAGTCAGAGAGCGAGGAAGACGTTGTAGATCCAGATGACAGCGAAACCCATACTACCCCAACCAAAAAGACCTCAACGACTTGATTAGAGATCTTGGTCTCACCAAGTCCAATGCCGAGCTTTTGACGTCTAGGCTCAAGCAGTGGAACTTGTTGGATAAAAGTGTGCAAGTCGCAGATCAGAGGAAGCGTCACCAACCTTTTTCCAGCTTCTTCACCCGTCAAGATGGGCTCTGCTTCTGCCACAATGTGTCTGTTCGAGGCAATCGGAATCGCCTGTAACCAGAATGAGTGGCGCCTCTTCATTGACAGCTCATCCAGGAGCCTCAAAGCCATGCTGCTCCATAATGGTAACAAGTACCCGTCTCTACCCCTGGCTCACTTGGTGCACCTCAAAGAGGATTACAACAGCATCAAGACCTTGCTGGACGCCTTGAAGTATGATGTGTACGGCTGGGAGGTCATAGGAGACTTCAAAATGGTGGCATTCCTGATGGGTCTCCAAGTCGGTTTTACTAAGTTTCAATGCTATCTTTGCCTTTGGGACAGCAGGGACACCAAGGCGCACTACCACAGACGGGACTGGCCACAGCGGACCGAGTTCTCTGTGGGGAGGAACAACGTCAAGTGGGAGCCACTGGTGGACCCCCGGAAGGTGCTGATGCCACCACTGCACATCAAATTGGGCCTTATGAAACAATTTGTCAGAGCTCTAGATAAGGAGTCGGCAGCCTTCAAGTACCTTCAAGACTTCTTCCCTAAGCTATCTGAGGCAAAGGTCAAAGCCAGTGTCTTCGTCAGACCACAGATAAAGAAGATCCTGGAGTGCAATGAATTCCCCAAGAAGCTCACTAGTAAGGAGAAAGCGGCTTGGAACAGCTTTGTCGCAGTGGTTCGGGGCTTCCTGGGCAATCACAAGGCCGAAAACTATGTGGAGCTGGTTGAGACTCTGGTGAATAACTACGGCACAATGGGCTGTAGGATGTCCCTCAAAGTCCATATCCTTGATGCTCATCTTGATAAATTCAAGGAGAACATGGGAGCATACTCGGAGGAGCAAGGCGAGCGCTTCCACCAGGATATACTGGACTTTGAACGGCGCTACCAAGGACAGTATAACGAGAACATGATGGGAGACTACATTTGGGGGCTGATTCGTGAAAGTGATTTACAGTATAATCGTAAATCTCGAAAAACTACTCACTTCTAAATCTTTTGTAGTCATTTTTGTATTACTTTAGTATAAATACATGTTAATTTGGATTCATATGTTGTTTTTTTCAGACTTTATGTGAACGAAAAGACACAAATTCGCCCGTTTTCTCATTGGAAATAGGTAAATTTCAAAATATCACTGTCCTGGTCACAAAAGCAAAGTTTGTGGGGAATAATAGCCATTTTCTATACTTTTGAGGCATAAGCAATTAGGAAATAACACTTACTACCCAGGAACAAAAATTGTGTTACATAGTGTAATAATTAGCTGTAAAACTATGCATGCCTCTTCTTTGCTCTTTACTCAATACCCATTTGCTGTTGGCTTATTTGTTAATATTTGTTAATCTGTTAATTTTTTGGCTTATTTGTTAATATGGCCTTGTCACAAAGACGGCCGGAGTGGGTGGCATCAGACCAGAAGCAGGAAATAAACAGACAGAGAGGTGTGGTTTGGTGAAGCTGAGCGAATGCTTTCGCTCAGCATTTAATAAACAGAACAGAAAATAAAAGGTTTTAAACACAAAAACACAGGACACGGCACTTGTAGCCAAAATAAACAGACAAACAAAATGAACTAACACTTAACAAACAGTGCACGGAGACAAACAAACACGGTGAGAACAAACACTTTACGTTTTATCTTGCTTTTCTTTCTCCTTCTCTCTCTCCCGTTCTCCACTCTCGAACACCCAACCACGAGTGAAAGAAAATGTGTCTATATATACTGTTGTGCTGGGATTCAATTACTAATTAATTATTCACTTGAATCCCAGCACGTGAATTAATTCTGTGCAACCCCGTGCTTACATATTACATTTAACCAGCACGTGAAGTGATTTGTGCCCTCCTCGTGCCTAAATACAAATCTACCTTTTTAAATACACGTGAAACACAGACCCGTTTATATCCTGTGTACCAATGACTATACACCAACATTAACACACGCACGCAACATACAACACATCATATGCACACAGGGGCGGGGCACATTGCCACAGGCCTATATAGTACTGGAATAACAGAATTAATTTAGAAGGAAATCCTTTTTCCTTACATTTTTTGTTTTGTTTACCACAGTCCCAGAGGTACATCAGCTTCCAAATAACAGCCTCCTGTGCTGCAGGCATTAACAGAGGATGCCTGTTTAGTGCACAGAGTGACGAAATGATGAGAATGCTTAAAAAAGGAGGAAGGTTGGGTGCCTGCAGCTGAAAATACCTTAAGAGAATGTTAATACAGGGTCTGATTTCTAATAAAGCACAGGAGTGTAAATTATGAATTAATGTAGTTAAAGGAGTTTTAGAATACAATTGAACATAAATGTGGGACTGCAGCATTAAAATAATGAAGGTACGATGTTTGAGATAGTAAGAATAGGGACTGCGATATACTCCTTATTTCAAGAGCCTTATGATGGGCAACCCATAAAGGGCATCCACAGCAAGTCAGTCTTGAGTTTGTAAAAGAGAGAGCAGAGGTGTTTGACTGCTATTTTGGGGATTTAATAAAGTACATTGCCACAGTATGCCACTCTTGGCTGTTAGATTGTAGGCTGGAGGCAGGGAAAGTAGCGTGTGTGTGTTTAAGACATTAAAATATTTCCATTGCAAATGGGGATCCTAAATCTCCCTGATAACTCTTCTCCGTGTGATATACATGCTGGTGGCTGGTCATAAATTCAGGCCCAGTGGAGACAGCGAATTATTTATCATAAAAAGCAAACATTAACTGTGTTCATTTCCTAGGGGCTGTGTGGGGCACTGCAGAGGGGGAGAGGGGCTACTTCTCAGTGATAAGAGAACATTAGAACCCTCTTACAGCAGGGGTAGATTTTTAAGTGCTGTTTTACAGACGTGCTCAAATTTGTTGGTACCCCTCCACAAAAAACGAAGAATGCACAATTTTCTCTGAAATAACTTGAAACTGACAAAAGTAATTGGCATCCACCATTGTTTATTCCATATTTAATAGAAATCAGACTTTGCTTTTGATTTTTTATTCCACATAATATTGTAAATAATAAAACAAATGAAAATGGCATGGACAAAAATGATGGGACCGCTAACCTAATATTTTGTTGCACAACCTTTAGAGGCAATCACTGCAATCAAACGTTTTCTGTAGCTCTCAATGAGACTTCTGCACCTGTTAACAGGTAGTTTGGCCCACTCTTCCTGAGCAAACTGCTCCAGCTGTCTCAGGTTTGATGGGTGCCTTCTCCAGACTGCAAGTTCCAGCTCTTTCCATAGATGTTCGATAGGATTCAGATCAGGACTCATAGAAGGCCACTTCAGAATAGTCCAATGTTTTGTTCTTATCCATTCTTGGGTGCTTTTAGCTGTGTGTTTTGGGTCATTATCCTGTTGGAGGACCCATGACCTGCGACTGAGACAGAGCTTTCTGACACTGGGCAGTACGTTTCGCTCCAGAATGCCTTGATAGTCTTGAGATTTCATTGTGCCCTGCACAGATTCAAGGCACCCTGTGCCAGGCGCAGCAAAGCAGCCCCAAAACATAACCGAGCCTCCTCCATGTTTCATTGTAGGTATGGTGTTCTTTTCTTTGAAAGCTTCATTTTTTCGTCTGTGAACATAGAGCTGATGTGACTTGCCAAAAAGCTCCAGTTTTGACTCATCTGTCCAAAGGACATTCTCCCAGAAGGATTGTGGCTTGTCAATATGCATTTTAGCAAATTCCAGTCTGGCTTTTTAATGTTTTTCTTTCAAAAGTGGAGTCCTCCTGGGTCTTCTTCCATGGAGCCCACTTTCACTCAAAAAGCGACGGATGGTGCGATCAGAAACTGACGTACCTTCACCTTGGAGTTCAGCTTGTATCTCTTTGGCAGTTATCCTTGGTTCTTTTTCTACCATTCGCACTATCCTTTTGTTCAATCTGGGGTCAATTTTCCTCTTGCGGCCGCGCCCAGGGAGGTTGGCTACAGTTCCATGGACCTTAAACTTCTTAATAATATTTGCAACTGTTGTCACAGGAACATCAAGCTGCTTGGAGATGGTCTTGTAGCCTTTACCTTTACCATGTTTGTCTATTATTTTCTTTCTGATCTCCTCAGACAACTCTCTCCTTTGCTTTCTCTGGTCCATGTTCAGTGTGGTGCACACAATGATACCAAACAGCACAGTGACTACTTTTCTCCATTTAAATAGGCTGAATGACTGATTACAAGATTGGAGACATGTGTGATACTAATTAAAGAAACTAATTAGTTTGAAATATCACTATAATCCAATTATTTATTATCTTTTCTAAGGGGTACCAACAAATGTGTCCAGGCCATTTTAGAATATCTTTGTAGAAAAAGCAATAATTCATCTCTTTTCACAGCTTCTTTGCTTTATTCTATGACATACGAAAGGCATGCAAGTATACATGATAAAATAGCTTTTAATTTCATCACTTTTCAGGAGGAATGAAGCATTATTTCAATGAGCTGTAAGGGTACCAACAAATTTGAGCACGTCTGTACATTGTTATAATCTATATACAGTGCATCCAGATTATGTTCAACTCAATAACTTGGTTATTGACAAGAAAGAAGCAAGCGATGGAGTGGGGACAATTTTACCCTCCAGGTGAAATGAACCAGAAAATACAAGACAGTCTAAATGCATTTCTTGCAAACAGAGATTTCATAAACCTAGAGCAGAACCAGGTATCATGTTTTAGAATTAAAATACATTGTGGGGAAAATGTATGGAACTATTTTGTTAGTTAGTGACCATTACTTTAATTAAGGTTCAGTGCTTCTAAAGAAATCATTACAATACACATCACGATCAGGGTGTTTTTGCTAAACCGAACATCTCTTTGACCTTGTAAAGGTATGCTAGTGTCCTTCAAAAAATACAGAGGTTGTGGATTGAAACCTAGTCCAAAGAAACACATCGTTTTCACTGCCAAAAGAGCTGGGCTCCATTTGCAGAACTCAGATGCATCTTTATATTAATCGAATCAGTAATGTATAACTTAGCCAAAAGTTTTGCATCCCCCCTATAGAATTAACACATTTTGCCTCGTAAAGGTGAATGAAACCTGGTGATTAATGTATGTTACCATAATTAATTATGTACCACTTTGTAGATTTCCGTATATTTAATGCAACTGTCAATATTTTAAAAATGTGACATTTTGAAATCTTGAAATACGTTACTACAATTATGGCTTCCGGTAGATTTGTGCAACATCATTTTGTAGTTTATTTGATTACATGATGTTAAATAAAAAAATTAAACTATGTCATATAGTTTTTATTTTTATTATGTCTCAATCCTAAAATTCTAGGTGATGCAAAACTTTTGGTCCCAGCTGTACATGAGGCAGTTCATTACACATGGTAAAGTCATTTTGAATGCTTCTCCCATGCTATTCAGTTTCATGGTTCAATATGGTTTACTACACATGGTATACTGCATACAACTATACAATGCCCCTCCTTTGTAGCAGGAACAAAAAAGTATTGGTAAGTATAGTAGGACTGTTTGTGTAAATAATTGTGTTGTGTTTACCTATGTAAATATTTAATGGAGGACCAGACACTCAATGTGGGACACCCTACCTGTTTGGTTGCAGGGAAAAGCAGCTAGCATCAGGTATTTACACCTCAGGGCTGATGTAAAGCCATAAGATGCAGACCGTCACTGCTGCAAGGCCACAAGACAAAGATCTTCCCTGGTGAAATCCTCCAATCACTGCATGTCTTAATGAAGATCGGCGCTTTGTTATCGTGCAAGCTGAAATTCTCCGATCACTGTGTGTGTAACCGGGATCGGAGATTGGTTATGGAAGAAACCGAAACCACAGACGACTGTGTATATCCAGGATCAGGATTTGTTTAATCTTGTATAATGAATAAGGATTACTTCAGGGATTTTAGATCCCCTAAACCAGTGGTTCTTAAACATGAATTTTAAAACATGACATGGGACCGCAGAAGGTGCAAGTCAGTCTGTTTTGAGAACCCCCCAAAGTTCTTTTCAGTTAACACAGGACTCTGTATATTTTTATATTACATGCTCAATGCATCATTTAAGAATGGATAAAAACATTGCAAAGCTATACAAAATGTTGTTAGTAATTGTGACAGAGATCGAATGAGTCTTGGTGTTAGATCTCCCTCTCGACCTGTGAGGGCATGGTGTACGAGGAACAGAGTACCCTTAATGAAATGGCACGACAATTTATTCCGTAGGGTAGATGGAAGTCGGTCATTTCGGAAGGGGGCGGAGCCACGGCACCCCAGCTCAGTGACCCGGACGGTAAGCGGCGTGGCATCCGAGGACTGGAGGAGCGGATGCGCTCGTTAACCTCGGGGTCATGGGCGAGGGTATAAATAGGGGGCATGGTTTGAGTGATCTGTTCCTTTGTATATGGTTAAACTAACTAACCGAGAAGGAGCCCGTAGCGTGAAGAATTGTGAGTGTTTTCGTGTCTGTGTCTAAACCCTGTGTGTCTTGTGTATTATTTAGCCACTGAAGGATACTGAGCACGATCCGGAGCTGCAGCCGCAGGCCAGCGACAAACCCGGACTTCACCATTCACTCTTTGCACTACCAGAACTGTCTTTGTTTTCACCACTAGCACTAGAATCACGCACTGTCAAACTGTGTCTGTGTTTTGTGTTTTGTGTGGGTGACTGAACGGGACTTTGGGGTTACGGGTCAAACCCGTGGATTACAAACAGAAGTGATACACGCCGCTGTATCGCTTCCAACACTATTATTATTTGCAGGTTTGCCTTAAGGCTCTGGACATTTATTAAATTAAATAAACACCCTTGCACCTGTACCAACGTTGTCTTTGTGATTACTCTGCACTGCACTCACCTGCACGTCTTTACCACTTTGCCACACGTGGTGTCAGAGTGGGATGGATTACGCAACACTGTCGGCGCTGCTGGAGCAGCTGGACAGCAGAGGGGAGGTGGAGGAGAGACGGAGAGAGGAGAGGTACATCGCGCTGATCGAGAGGGTCGGGCTGGCAATACCTCCCACAGCGTCAGCAGAACGCAGCTTCGTAGCGCCCAAAGCGAGGACGCACAAAATGACGGCGGAAGATGACCCAGAAGCATACCTGGTGGCATTTGAGCGGCTGGCTACCACCACGTCATGGCCCCGACAGTTCTGGGCAAGCCAGCTGGGACCCTGCCTGATTGGGGAAGCGCAGGCAGCATACCAGGCGATGGGGGATGACGACGCCGCTCAATATGACCTGGTGAAACTGGCTATTCTCCGCCGTCTTAACATTATGGAGGAAACGCACCGAGTGAGGTTCAGGGAGTACAGGAGGTCCCCGAACGTACGCCCCAGGGTGGTCGCACAGAAGCTCTGTGACCACATGATACATTGGCTCACCCCGGCGCTAAAAACAACTGCCCAGATGGGGGAGGCCATCGTTATCGAGCAGTTTTGTCATGTGGTCGGCGCCGAGACCCAAGCATGGATACGGCGCCACAACCCCGACACCCTGGAACAGGCAGTAAAACTCGCCGAGGACTTCGAGGACTCCCTGGTATCCGTCCAGACTGGGCTACTCACCCCGCCACTTCAACGGAGCGGCTGAGCCCCACCTCCTCTCTCTGCTCCACCAACCCCACCACCGGGACCGGTTCAACGACCTCCAAGAGCACCGACCCCAATGGGCAACCTTGCCTCCTCTTCATGGAGACCAAGGTTGGCCCCCAGCTGGGGTAGAGGTGCTACCCCTGCCCCGTTGCCATGCCAGCAGCGGGACAGACCATTTAATACTATACCCTCCTTTCCCCCTACCTGTTTTAGGTGCCGCCAGCCGGGACATCAGGCTAGGTCATGCCCATCTGTGATGGAGTGTGATGTGGCGGTCTGTAATCTGGCATCTGAAGAGGGTAAGCGAGGGAAAAATGGTCGGGAGGGGCCTTGTATTGTTAAGGTGATTTTTGGAAATGTGAAAACCCATGCATTAGTGGACACAGGGTGTGGTCAGACCTTAATTAGAGCATCTCTCTTAGGCGGTATATTGTGGCAGCCACAAGGTCAGGTGGCGATCTCCTGTATCCATGGAGACACGGCAACATACCCTACAGTAAAAGCATATTTATCGGTCGGTCTCTCCTCTGTTCCGGAAGAAAAAAACAAACAAAGAGAGAAGGCTGCGGAAATGGGAGGGAGCGTTAATGAGACAAGGCTGGGGGCTGGTGGGAGCCTGCTATAACGGTGAAAAATGTCAGTCAAAGGGGGTCGGAATGCAGTGTGACCGAGAGGGCGAGGTTACTGGGCCATCAAGGGCAGATGTTACTCCCGCCCCGCTCAAGGTACCGGACATGTGGCACTCAAATGTGAACCTAGTGTGGAAGCAGAAAAATGACCCATCACTGGTGCACATTTGGGGACAGGTCCGGTCCATTGAAGGTAAGGATGTTGAAGGCGCTGGGGCACTAGTATTTCCATACTTCATTATCAAGGGGCAATTACTATATAGGGTAAACCTGGCCACGGGCACAGGACATCCTGTAACACAATTATTGGTTCCCCCGTCTTGTCGACTGGAGGTCATGAGGCTGGCGCATGATATCCCTTTGTGGGGCACCTCGGAGTTGACAAGACAAGGGAACGGATATTGGCTCGATTCTTTTGGCTAGGTCTTTATAAGGAAGTGTCGGAATATGTAGCCACATGCCCAGACTGCCAGCGAGTAGCGCCGGGTCAAGTGCGCCCCGCCCCTTTGGTCCCACTGCCGATTATATCCACCCCCTTTGAACGCATCGCAGTGGACATAGTCGGCCCTTTGCTACCTTCTGACTCCGGGTATACGCATATCTTAGTGGTGGTAGATTACGCAACGCGATACCCGGAGGCAGTTCCATTGAGGTCCACTAGTGCTGCTGTGATAGCCAAAGAACTAGTGCAGATTATGGCAAGAGTAGGGATCCCTAAGGAGATATTGACTGATCATGGAACTCATTTCTTGTCAAATACGCTACAGCAAGTATATAAATTACTAAAAATACGTCCCATCAGAACGTCGGTTTATCATCCACAGACGGACGGATTGGTGGAACGTTTCAATCAGACTCTAAAGGCGATGCTGAGACGATTTGTGAATCAAGAGCAAAAACATTGGGCATCGCTTCTTCCCTACCTCCTTTTTGCAGTGAGAGAGGTGCCGCAGAGTTTGACAGGGTTCTCCCCCTTCGAGCTCTTGTACGGCCGACAGCCTCGCGGCATTCTCGATCTGTTGAGAGAGGGGTGGGAGGAGCACAAAGGCTCGTCCAAAAATGTAGTGCAGCATGTGCTCCTACTCAGAGATCGCCTAGATTTGGTCGGTCGTTTGGCCCAAGACAATCTCAGATCGGCTCAGCATCGACAACAGCAGCATTACAATCAAAATGCATTAATCCGAACTTTTCGGCCTGGAGACAAGGTAATGCTGCTACTTCCCTCATCAGAATCCAAACAATGTGCTAAATGGCAAGGGCCATATGAGGTGATTCGGGCTATAGGAAAGGTGAATTACGAAATTAGACAGCCCGATCGCTGTAAGAAAAAAAATTTACCACATAAATTTATTAAAGCCTTGGCAGGCAAGAGAGGTTTTATTCATAGCCCCAAGCAATATAGAGGATGATTTAGGGCCCGAGCTAGAACCCTCTGGCACAAAGAACATTTCAATGGGGGAACAGTTACTTCCTGATCAGCAACGTGAACTATGCAGGTTAATTGAGGAATTTAGCGATGTTTTTTCTAACACGCCCGGTAGAACCAACCTTGCTGAATATGACATTATCTCTCCCCCAGGTGTCACAGTGCGAGAGAGACCTTATCGGATCCCGGAAAGTCGACGGAGTGGCGTTCGCAAAGAGGTATGGGACATGCTCGAACTTGGGGTGATTGAGCCTTCCAGGAGCGAGTGGTGCAGTCCAATTGTGATAGTGGCCAAAAAGGACGGCACCAACCGCTTCTGCGTTGATTTCCGCAAGGTAAACGCTATTGCCAAGTTTGATGCGTATCCCATGCCTCGGGTCGACGAACTTCTAGATAGACTGGGGACGGCAAGGTTTATTTCCACTCTGGACCTGACGAAGGGATATTGGCAGATCCCGTTAACTCGTAGTTCTAGAGAGAAAACCGCATTTTCAACACCAGAGGGGCTGTTTCATTTTACAACCATGCCGTTTGGGTTACATGGTGTGCCTGCTGCCTTCCAGAGACTGATGGACCAGGTTTTACACCCACATCGTGAATATGCGGCAGCGTATATTGATGATGTGGTTATTTACAGCTCCACCTGGCGAGAGCATTTGGCTAGGATCACAGCCGTCCTTCAGTCTCTAAGGGCAGCCCGGCTGACAGCTAACTTGCGAAAATGTGCGTTTGCCAAGAAAGAAACACAATATTTGGGATTTGTAATGGGGAATGGCAGGGTGAAACCCGTTGTCTCCAAGGTCCAGGCCTTGGTAGACGCGGCAATCCCCAAAACCAAGGCTCAAGTGAGGTCGCTATTGGGGTTAGCCGGTTATTACCGTCGCTTTATCCCCGAGTATGCCACAGTGGTTAATCCCTTAGTTGACCTCACCAGAAAGAGCGCACCAAATTCTATTAAGTGGTCAGAAGAATGTCAGGGGGCGTTTGATATTGTTAAACAGAGACTTTGCCAGGCCCCTGCTCTCATCACTCCAGACTTCACTAAGAGATTCATCCTCCACACCGATGCTTCAGATGTCGGTTTGGGTGCAGTCCTGTCCCAAATGGTAGGCAGAGTAGAACATCCGATTCTGTACATAAGTAAAAAAATGCTCCCTCGGGAGCGCAACTACTCCGTCGTCGAAAAAGAGTGTTTGGCCATTAAATGGGCTACTCACTCTTTGAGATACTACCTGCTGGGACAGTCATTTGATCTCGTCACTGACCACGCCCCACTCAAGTGGCTAAGCACAATGAAGGACAGCAATGCCTGGATAACTCGGTGGTATCTGGCATTGCAGCCCATGTACCATATGGTACACCGTGCAGGGAAAGACCACCAAAATGCGGATTATTTTTCCCGGGAGGGGGGAGTAATGGGAAAGGTAGGTTTAGCCGACTGTTCCTTCGGCTCCACTCTGAGCGGTGGGATATGTGACAGAGATCGAATGAGTCTTGGTGTTAGATCTCCCTCTCGACCTGTGAGGGCATGGTGTACGAGGAACAGAGTACCCTTAATGAAATGGCACGACAATTTATTCCGTAGGGTAGATGGAAGTCGGTCATTTCGGAAGGGGGCGGAGCCACGGCACCCCAGCTCAGTGACCCGGACGGTAAGCGGCGTGGCATCCGAGGACTGGAGGAGCGGATGCGCTCGTTAACCTCGGGGTCATGGGCGAGGGTATAAATAGGGGGCATGGTTTGAGTGATCTGTTCCTTTGTATATGGTTAAACTAACTAACCGAGAAGGAGCCCGTAGCGTGAAGAATTGTGAGTGTTTTCGTGTCTGTGTCTAAACCCTGTGTGTCTTGTGTATTATTTAGCCACTGAAGGATACTGAGCACGATCCGGAGCTGCAGCCGCAGGCCAGCGACAAACCCGGACTTCACCATTCACTCTTTGCACTACCAGAACTGTCTTTGTTTTCACCACTAGCACTAGAATCACGCACTGTCAAACTGTGTCTGTGTTTTGTGTTTTGTGTGGGTGACTGAACGGGACTTTGGGGTTACGGGTCAAACCCGTGGATTACAAACAGAAGTGATACACGCCGCTGTATCGCTTCCAACACTATTATTATTTGCAGGTTTGCCTTAAGGCTCTGGACATTTATTAAATTAAATAAACACCCTTGCACCTGTACCAACGTTGTCTGTGTGATTACTCTGCACTGCACTCACCTGCACGTCTTTACCACTTTGCCACAGTAATACATGTAAAAATAAAATGCATTTTAAAATTACCTTCACTGATATGTTTGTGAAAAAAGTCTTTGACTGCTGTGTATCCATGCTTGCCTCTCGTTTGCCTGTGCTTGCCCAAGCGTCAGCATTTCCTCATGACAGACCATGCTATAGTCCACCCATTGAACCCAGATACATAGTTGAGTGATATCCCAATTAGCAGTTGACTCATCTAATGCCATGCTAAAAGCCAGGATTGATTTGATTGCAGCAATCAGACAGTTAGAAATGTGATCAGATATATTGGTAATGTGCCATGCTACCGTGTCATTGCTCAATTGCAGGTCGTGAATTTTACAGATCACCTATGTTCTCTCATGTTATCTAACAAAATGTCATATGCTTCACTAAAAGTCAATTGCAGACTGTTTTTCATTATTTCAAGTTCCCGTTTTCGCTTGTTACTATTGAATGGATATTGGCGCAGTTCACTTAAATGCATTTCACTGTGGCGTTGTACATTGCATTTTTTGCAAACTGCAATTCGTTTTTTTCAAAACAAAACAAAAGTTTCTTGTTATTTTCAATTACAAACTGGCACACACTAATGTTGGCTGATTACTTTCTTTTGGTTTGTTGGTGTCAGAAGCTGCTTTAGGCTCTCAGAGTAACTCTGGTAATACATGTATCCGTTATGAAACGCAGCAGTTAAAAAAGCATCAGTAGGCCCTATCAAAATATATTGCTGAGCTATTACTATAGTTGCCGCATATTTATCTCCGCTGGGAGAGTCCAAATAAAAGCCATGAAAGGGGGGTTTTGAGAAAACATCGCTTCAAGTGGGAAAACAAATCCTGTATGATAAAATCACCCCTTGGTCTGTTTGTGTATCTTACCAGTTATCAAGTGATCTGAAAACAAAATCCAGGCATTGTTTTTTTAAAATGACTGGAAATGTTAAGTCTCGTAGCTCAATAGGTGAAAATATATGCAGGCCGCAATAAGAGGTGTCAACTCCAACCTCCATCTCAGTCTCCTGTCAACCAGAAAAGCAACACACCCCTACTTTACCCTTTTACAGTAAGAGAATGTGGTCTGCAAGCATCTGCATTAAAAATAATCAAAAGTGGGATAAAAGCAACTTGGCAGTGGCAAAGCCAATTGATTGGCACAAGCCTTGTATTTCTCACTTTCTCAGGCCCCCAGATCCACTGCTTTTGGCCTGGAAGTGATTAGTGCAGTGTGACAGAGATTGATTGATTCTTGGTGTTAGATCTCCCACCTGCGAGGCAGCTGCATAAAGGGAATAGAATACCCTGGACTAAATGGCACAACAGTGTATTCCCAGGGTTAGGTGGAAGTCGGCCATCTAGAATAGGGACAGAGCTATGGTACACGAAACCAATGACCCGGACGAGAAATGGCATGGCATCTGCAGATTGGAGGAGCGGATGTGCTCGTTGACCAATGGTTACGTTAAATGACCAGAAGGAGAACCTGTGCTGTGAAACGTGAGTGTTTTGTTTGGTTTTGTTTGTCGTTAATAATACTGTTTGAAATTATTTGGACAGCTAACACGATCTAGAGCTGTTGCCAAAGGCCAGCACTAAACCCGGATCAACAACACAGCAATTTTTTCGTCACTAAAGAACTGTATTCACCACAAGCAGTAGAGCATGCACTGTGGACTGGTGTTTGTGTTTGTGTATGTGTTATATGGGGGTGAACTGAAACAGGACTGTTATTATTTCGCGGCAAACCCGCAGATTATAAATAAGCAATACACGCCACTGTATTGCTTCATTAACATTGTTATAGTTTACTGCTGTTAGCCATCAGGCATTGGATTATACAATTGAACCTTCATTGCACTTGATTTATCATTCTTTGTCTGATTATTGATCACCTGCACACTGTTAACCACTTTGCCACATGCAGCGATCTCACATTACATTGCTTTGTCCTTCGTTACCTTCTTTGTCAGACTCATGTTGGCTTTGAAAAAAAAGCCTTCCCCTATGGAGTCATCAGCAGCAGTAACTGTCTTCCTTAAGCAGTGTCTCCTGGCAGGTGTTGCACCTGTAGGCTGTGATTAAGACATTTCCATGATCCCACTGGGCCTTCCCTTGTCTGTTTCACTGGACTTGCATCATCTCTGCTTGGGCAAGACACAGAAATACATGCCTGGGACTGAATGCACTTGTAGCTGATGAGAAATGAGGAGGTCTGACTTTGAATATGCTGGTAATTTAAAGACATAATACAGTGTGACCCTGTGGCAATGTGCCCTGCCCCTGTGTGCATTTGTGTGTTATATGTTGTATGTTGCGTGCGTGTGTTAATGTTGGTGTATAGAGATTGGTACACGGGATATAAACGGGTCTGTGTTTCACGTGTACTTAATGTAGATTTGTATTTAGGCACGAGGAGGGCACAAATCACTTCACGTGCTGGTTAAATGTAATATGTGAGCACGGGGTTGCACAGAATTAATTCACGTGCTGGGATTCAAGTGAATAATTAATTAGTAATTGAATCCCAGCACAACAGTATATATAGATGCACATTTCTGTCACTCGGGTTGGGTGTTCGGTGAGTGGAGAACGGGATTGGAGCGGAGGTAAATGTTAATGAAAAGAGTAAGAATTAGTAGTTGTTTTCACTCACCGTGTTTGTTTGTCTCTCCATGCACCGTTTGTTAAGTGTTTAGTACGTTTTGTTTGTCTGTTTATTTTGGCGCAAGTGCCGTGTCCAGTGTTTTTGTCTGTTCAAACCTTTTATTTTCTGTTCTGTTATTAAATGCTGAGCGAAAGCATTCGCTCAGCTTCACCAAACCACACATCTCTGTCTGTTTATTTCCTGCTTCTGGTCTGACGCCACCCACTCCGGCCGTCTTTGTGACACGTGGTGTCCTGCGTGGGATCTACAGCGCCTCCAGGACTCAGGCCAGAGCAGGAACCGCATATTTGGATAAAAAAAAAAAGAGGAAATATGGCAGAAGACGCCATCAAACTGCGGGACTGGATCCGGGAAAATGCTGGGCTGGAGGCCCAGTCGATACCAGTAGCCGCCTGGTTCCTGCGGTTGATGGACAGGGAGAGATGGGAGGCTTACGCAAGGGAACAGACCCTAAGCACCTGGGAGGAAGGTGTGGGGTTGGTCCTCAGCTACCTGGAGGCAGTTATAAGTGGAACAGCAGCCCAGGTAGCAGGTCCACCAGCAGAGGAAGAATGCCTGCTGTCCCCGTCTCCACCAGCAGAGGAAGAATGCCTGCTGGTTTTGCCTCCACAGCCCAAGCGGGAGGAGCCCGAACGTCCTACGCCTGAGTGGGAGGAGCCGAACGTCCTACGCCTGAGTGGGAGGAGCCCGAATGTCCTACGCCTGAGTGGGAGGAGCCCGAACGTCCTACGCCTGAGTGGGAGGAGCCCGAACGTCCTACGCCTGAGAGGGGGGAGTCGGTGCGTCCACAGCCCGAGAGGGGGGAGTCGGTGCGTCCACAGCCCAAAAGGGAGGAGTCGGTGCGTCCACAGCCCAAAAGGGAGGAGTCGGTGCGTCCACAGCCCAACAGGGAGGAGTCGGTGCATCCACTGCCCAACAGGGAGGAGTCGGGGCATCCACAGCCCAAAAGGGAGGAGTCGGTGCGTCCACAGCCCGAAGAGAGGGAAGTCGGGGCTTCCACAGCCCTAGGACCCAAGCTGCCAGCAGAGGGAGAATACCTGCTGGTTCCACCTCCACCAGCAGAGGAACAAGGCCTGCTGTCCCAGTGTCCACCATCTTCACCGGCAGGAGCAGAGCAGCAGGAGCTGCCTCTGCCTCCGCCACCACCACTTCCAGGAGCAGAGGAGCAGGAGCTGCCTCTGCCTCCGCCACTGCCAGAAGCAGAACAGCAGGAGCTGTCTCTGCTTCCCGTACCTCCACCACGGGGAGTACGGTGGCCGGAGCCCCAGAAAGGGGAGCTGTCGGCCACGAAGAAGGGGGAGGAGGTCTGGAGACCACCAACCCCAGCAGCAGTTTCGCTGCCGGAGATCGTGGGGGAGGTCCGGAGACCTGCTCCCACTGCAGCAGTTTCGCTGCCGGAGATCGTGGGGGAGGTCCGGAGACCTGCTCCCACTGCAGCACTTGTGCTGCAGAAGATACTGTGGCCGGAGCCCCGGAAGAGGGAGCTGCCGGCTACGAAGAAGAGGGGAGGTCAGGAGACCATTCCCCAAGCAGCTTTTCCGCTGCCAGGACTGCCCCGGCTGAAGGAGTCAGTCTGGGAGCTGACAGCATGGCCAGTAGCAGCCTGGCTACTGGCAACATTGCCACCTGTGGGCCCCTGGAAGCCTCCCTTCCCAGCCCGAGACTTTGGCCTGGACTGCTGGATTTTTAAGGGGGGAGGTGGCCATTGAGGCCATGTGTGCTGCGCACAAGGCGGGGTATATGTGGCAATGTGCCCCGCCCCTGTGTGCATTTGTGTGTTATATGTTGTATGTTGCGTGCGTGTGTTAATGTTGGTGTATAGAGATTGGTACACGGGATATAAACGGATCTGTGTTTCACGTGTACTTAATGTAGATTTGTATTTAGGCACGAGGAGGGCACAAATCACTTCACGTGCTGGTTAAATGTAATATGTGAGCACGGGGTTGCACAGAATTAATTCACGTGCTGCGATTCAAGTGAATAATTAATTAGTAATTGAATCCCAGCACAACAGTATATATAGATGCACATTTCTGTCACTCGGGGTTGGGTGTTCGGTGAGTGGAGAACGGGATTGGAGCGGAGGTAAATGTTAATGAAAAGAGTAAGAATTAGTAGTTGTTTTCACTCACCGTGTTTGTTTGTCTCTCCGTGCACCGTTTGTTAAGTGTTTAGTACGTTTTGTTTGTCTGTTTATTTTGGCGCAAGTGCCGTGTCCAGTGTTTTTGTCTGTTCAAACCTTTTATTTTCTGTTCTGTTATTAAATGCTGAGCGAAAGCATTCGCTCAGCTTCACCAAACCACACATCTCTGTCTGTTTATTTCCTGCTTCTGGTCTGACGCCACCCACTCCGGCCGTCTTTGTGACAAACCCCTACCCCCTTAAGCCTTTAAACCACTGTAACAAATGCACAGCCTTTTGTAATAAAGGGCTGACGCCAGGACTTTGTCATGTGCATCTGTGCTTGAACTGCTATTGCAGTGCACTCTGCAAATCATGTGCAGGACTGAGTGAACGACCCCACAGCTGTGCTGTTCACATGGGAATCGATCTGTCTGCAGTCTTTTGTTTTACTGTTTGGGACTATGCATGCAACTCTTCACCAGCAAAGACCCCTACAGTGCACAGGGATTCAGGCGCACCTGGCAAGAGCTCTGGGGACGATGTGCGGACAGCCTCCTGATTGGATTGGGGGGATTATAAAAATAGCAGCCTGTGTGTTAGCTGTGTGGTGTGTTAGAGAAGTGCTGTTTGTAGTTGCTGTGAAGAACTTGCTGAATTGCTGTAACCTGCTATAACAATAAAAGCGTTATTGTTTGGAAGATTCCTGCTGCCACAGTTTGTTACTCCTTCGCTAATTTATTACAATATGATCAATTGGCAAAACATTATTACTGTGGTAATGTTTTGATATGACATACAAATAGCATTACATTACAGAAGTATGGGACCATATCAGGACCAGTGTGCAATCATATAAGTATCAAAGTACCAAATTAATATTTACAATAGCAAAAGCCTAGCAAAATAAAATAAAGCTTAGTGAAAGCATGGTAAAATATAGGTGAAGCACAGTGATGTCCAGAGATGTATAGCAAAGCATAGAGCATATAAATAATGTTTTTGCCTGGCCTCTCTCAAGCAGACTGCCAGTTCACTGATGTTCACTGTGCTATATGTGGAGACTACCAAACTCAATTAGCCAACTGCACCAGTTAGTCATTAACAAAGGGATTTTAAGAATAGTCTGATTGCATGCAAGCCAAGACACAGTATATAGATAGACCATTATTTTCTAAAGTGATTCACTGGTTATCCATGCATGAAAGGTGGTTCATAATATTTATCTAAAGAGTGGTAGCCTAAAGCCCAGAGCTGAGGGGTTCGTTGACAAGATTTGTGTTAGGGAATACCACCTTTCTTTTCTATAGTGACAGTGTCTGTTTGTGTTTCCGAGCTGCTGGGCTCCCTCTGTGGGGTCTGCTTCTGTCACTTCACCCTTTCGTCCAAGCCTGGTCTGCAGGGAATGTCATTAGGAGCAAAAACATGCTTTCTGTCACTTGGTCTCACATCATAACTCCTTGGCATTTTTTGTGTCTTTGTACAGAACTTACTGATGTGGAAGATAAAGCCAATGATATCAAAATAGTCTTCTGCTATTCCTACAGTTTTATAATTCAATACTTCTCCTGCATGCATTGCATATCATGATACAAGAAGCTCCTGTACAATATATTGAGAATAGTGCATGTGGTAGTGTGTGATTTGAGAATTTGGTCTGATAAATGAGAATTTAATGCCCACCCTCGGGGTGGGAGGGTTGGATAAACCCCTTGGGCTTCAGCCTCAGGTTTATGTAGCATCCCACCCCTCAGGTGAGCATTAAAATTCTCATTTATTACACACTACCCTGTGCAGTATTTTATAATCTCTGGGGAGCAATTTTTTTCCTGGTTGAGAAGCGAGCGATAAAAGACAGCAACTATGTGAGGTATGGTTTGAATTCCTTACAGTTTGAGAACAGCTCGCGCTGGCTGGGGTCGCGCTCTGTTACTAGTGTTAATGAGGGAAATATCAACTGGATGAGCACATTGAAAACATTTAACACATATATCAATCAATAAATCAATCAATCAATCGTTATTTTATGTAGCGCCTTTCATAGTGGACCACCATCACAAAGCGCTTTACAAGATGCAGTAACAAGAAAATCCATAATACTTTAAATACAGAGAAATGCATAATACATGACATACAGTAAAAAAATGCATAATACATGACAGTAGCATAATACATTAAATAGTAGCAACAACACTGCAGCTAATAGCAGATATCAGGCTCAAAGAGCATGAAAAGCAAGAGAGAACAGATGGGTGTTGATTTAAAGCGAGCGACGGTAGGAGCATCACGCAACAAAGCTGGGAGAGAGTTACAAAGCATTGGAGCCATGAAGCTGAACGAGCGTTCTCCAAGTGTGGTGCACTTTTGTTGGGGATAACAAGCAGGCCAGAGTCAAAGGACCTCAGTTTGCGGGCAGGGACATAGCGGGTCAGCAAGTTGAGGACCTCCAGACCTGTGTGATGAAGGGCATTGTAGGTGAGCAGGAGAGTTTTGAAAGTAATCCTGAACTTTACAGGTAGCCAGTGCATTTGGGAAAGATGGGGGGTGATGTGATCACGTTTTTTACATCTGGTAAGGATCCTGGCAGCGGCATTCTGAACTAGCTGCAGTCGGTTTATTGTGCATGCCAGGAGACCACCATATAGAGAGTTGCAGTAAGTCAGTCGAGAGGAGACAAATGCATGACAAAGTATCTCCGCATCTGGGAGGGAAAGGTAAGGACGGACATTGGAGATGTTTCAAAGATGGTAGAAGTTAGATTTGACCACGGAGGAGATGTGGGCATCAAAAGAGTTTGCTATGTATATATTGAAATCATATTTTTTGGGGTTAAAAAACAATTATATTTTCCCTTTGTTTAACTGAGGTGAACCATACAACCTCACAACAGATGCAGTCCCTCTTGTTTACAGCAACCACACTTTTAAAATACTTTATTTTAATGTAGGTTCTGATGGAATGGAGTTTGTGCACCTGTATGTATACTTTTAAAACAAATGTGCATTTAAAACTAGGGTTGCCACTTGGTGCCATTATTATGGAACAGGTCAGGTTTTCAGATCACCTCTCTAAATTACAAATTTACAAGTAAAGTGAGTGTGAATTGTGTGAACAGCCTCGCTAAATGAACTGACTTGTTTTACTTACTAGTTACCTCGCACACCTGCCAGGTGCAGGACTACTTCCTGCAAGGATTGTTTCCATCAATCAGGCCTATACCGCTTGCTGATTTACTTATTTGACTGGGCAGGACTGTGCGAAGGTGGAAGAAATTTTAAATAAATAAAAACTGGACCACATTAACTGAGAGTGTGGGCGAGTGGAAAGTTCTCTAAGATGACTGAAGTTTAACAGATATATTTTTTTTACTATATACATTTTCAAGCAATAGTATTTTAATCCATCTTGTTATGATTATCAGGATGGGATTCCCAACACAATTTCGCAATGAAATACATTTGATGAAGCTGCTCACACAATTCACATTTGCTTTACATGTTGATTTAAATTGATTAATTTGTGGTTTAGAGGAAGTTACGAAAAAAATCCTGATTTTTAAAGTGAGGCCAGGTGGAAACCTTTTTTAAAGCACATATAATTATATAAAAAAAATATATTGTGCAGGGTCTTCACCCTGTCACACACCAACCGTTTTCTCAGTCTGTATCTGTTTATCTTCAGATGAGGTTATTAAGATAAATATATTTTAAGGGTCATAGAAAATTAACAGCTGTAGTCTTTCTATTCAAATACAATGTTAAAGCTCTTTTAAATTCTTGCATGTCATTAGGATGCAAATCAATGGGGGATTCAATCAGGTTATATGGAAATAGTAATTAATATTTCTGCATAAATGTAGGAAGAATAAATGTGGTTGAAATACAAATATCTGATGGAAGATAATTACATGACTCATAAAGCTCATAGGAGACGCAGTGATTAGTCCCCATCTTATTGAATTAGCAAAATTGCTTAATGAAATTAGCAGAATCTTATGCAATGTTCCTGTCTTTGTTTATTTTGTGTTATTCAGGTTCCAACATACATGGATACATGTCTCCATTACCAGAGTCAATCAGTTGCCGGATTGTGAAAAAACAGCACTTTTACCTTATAACATCCTCTCTTTCAAAGCATCCATTTCCTCTGCAGAAATCTTTGAGATTATTCATTGGTTTGGGTTAGCAATGGACCAAAAGTCAAATTGTGGGTAATTTAAAAGAATGTCCAGTCACCCTTTAAAAAATAGGTCTTGTATGGCATTTACTAAACAAATCTAATATTGCATATTTCTCACCATTCAATGTGTTAATCTGTCTAAAACGTATGCATTAGTATGCCCAGAATTAGCATCTATTTCTCAGTCTGCAGTCAACATAAACTCCTAGATCTTTTTCATAGATTCCTTCTTCAATTTCAGTATCTCCCATATGGTATTTATAATGCACATTTTTATTGCCTGTGTGCAGTACCTTACATTTTTCTATATTAAATGTCATTTGCCATGTGTCTGCCCAGTTCTGAATGCTGTCTATCATTTTGAATGACCTTTGCTGCTGCAACGGTGTTTGCCACTCCTCCTATTTTTGTATCGTCTGCAAATTTAACACGTTTGCTTACTATACCAGAATCTAAGTCATTAGTGTAGATTAGGAAGAGCAGAGGACCTAATACTGATTCCTGTGGTACTCCACTGGTTACCATATATCAGAGGAAGGGCAGCAAAGTCCTTGGCACACAGAAAAGAAAAGTGCGTCATTCGTTTGTCGCATCGCATCTGGTGTGTAGAGGCCTTTACTCTAAAACAATGTGTAAATACAGTGAAGCATTAGGATATGCAATGCCTGGCCACTTTACTGTGTGCATTTCTATCCTCTTGGATTTAGTGGGGTTGAGGCCTTTATTGACCATTTTACCACACCTACTGACTAAATATCTTGTCATGTTAAATAGAGCAAAATATTTATATGATATATTAATTATTACTAGGCAAATATTTCAATCACAAGGCCATCTTACAAGGGAATATGTACCCCAAAATATGATCAATTTTTGGAAAAGAAAATATTTTTGTGAAATACTGATGAATTCATTTATATTTAACAATAATTTGGTAGAAAGCATTTCTAAAAAGTGTCATTACCGGAACAGTTCCGTCATTACCGAAACAAAATAAGTTGTTACGGTAATAACTGTTATGACAATTTTAAGAATGTTTATGAATTTATAAAAATCTGAGGCCTACACATTCTGACCTTGCCTAACTTTGAACATGTAAATCATTAAATAATTCTAACCTATAATCATTTGTTTCATAAAACATTTAATCATAGCAGAATAGCATGTACGGTAATGACGCATAATAAACCTAATCAATGATTTTCAGACACTTGAAGTGATTTTTTTTAAAAGAAATGTTTGAAACTGATCTAGTCACCATGTGGCCATGTTGGAAATGATACCATCTCTTTTCATGATCACATGCTCAAAGAGGTGGCCTAAGGTATATTTTCACAAGGGAGCAATACACTGTTATGGTAATGACATTGAAAACTGGGAACAGGTTTTCAAAGAATTTTTATTCAAAAATAGGAACAAATATTTTAAAATACTAGTTCAACATTATAAAATGATACAACATTCCATAAAATACATTTGTTTTGATGAGAAAGTATAAGAGCTGTAAAGTGGGGACACTGAACTTTTATAAAAAAAAAAATCACCCTTAAATGTTAATATTACATAAAAATAATTATGCATATTTGCTAAATGTTAATGAAAACAGTGAAAGGAATATATGTATATTGCATCCAACAAAACTTATATTAAAAAAAATATTTAAATACACTTTACTTTGAGGTGGGGACTCAATTTGTCCCATTTCTGTAGAATGACCCTTAAACAAAAATATATCTTTCAGAAAAAAAAAGTTTTAAATTAAACATTTAAAATAATTAGTTTTCTTTAAAATAAGTCAAACTCTCATTAGCTAGATGCCTATGAGTACCAATCGTTGCTTTTCATATGACTGACATGTTTTCAACAGTGACAGTTTCTTCATATAAGAAAATCTTAGACCAACGAAATTATAGCAATTTAGATTTACTGGAATGGGCAGCGGTGTGGAGTAGTGTTTAGGGCTCTGGACTCTTGACGGGAGGGTCGTGGGTTCAATCCCAGGGGGGGGGGGGGGGGGGGGCACTGCTGCTGTACCCTTCAGCAAGGTACTTTACCTAGATTGCTCCAGTAAAAACCCAACTGTATAAATAGGTAACTGTATGTAAAAATAATGTGATATCTTGTAACAACTGTAAGTCGCCCTGGATAAGGGCGTCTGCTAAGAAATAAATAATAATAATGTTGTGAGCACCATACATTTTAACTTTGCCTTTAGTGTATAAAGGGACTGGGGATGAATGAAAATGTTTTTTTATACATGTATGTCTGCTTATCTAGTCATCAGTATTCGTAATTCAATGTTGCGATGATTAATTGATCAGGTAATCTCTAATGTCGCTGTACAAGGGGTCAACATGCCACATTTTTATTTGGTTCCTCTAATTTAATCGTCATGTCTCTGCTTGCTCTTTCACTATTAGATCAAGCTGGGACAGCCCATCAGTTACATCCAAGCCAACAGCTGCCATTTCTTAAGACATATCCATTAACATAATGGACAGCCTTTTAGTCTTTTTCTCATCACAGAGGCTACACTAAATAGGCCCACATGAGAGATAATGAGAGGTTATATGCTAAAACCAACATTCATAAGACACTTAAAGGTCATACTATACCATATAATTGCATGGTTTACCTATAATTGCTACACAGTAGTCGCTTTTGTTTTGGTTTCACTACACTTTACTTATCTTGTGATCTCGAGAAAACAAATTGAATGTTGAGATCCTGAAATAATCTAGTAATCTCAACATGACCATTTTTTATATGATTTATTTTCCATGTCACTGAATGAGACACAGTACTATACATTTAGCATACATGTAGGTATTATTTTATATTTTAAGTTTCTGACAGTGAACCAAGCTGGATTGTAATAGCAAGTGTAAAGTACAAGGCTGCAGTTCAATCTCGTACCAGGTTATATCTGCAGCTGAGTGGCTGGTGTGTTTCTTCCTGGAATGGGCCTAGATTACAATATGTGAAACTGATACTACATAGAGCTTCTTCCTCAGGAAAATCTCTCACTGGGTGGAACAGCGCAGCAGAGACACAAACAAGCAACCATTTATAAGAGGGAAGGGGGATTTGCTGTATGGCCTTCCCCTCACAGCTCTTTACAAGCAGCTGCCTTGACCTGAACAGCCCCTGAAATTCAGTCCCCAAGCAGGACTGTTGAATTGAATTGGGTAGTGGATTTTTTAAAACCACTAAACTCATTTGTTTGTCACCTGAGCCTGAGGTCCCCAGAGGTTAAACAATGTGATGCTTTGTGCTGCCCACATTTCAACTGTTTGTCAACACAACATCATGTAGCAGTGTTTCTTTAATAATTAGCATACATTAATAAAAACAAAGGCTAGACACTAGAGCAAATATAATGCATGAACTATATGTACTGTTATTTTTCAATTCCTTAACTGTACAACCTTTGGAAAACACAAGCCTGAAACTATGGGCTTTGCTAGATTTCGAGGTCTCAATAAATAAACACGCCCCTTCTCATACACTCACACACACACACACACACAGATTCTCTGTCAGGAATACCAATGGGAGCATTCCTGGGGAAACAAAGTGATTGTAAGCAGGTACGCTTGAATGCGATGTGGCATTTCTAGGCTGTTAGACATTCTGTTTGTGAGCCCACAGTGACAAAACAAAGGGGAGAGATAAAATATTAACACAGCCTTGAGGTCAGACAGGATAATTACAGAGATGCCTGCAAATCCCCACAATTGAATCATTCTTAATACATTTTTCTAACACTGTCTAATGATGATTAGTATTGGATACATGTATGCTGCATTATAACATAGTCTACATCAGTATTTGAACTGCTACCTGAAGCAATATATTCTTAGCGTCAGGCCTTTGGTGTATTGGTTTGTTTGACTCCTTTATGAATATCAATAAAGAACATACCCAAATATGGTCATCTCTTGAAAAGGAATGGCCCGGGGGGGTTGCTGTGAGCATGGAGATGTGTAGTTATAACACCTGGGCATGCGTGGTTGAGTAACTCAGGTCACAGCCCCCTGTCCAGATCTCACAGGACTTGTTAGTTAGCTCTCTTTCTGAAGACATGAGCAATCACATTATAAATGCAATGTGGCCTGCTGTTTTGAATTTGCTGGCTCTTTGATTCCAGTAATGCATTATCCATACTGAATTTACTAGCTCTATTGTCCCTGTACTGACTTATCTTAACTTTTTAAAATGTGCTTTCTCTCAGATCTCACTGCAGTGAACTTAATGTATTCTCTTCAAATGTATTTCAAGAATTTTAGTAATATACAATTGTTGAGCAAGGCAGCTTTATAGAAAATGAGTTCACCAGACCAGCACACTTGAGAAACTGTGTAAACTAACCTGATCTAAACTCATTGAAATGGCTCAAACAGAGTTTCAGACTGATAGGTGTACTAGCAATGTGATTAGAGACTTCACTGTACAATGCAGCTTAGGTTGATTCCACAGTAGGCAGTGATACAAATTGAATTTATACGGTGCACTAGCTGTTGTTGACCTGTTTGAAGAAGTGCTAGATTCACTGTGTTTCAGCTTCATACCTTATGGATATAGGTCCATGTAAATTACTTGAAATATGTGCTCATGCACAGTAAGCAGTTTTCCTTTCCTTTAAAATCTTTTGATATTTTGCTCTCTTGTCAATGCTCCGCGAGTCACGACCATAAATTGCAGTAAAAAGACTAGTAAAGGGAATGCATCGAGTTAAACTGTTAAAAAAAAAACTGAAAATATTTAAGCATTAGAAACCTGATTTCAAGGGCCCTGTATGGTAGTTTCCCTGTCAGGAAGATAAGAGCCCAAGCAGTAGACAGATGTACTACTTTACAGACAGTGTGAACGAAGGCAGTGTCCTCTAATCAGGGTTTTATTGTGATTTGAAACAGGTAAACAGCATTCCTGTTATCTTAAACATCTATAAATTACAGATCTAATGACCTTTTTAATGTCTTTCTTTCCCTCTCTTTTGCTTCAATGCTGTGAACCTTCATACAGGTTTTCCACAATAAATCCGCAGTCATTTTGTACCGTGCTTTTACAATAGTTATACTTTACATTTACCATGGTTTAACATTTTTACCATTCTTTACCATACCTCTCTGGGCTTTAAAATGCTTACCTATGCTTTATCGTGCTTTCACTGTGTTTTATTACACTTTGCAATGCTTTTACTATTATGAACTTTTATGAGGTGTTGTGTTCAAGATTTTAAATTTACATTACACTTTTGAGATGCCAACTAGACAAAGACAGAACCGGAAGATGTTCTGCTGATCTTCTGTTTAAGTATGCAGAACAGTGGGGTTATCTGGCTATGAACCAATTGCACAGCACTGTTCATATATTGTACTCACAAGATAGAACATTGGAATGTTTGATCTGTATATGAACTCTATTCTTAGCATAACAACATGTACTATAGAATGTTAGAATCTGGTTGTATTCTAGTTTAGTAATAGGATCATAGAAATAACCATAAGAATAACCTTGTATTGGGAAGCCACAATATTGCTTTTTATTCTCACCAGACCCGTTAGTTATCGCTTATGAATGCAAACTTGCTTAGCTTACAGGACTTCCTTGAAAAGGGGATTTTAATCTCAATGAACCCATCCTGGGGAAATAACTTTTTAATAACAGAAAAAGTAATAGCAATACAAAATCAGAATTTGAATACGATGGGGATTTGAAATGAAAACAGACAGTGGGTAAGCCTTCAATTACTGAGGCGCTTTAAGACTCAGGAAGAAATATTGGCACGGTACGGTGTATAATGCTTTTTTAATGAACTGAATAACTAAAGGTGTATCATTTTTTTGAGGGATACCTCTGGGATCTGGCACGTGTACAAGGCAAATTGTCAACTTCCCGAGCCTGACCACTATGGTTATCCCTGTTATACCACAAGAATAAAATAAATACATTAATTTAATGATTTATTTAGCAGACACCTTTATCCAAGGCGACTTATGGTGTGTGAACTATGCATCAGCTGCAGAGTCACTTACAATTATGTCTCACCCGAAAGACGGAGCACAAGGAGGTTAAGTGACTTGCTCAGGATCACACAATGAGTCAGTGGCTGAGGTGGGATTTGAACTGGGGACCTCCTGCTTACAAGCCCTTTTCTTTAACCACTGGACCACACAGCCTCATTTAACACTGAAGTTCATACTAGAATGTTTACATATGTGTGTGGACTGTGACCAGCAGAACCATGTGAGTGTTGGAAGTTCATCTTCTGCACAGCTCACTCCATTCCAGTCCTAACTAACTCCCACTTAATTGATCTTCTCTCATCTCCTCCCTTAATGAATGGCATCACGGCCCAGCCACCAATGGAGTTCGTTCCTATGGAGTTTGTTCCTTTAAGGCTAAACCCGCTGTGTGCTCCACAGCGGGTTTAGCCCTAAACAACCCATTAAAACAATGCAAACTGGCAGGTATTCATTTAGTAATGACCCTCCATGATTATGCAAGTCCAGTGAACTCCCCCAGCTAGCCTTAGGGTTCTCTGTGAACCAGTCAGAAGCTACTGGCAATCACCGCTAAATGAGTCAAGTGGTTATGTAGGGGCTACCCCACCAGGATCGCTATTAATGTATGCTAAAAGTCACAAATCTGTTCTTAGCTATTTATGTTGGTAGCCCCTCAATTTAGCAATATGTTTCAAAAGAATAAAGGTTGTTTACTGATGCATGCTGTTGATGTATAAAACATAAAAATAAATACTGCAGAACCAATTACACCAGAGAAACAGATGGAAGAAATATTGAAGTGATAGGGAATGAAAGATAATTAGGAGGTATTGTTTAAACAGTCTCTTTCAATCCACAACAGTAACATGCATTTAAAACCATCTCAAATGCCTCATTGAGCTTTATGAAAGCTTTGTTAATGTTTAATTTCAGCCACCTTGAAATGGAAAACAAAGTTTGTGCCCTAATGGGCCTTCAGTTTGGAAGCAAGAAACAAAGTATATAAAGATGAAAGTGAATTATAGTGTGGCTTGGGTAGTATGAACATACAGACACCCATAGTAAGGTTCATTAAAGGATATCCATAGCTTAGCCCTTACCATGACAATTCCACTAACAATGGAGTGCTGCAGTGGCACACAATGGGAATATTTCAGCAGCAGTGATATTACAATGGAATTCACCATGGTACTGTCTGCTGATACTGTAGCACTGCAGTGGTAATAAATCACCTAAATGTAATAGATGTGTTAGCATGCTGTTAACAAAATCTAGCCATAGGCAACACAGTGGTATCCCTGCAGAACCACCAATAGTCAAAATAAACATTCTTTAAAGGTTGGCAGTCACATGGAGTATCAGTGGAAAAAGGTTGCAGTACTGCATAATGATACAATGAAGCTGTGAGGGTTATATCCAGCACTATTTAGCCTGTGGGGTTTATTCTACTGATAACAGTCTAATACTGGCACTATATACATCATTAAAATAGGACCCTTTTTTTGGCGAGACATGGTGACACGGTGGCAACAAACTTGGTCTAACAGTTTACTAAATACATTTTTTTGCAAGTTTTCCCTTCTCTTGGCCGCAGTTTGAATGTTTCTGTCTCCCTGCTCCTCCAAAGTGAACAGATGCCCAGCTTAGCGTTAACTTTGGAGGACCAACTGGCTGGGCTACCTCCCCCACCATGGGGTAAAAAAACTCTATGTCCCTTTCCCCAACGGTGATTTAAATTTATATCCGTGACTAGAAAATAAAAATAACTCATCTAGTTGATGCCATGCAGATTGAAACGCATTCGTGTAACTGTAAATGCAGTTTTATTGTCATCTCCAGTCAGGAGTTAGAAGGAATGACTGCAATTACTGTGAAGCCAAATATAAAGCATAGTACCACCAATGACACGGCCATTAAGAGACAGAAAGCAATGCTTTTATTAATGCACATATTATGCAGTACCAGTATACAATGTTATCATTTATTATCTTGAGTACCAGTACCCAGCCTCATACATGCTTGTGGTAAGGAGGGCTGGTGGTGAAGTCAGACCCGGAAGAACACACAGTACTGAGGGTAAAAAGAATGGAAATCCACATCAGATTGGGTAATGAATGCGCTGCAGCGCTTTTATTAAATAAACAAAAAAAAAGGGTGAACAAACGAAAAACACTCTGACAAAACAAACAGACAGACAAACAAACAGGGGATGAACACTAAACAAACAAGTGTTTCCAGCAAGAATAGCAATTGTTATTTTAATTCTCAATTTTATTCTCCTTCTCTCTCTCCCGTTCTCACCCTGAACACCCAACACCGAGTGAGTGAAACACTGCATCTTTTATGCAGCTGTATAGACTCGATTGCTAATCCATCATTCAATTGGAATCTCGGTACATCTGCACGTGAACTAATTGTTCTCCCCGTGCTTCCATACTAATACTCACTTTAATCTGTACGTGGAGTGATTGTGCAATCCCCGTGCCTAAATACAAATCCTACATTTTAACATCACCTGTGCTACATAACCCACACTCTGTGCACCACTACAATAATACATATAACAGACAGCATAAAACACAAAATACACACAGGGAAGGGGCACCCTGCCACAATGCTAAAGTGAGACAATGCAGGCCTGCACAGGACACAGGTATATATCACTGTGCTGAAAGCAGAAATACAGACCTATTTGTTGTAATAAAATCCAGTTCCAGACCAGTCGAAGAACAAATATATGATGAATGGCAGCATACATTTTTTTATCTTCTTTGAAAAAATAAAAATAAAACAATCTACAGTTTTCTATAGATACGGTTGAAGTAAAAGGTGTAACAGTTCAACCATATGTTGATGGTAAAACTATTTGAGAATGACTGAGAAATGTAAGGCAATGCAATATTCATGGCTACCAGTGGATATGTTGAAATATGGATGAAGAACCATCATACGACAGTGTTGTTCTCTACCGAAATGCTCCATGCTGTTGTTACAGTATTAGCACCAGGGAACATACTGTGAAATCAGTGGGAATCAGCCTGTTACCTCTTAGAAGTGTTTATATTTTTCATTAGTTGAGTTCAGAAACCTGTCCGCCAGAACCACGTTAAATGTTTTTTGCCTACTAATGAGGTTTCACTTTTAAATAGGTCGGGTCATTCTGCAGAGCTCAGGAAATGAGAGAGGGAGAGAGAGACACTCTAATTTTGGATTTGCAGCCTAAAAGTGAAATAGCAGCCGGGGACGATCATGGAGGGGATGAGAAGGAATTTTTCACGGGGCAAAGCTCCCTCCGCTGGGTTTGGCAGAGCCCAGCTGTGCAGTCCTGTGAGTGACGTTGCTCTGGCCATGTGCCAGCTGCTTTCTGGGCCATTTTCCGGAGGCTTCTAACTGGTGCTGGGGGGCATTAAGCTATGTCCCACTACAGCATGTACAAATAATAATATGCACCATATTTAAGCAATTTGCAATGAAGCTCTTCTTTCTAGAGCATCGGGAATTCACATAATGTGATTTTACAAGTTCTATGAACTTCATTCACTGCAGGACAGATTCCAATAACAGAAGTAATGTTTTATTTTTTCTCAGATGTTTGTTTTTATTAAAAATTGTTAATTAGACTTTACATTCTTTTGAAAGCAATATTAATCTGCTTTGCAATCAAAACTTAAGAAATGATGGACAGCGCATCAGTTTTGACCATAACAACGAAACTATATTAAACATAAAATAAAATCAAGTTTAGTATAAAATAATCCGTAATCATTGAACTCTCAATAGTGCTGAATAAGTACTAAAATAAACTTGATCAATTAAATGACAATCGTTTCAGCTAGAAGTATTTTCTTCTACTCATAATCTTTGTCATTGAAATTATTAAGTTTTGTTTAGTAAAGTATAAAATTACCAAGAAAGAGAATTAAAACCATTTCCAGGTTTCTATAAATGCTGTAATAACAAATCATTAAAAACATGGAGAGTTATACTACATGCCCCTATTTCACCAGGGATGTTATACAACCTAACATGAGCTGATGAAGAAAATATCTGGAAAACACATGATAGAAGATTATTATGATGTTAATTCCAAAAAGTCATAAACTGCGCTGTTACATTTGGAAAGATTTTGCAGGGTGAAGAACTGAAAGAACTGAAAGACGGTTTGTACAGAAATTATTATTCTGGCTAAAATGTAGCAAAACTGGAGTTGGCCTTGAAGAGGCTGTTTAGAAGTGTGTGTTTCTTAGCACAGTTTCACCAGTGGCCATGAAATGTGGTTTCTGGTTGGAATCTTGGCTTGGCACAGTGAATCCAATCAACTTCATTGACAAATTAAAGTGGCATATGAGTAAGATTGCATGCATGACTCAGCATTGATGATCTTTTATCAGCTCTACCCCATCTGTAGATCAATCAAGAGTTTTCTGTGTGCAGTGCTGGCAATCTGTCACCCGAATCAAGTACTCTGTTAGAGACTGTACTTCTATCATTATAGAGGGCCTTCAGATGCCAGTGTTATAAACACCTCTCTCCATTCACAGTCTCTCAAGTTCAGACGGAGTAATGGATCTCCTTCAGGCAGCTGATCAGTTAATGTGTTAATGAAACTGACATCAGCATAAGACACGTACTTACCTCTCAAACAGAGCTTGCTCTTCATTCAATTGTAAGATGTCTTTGAACCGTATGGTTTGTGGATCACATCAAGGCCTTGCTTTTCCATTCAATTTAATGGACTAAGATGCCAATTCGTTACAGTGGCACCCGGTGGTTGAAATAAGCAATTCCATATCTGTGTTCTTGTATTATTATAAGATATAGAATGTATGCTGGCCTATGAAACATGCCATTTAATAACATCACTCCGGATCCAGGGGGAAGACGATTGGTCGCAGTTAATAACCCCACAGTGAAACTCCCTGAGCCCAGGTGGACAAACACCTGTTTTACATTCCAGGACGAGCTTTGATTAAGCATGGGGAGAATGTAATGGATCTCCTCCTAGCGGCGTAGGTGTTAATAATGCTGACATCAGCTTAAGACCTGTAATTACCTCTCTGAGACTGGTTCAACAGACCTGCTGGGGAGTGGGTCTCAGATCGGTTTTAGATAGAACAGTTTTCAGTTCAAGTAAAGTCTGAACAGACACAGCGGTTCTATAATGTGTGTCTTTCCAAAAACACTGTGTCCAAGCGGGTGAATGTGTCTACCTTTTTCACTGGAGTCAAGACCTGCCTGGTTAACAACAATATAGCTGACATTTTTCAGCATGTTCCTCTTTAACACATAAATCCAGGACTAAAGGAATCAGCTGTACTGTAATATGTGTGTTGAAGGAAGACTTAAAAACCTTTGAAAAATGTCACCACAAAACAAATTGTTTTTTGTTGCCATGAAAATGACAAAAGCAGACTCCTTAGACTGATTAAATAAAAAGCATATGAACAGAATGGATCCAGTCTTGTCAGAATGGTTCTCTGGTGAACTTCCCTTGTTATTTTAGGGTGTTCACAATCTTTCAAAGTGCTACTGAGTTATGTTGCGCCATATATTCTTTACTTTGCTTTGAGCTTATCTGGACAATCCCAAGTGCCGGGGCTGACCTGATTTTTCAAGGTGAACTGAACTGTATTTTTGATAAATAATGAACTGCAGAGGACCTGGCGTTATGCAATCAACCTTAAAGTGCAACTTTTTTCTGTAAATTGTTTTTTTTATTGTGTTCATTCAGTGCTATGGATGGATGTGCTAAAAGTGATGTTCTAAAGTTTTATGTGTGTTAGAAGATAATTGCCATCAGTGCAGCTAATAGCTAATGTAGGGTACAAGTTATAATGCAGACTTGTATTTGGAAATCTGGAAAGTCATGCCCCTTATTTTTGATGTTTAACAGGCAACAAATTAATTCCTGTTTAAATGAAAAGAGAAAAACACCAGTTCATACAATTCAATAGTGTCTATTGTAATGATCTAAACAACGTCTGATCTAAATCTCTCTGTCCTTTAACTCTATATTAAAGTGATTGTAGATTACAAAATAATTCCAAAACTCTTACACATTGTGTATTTCCATTCATTATATGTCCAGTAAAAAAAAAAAAAACAAACAAAAAAAAAAACATTATAGTAAATGTGTATTTTTATTTTAAAACATGATATATGGTCATACACTTGGTTAAATAATTCTCTGTTTGCAAGCCATGCTTTCAGTTTGTGTTGCCCTTGCTTTGTCATTTCACCTTTAGGGTGAAATTGTCCCCACCCCTTAAAATGTCTTCTTTTCTGTCATTAACCAACCAGCTGCTTCCCCTATTGACTGACATGCTTTCATCCAGTAACATGCTTTGACCCAGAAGATACTGCTAAGCTAAAATGATCCAGGAAGTGCAAACAAAAAACTAAGGGGTAGGTGTTGCACCTGTCGCAATGGTCGCAAACTAGTTGCACATGAGTCGGAAGTCTTGGGTGAAATGTACAAAACAAGCGCAATGCTATTTGCAAGTTTTTAGGGAATGTTTTGCGGCAGTAGTTTCTGTTTGTGGTTCAAGCATAGATGAATATGTAATTATGGGTGTTCCTAAATAAATTCTCAAAAAGGGGACGGAAATAGTGCAAATGAGGGTTCTCAAATATTATAATGAGATGTATGAAAGCTGCAGGCAATTGCGATACTTACAATTGCATCCATTTGTTAAGAACTTTTGAAAGCATGCTTTAAACAGTCGCAATTGTTGCTGGCATTTCCCAGTCTGCTTTTTCTCGTGCGTTGCCAGTTGTGCTCAATGCATTTTGAGGCAAACAGCCAAATACCTATTGTTCACTAAAAGCAGGGTGTACTTACAAGCCTTGAAAACAAATTTCTATGACATTTCTGGTTTCCCCAACGTGTTGGGAGCAATAGACTGCACACATGTGCCACTAACCCCTCCAGATCATTCTGAACATCTGTATAGGAATACGAAACACCTATTCTATTAATGTGCAGGTGGTTTGTAATTGTGCACAATTTAGCACTGCACCCCTGACTAACTTAAATAAAAACGGACAGTACACATTTGGCTTATAGGTTACTAATGATAATACAAATTAGTGGTATAATGCAAAATTTGTTGCTGGTCCTTTGAAATTCGTATTAACGAGAGCTGACTGTCCTCAAGTATTATAGCTTCTCAATGCTGCACCATGATGTCTTTTGTGTTAATTGTCAAGGTTGCCATGTTAATAATAATAATAATAATAATTAAAAAAAATGTTAAAATCATTTAGTTTCAATGTAAAATAAAATGTTATATTGCATTGTACACCAATGTGTACCATGCAGCAGAATGATTTATTTTTTGTTACCACACCAGTAGCCTACAGGCTAAAGTAAAAAGAAAGTGCGCTAGGTTTTCATTTGATTTTACTACTGTACTGTATGCTGTGTAGGCGTACTGTACAGATTTATATTTTTGTTCATAATGTAATCCCAAAACACATTACTATTATTTCAGCACAATGATTTATACATTTAAAATACATTGAGCACTGTAAATGTATGTGTGTGTGTGATTTTATTGTATTTTTTCTAAACCTGACACAGTTTAAAAAGAACATATCCGGTTTAGCGAGGGGCTACTGTATGATTATGAAAAGCTTTTTGATAGAAACACTATGTGGGTGTGAAGGTGGGGGTCCACTATAGAATCTGATGGGATTAAACTGATTTTCATTTATTTATATATGAAAGGTATGTATATGCACTTGGTTTGCTTGTCTGTCGCTTCGAACTGAACTCCCGACCGCCGTTTAGCCAATGATCCACTAGTGGGAATGTTACCTTTTTTTTTGTAAAAAATATAGCGTTGATTACATGGTTCTTTATGCACGTCCCCCAAGACCTGCGTTATAGCAAGTGAGCATAATAATATATATATATATATATATATTATTAATTTCTTAGCAGACGCCCTTATCCAGGGCGACTTACAATTGTTACAAGATATCACATTATTTTTACATACAATTACCCATTTATACAGTTGGGTTTTTACTGGAGCAATCTAGGTAAAGTACCTTACTCAAGGGTACAGCAGCAGTGTCCCCACCGGGGATTGAACCCACAACCCTCCGGTCAAGAGTCCAGAGCCCTAACCACTACTCCACACTGCTGCCCTGCTACTACAGAGGCTGCTGAACAGAACGTAAAATAAACAGCTTTCAGAAAACAAACTGGAAAGTCAGTGCAGACAAAAAGTATTCCTGTCGGTTGTATCCAAATTAAATCAGTACTACAGGTACGATCTAGCACAGCCACCTCACTTCAAACAAACTACTGCTTAATTTTAGACCTGAATAGACATGTTTTCTGTGTTTTTACTCGGTACTAATAAAATAAATTATTGGATAACATGACAACGAACGTGCTGCATATATTGACTTTATTAAAGTATGCCAGATGCCCTTGGGTAACCGAGTTTTGGGACTGTTTGTAATCGATGTCCACATCCTTATAACTTGGCAAAGCTTTGCCTTACACTTCCAACCAATTCAGTGGATGCAGAACATGCAGTCTCAATGTATGGGCAAGTCCACACCAGACAGAGAATGTCGGCAGCAATGCTGGGGGATGTTGCACGCTTGCCTTTAACAAATGACAGCACTCTGTTTTAGTAAGGAAACAAGTACCATTATTTTTAGGCTTTTATAGTGCTCTGAAATATTGTCTACCTAGGTTCATTTAATGTTTAAACAGGTCCAAATTTTATTCCATGAAGGCAACTCAACTCCCGCTATTTATATGAACAATGTCACACTACTCTTGCAATAGAGATCTCCCTAAGAAGACTCAGCAAATATTTCAATTTATATTGCTGCTTGCTTCATTAACATATTTTCTCTTAGTACACACGACAAAATGTATACTTTGCTAAGTGTCACAGCGAAAATGCAAATTGCAGTATGTTTGCGCTGCGACTGGCCCATCTTAGGTCTAATACACCTAAAACTTTTAAGTAGTACCAGATACCATTTTTTAAAAAAAAATACTGTACTTTTGTGCTATAAAGTGTTCTCAAATTTCACATGTGAGACCTATTCAGCTAATAAAAGTGCAAAACAGGTAATCTAGCATGTTCCTCACCCCACCCTCTTAACCCCTATAGTAACATCTTCAAAGGCAATGCAGTAGAAAAAGAGACAATTTAAATTGATAAGCTTTTTAGATAATTCAAATGACCCCACAGTGTCTTAAGCACTCTCAACCTGGAATGTTCTAGGGCCATCTCTAGCATCTTCCAACTAGAAATTAAATAACTCTAATAATGAAATAAATAGATATACTGTACACATAATGTAAATGCACTAGCTTTAAACTCTGTGGTTTGAATCTAGTTAAGTGTAAAGCAGTGTACTGTTCTGAAGTAAAAAAAACAGTTCTCTGCAAAGCTGATAGTAATCAGTCATGTCCGTCCCCTTTCACACACCACAGATCTATACAGGCACACCATGCAGTGCCCTGTATATACAATGTGTAATAATATAATACAAAATAATTAAAGTATAGTAGCTGATTATATATATATATATATATATATATATATATATATATATATATATATATATATATATATTAGTAAGCTAATTGATAACCAGAAAAAGTACACCTTAATATAATGCATGACCATAAACCGTAAAATTAGAACACAGACTGTCCCTCGTAATGAAGACTATGGAGTGCAGCTTCTGAGAATGTGTGATTTATCCCCCATTAAATACGGTAATTGGGTTCTGTAAACAGTTGTTATTGGTTCATGGGTCATTAACTCTTTACGCGGACGTACGTCTTGCCCAGCACCCTGCTGGTAATTGTTGTTTTCCCTCTATTTGCTACCTGCAATTGACATCCTTCCTAATAAAGCAGTTACTGAGCTTTGACTAATGGGATGTATACATTACAGCCAGGGAAACAGGAGGTGGCCTCTCTAGTAAGAACTGCTTATATAAGGAACATGAGTCTTGACTGAGCGGCCGCTAAGATTGCAAGCCAGACTTGCATTGTGTCATGCATTTTAATAAAGGGAACATAACAGGTGTTTGTATAGAGCTAACATTTATTAAAGAGAACTTGTGTAACAGTGATGAACGATGAGAAAGTCCCATTATGTAACCAAGAAAGGACTATCATGAAGGAGATACAGTGTGGGGGCTGTATTTCCTTCAAGATAGGAATGGTATTATTTTGAACTGCAGAGTTTTTCATAAGGTTAGTATATCTGTAATTGGCACTGCTTCTGAGTAATAACAGTGAATATTTAAAGTATTTTGACCAAGGGGCACATTTGAGTATTTCTCATAAGGTTGAGAGCATGATCATTTTTCTCTGGATAATTACTTCTGATTCCAAAATGGCAACCACACACACACAGAAAGCAAGCATCTTAGCCACTATGCAAAATAGCTCTACTGCTTTTATGGTTATTGAGTCTTTAATTTCATCTCACTGTCAGGGGACAGACTCTATAGCGGCAGTGCATCACACAGCACTGTCTGTTATTCTGGCAAATTAACAAATGGCACAAAAGCAGAGATTGAGAGCACAGAGTAGTAGCCTGTAATGACTCTAGTTCCCTTTCTGCTACAGTAGTATTGCACTATTCCAGATTATGTTGGATGCAGACACACACTCAGATTTGCCTAGAAACACTGCTTCGAAGACTAATACATATGTTAGATTGTTAACACCCTCCTGCATATAGGGGTCAGAAACTAAACTAGAATTAATTATGAGTCCTTTAGTGAAGCCTTAGAGAGGATGGTGTTGAATCAAGGGTGTGTTTTGGGGTGCATGTTGTTTTATACCTAAGTGGCAAACTTGCAATCTCTCAAGACTCTGTCATGTTGGAATCATAAAAGCAGCTGTCACTGTTCACTGCTCATTCATACTCACATCTGGGTTTCAATCACACTCACAGCATGTCAAGTAGGTAGGGAATAGACTGGCCGCCAGATGGTCTTGAAATCGGGAGGGTCCTGGTCAAAACGGGAGCCTTGACAGGTGTGATAGTGGTGTATATAAATACCACTGTCAGATACCTCTATATTAACCCAGCTGATGTTTCCCCCGGGGGTGATTTTGACCACTTTATTAACAGCTCTTAATACAATAGAAAGGGTAGTAAGAGGTACTTGATGGAGCAGGGTTATTGATTGTAGGGTGTCTGTATTTAAATGTGACACTCTTTCAATCATTAAAATATGACAGTAACAATTATAATTTTAGCTGTACTGCAAACTCTGCACTCAAAGACGTGTGTTTGAGATGCATACAGACTGTAAAGTTTGGCATAGAACCTTTCTATGTTTTTTTCTTTTTGTGGTGGGTTTGGTACAACTTGTATACCAGTGCAACTACTAATTCAAATCTGAATTAACTGGTAATAAACAGTTGTGGTTGATCTTCGGTGAGCACGTTTTGCTTAACAGAAACAAGAAAGACTGCAACACTGTAAGTAAAGCTAAACAGCTGACAGAATAGTAGCACAGAAATTTAAAAAAGAGATACAAGTTTTGCATGAAGACACATCTTCAGTATGCTTGTGATCATTAAACATGTATCATGCTTAAACTTTTGACTGAATTTTGACTGCACTTGCTTCTACCAAACACTACAGATTGCACCTTGTAATCTTCACCTTGAATGAGATACTCCACTTTCAAGAGCCATATTGTGTGGAGCTCATTGAGCAACATATGGCTCAAGAGCTATCCTTTGGACGGTCCTCCAATAGATGATTGTTCATAAAGGATTTACTGAAAATGTGTTTATTTTTCAGAATTGCCTGTTTCTTTTACATATTAAATTTGAAACAGATACATTAAATACAGAAAAATATTCAAATGGACAAAGAGGGTTGTCATCACCTATTCTGTTCCTCTTAAACAGCAGCTACACACAGAACTAGTTGGATCCCCTGTTGAATATACTAAGCCACCTATTGGATGATTCTCGCCTGTGTGAATGCTTACTTAAACAAAACCAGAAAAAAGCAGCAGCAGCTCAGAGGCATAGCAACAGGAGAGATCAGAGCTGCTTAACATTTAACACTTCATTAGGATGAGAAGGTTGATGATCAAGAGAGAATGTGGGGATCTATCAGACAAATTAGATTGCCTGAAACAGGGATGACCTGGAGATCAGAGATGCCGTGTTATCTCCTCAGAGAGAGAAACAAACTGCAGGCGGGCAGACATCAATGTCTCTCTCTCTCTCCCCCATTGCCTCATGCTCCTCCAAGTGTGCTAATGAGAAAGCAATTCCCATGAGAGGGGGCAATTTGGGTTCTTACCCCCTCCATTCATCCCCACATTGATCTGCCCTTTTGATTCATTTAAAGATAACGCCCCAGATTCTAAGCCTCAAACACTGTTTGTCACATGTCATCAGTTCCAACTGTAGTCGCTAACCCTCTGCACAACATTTTAGTTATCTGCCCCACAATAGTAAGTCTGTATTATTATTATTATTTATATCTTGTATCAATCCAATTGGGTGTTAGTAAGGTGTTAACTTACAAAAGTGGTTACTACAGTATACAATGGGAGCCACGGCCAGCTACTTACCTGTCACAGTGTGATAACGCAAAAATGTCACAGCTTTGCAATCCTGTTTTTTTTTTCTTCTGACCAGCATTGAATCAGCAGCACTTCATTAGTCCTGCCACCAGGTGGCAAAATAAAGCCTCCCCTGTTGCCCTCCCCCCTCCCAAATGACGCTCCTGATAACACATGTTTCTTTCAAAACTATATGTTTGAGACCTATGTAGGTAATGTAAGTGCAAAATAGGTAAGATTTATGTAGTGATTTAGATAGCTATGCTTTAAAGTTGAAAGTAGATTCAAACACTCAGTCAACACTCAGTCAGTTTTTTTTTTTTTTTTTTTTTTTAATGAAACTTCTGTTAGCATTATCACTTCCCATTCCACATGATGGCATTGTGTTTATTGGAGCACGGTATATGACGAATACCCCAGGCAAGATTCAATGCTGTGGACTGCTAATAATAGAGAGGTAAAGATCAGGGTTGTCAGGTTTGCTCAATCTGAGAGGTAAAAAGCAACCACCATGCTAAATCCATCATATACCCTTAGAATAATTTCTCAGATGACGGTAACCCCCTCTAGGGCTTCATGGCATAGGGGTGCAAATGAAATTGCAGTGTTGTCAAATGTCTATTTATATATCTGTCTGAAGGTCTGACATTTCAACAGTGTTAAATTAGCCTTTCTTGTGCTAATAAGCTTTTGCTCCTGGCCTTGCGTCAGTCAGTCCCAATCGGTGTAAATATACCGACAGAGAAATCACAGTGAATATGGGCTGGCAACTAGCCAGAGAGGGGCATTGGTGATCACTGAGAGCATGTGGGACATACCAAACTCACGCTTTTTATTTCTAATAAGAACTCCATTTATCAATGATAACGTTTTGCTACAATCCCATCCCATTAATGTAGGTTGTGAATCGGCTGCTTGGAACCAGTACGTTTTATGCTGTGGGTGACTTTTGGCTGGGGTACAGGTCTGGGTTTCATACTGACCTTACTTACATGTATAGGGCCATACCAAATCAAATAAAAAGTTATGTGAAGTTTCAGGAGAAGATGCGATCAAGCATTTTTTTATGTTTTTTTTTTTATTGCATATTTTCCCTGTGTCTCCACATATTTGGACATGTTACATATTCCTATTTTGAACAAAACAGATTCAAATGAATATCATAAACTGTAATTGTGTTTTTAACTCTAGAAGCCCTGTGGCTGTCATTTTGGTGGTTTTTGTTTTAAAATGTAATTTTCTCCCGTCATTTAACACATATGGGGCTGTACGTTCGTGTACCTTTCTGTCCGTATGTATTAAATTCTCACAAATACCTAAAAGCCCCGGGAGCAGTCACATTGACAGCCACACAGAAAACAATTGTATTTTGATTATACAGAAGGGTATTCTACTTTATTATTTGTATTTACCAGTCTGCAATGTGTTTAGCTGTAATTCGAACCATTTACAAATGCAAGCCATCGAAAAATATATTTCTGTTCAGCACACTTCATTAGTCAATTACCATCAGGTCTACTGAAAAAGAAAAAAAAAAACAGAGACCGTGGAGTTTTACAACGCAACAAAATATGGAGTTGATGTTTTGGATCAGATGGCACGAAAGTATTCTGTGAAAGCTGGCTCCCGCCAGTGGCCTGTTCAGGTGTTTTACAATGTAAACTCATGGGTACTTTACAAAGAATGCATGGAGAAGAATTTACCAAGCAGAGAATATATTTTACAGTTAGCACAGGAACTTTGCAAGAAGCATTTGGAAGTCTCCTGTATAGCAACTCAAAAAGTGAAAAGTCAACATTCATACATGTAAGGCAAAACATACAGCAAAAAATGGGTATCTCCTTAGATATATAACACATTTGTGGTCAATGGGCTTGTACCTTGTGATACTTTTATTATGTAAACAGCATCACTGACTAGAAATAACCACTTAGGGGTGTTCACAGGTAATTTCTGTGATATTTCACATTGACAATCTTTAACAAACTCACAAGTGTAGTAAAGCAAAGTAAATCCATAGTCAGATCCTGTTAAAGCACAGGTACACACAGTTACATTTAATAAAGCATTGTAAAAACATAGTTAACCATTCTATAGCATGATAAAACCAAAAAATAATAAAAAAAAAAACCACTATGATGAATGTGCAAACTTACTGTTAACTGTTAAGTGAAACAGTTAATGCTATTTTATAATCTAAATTACCGTGCTGACTAATTTAACTGAAGCATTGGGCAAACACTGGAGTATTTAATAAAATGCATAATTAGGCAAATGTTAATGAGGAAATAATTACTGTTGTGACTACAGAGGATGCAGCCCCCGTGTGCGGTTCGGCACACAGTCACAGGCATAATTATAACTTTTTATTTTTTGGTAGTTGATCAGAGTGAGAAGTTATAATTTCAGCTTCTGAATGTAGACACAGATATCTCTTTCAAGGGATTATTGCAACAGTGAATACAAACAGAAGACAACAGCAAACAAACAAAGGTTCTGAGTCACACTTGATTTCCAACTGTGTCCTCTGGTCCTGGTTTCTGTAGTGCGCTTAAAGTAGGGTGAACTATGTCAGCTGCTTTTAAAGGGAATATGTGTAGGTCTGATGGTTTATAGTTTACAGGTAGACTAGTAACAGTCATTAACTTTAATCTGCTAGCCTGAGAAAAAAACAACTTCTTATTCCTATAAAGGAAACCTAGTTCAGGTCCTAATTTTGAAAGCAGTTCATCAATGTGATAATTAAATGTATAGCTAAATATTTATAGGCGGAAACTTTCTTAAGTGATTTACCATACAAAGTAGTAATATCCCAGGTCTGATTACTAATTTCCTTCCTGTTAGAACAAAATAACATGGTTTGAGTCTTAGTAGCATTTAGCAGTAATCTATCTCAGGGTAGCTGTTTTTGCACAATATAAAATGCACTCTGCAGATCTCTCTGAACAGCCTGCATGGACTATCCAGTTGAATAGTGTCATCCGCATGTAGATCTATGCTTGAATTTGTAGTATCCAAGGATTGTCTGGTATCTTTAACAAAAAAAAAACAAAAAAACTAGTCACTAGTCATATTCAGGAAAACTGCCTAATTGTAACAAATTATTCTATTATCCTAGTGCTTACCCCTACTCTTTTTACCACAAAAGCAACACAGATTTGCCAGCTAACTTTCCTGTATATGAAAGATATAAAGTAGATTGGAAATACAGCATTAGAAAATCATGCCATACTTAATTTCCCCAGCTGAATTACAGCATGCAGAGAGAGAGAGATGTAAAGCTTTCTACCAGTGTATCACCCAGCTATGCACACATAAAATACATGATTTCTTTCCTGTAAGTAAAATAATGGAATTCCATTACATCCTTTAACCTGATAACCCCTTTATTGGAAACTGAAAAAGAAGAAAACAAATGCCGTGATTTAATAACAAGACTCAAGTTGCAATGCATTTTAATGATCTGCCCAGTACTGGTGAAGGCTAATGTTGTGTGATATTGTGCCAATGCAGCCCAAATGATGGTACATTAAGTGAAAGTCTCCCCTAACGGATGGTGGATCCCTGAAAGGTGAAGGTGTACTAGAACTGAGGAACTTATCCAGACTGGAACACCAGTATGACAAACTGGGGAAAAACTGTCCCTGTGTCCAAACTCCTTTGGCTGGAGTTGTTATATGGGGCACTCATATGGGCTTAGTTAGGGTTTTCATCATCCAGCAGGTTGAGGTGCTGATCATTTCTGTTAAGGGTTATGAAGCACTGGAGTGGATATCATTGGAAAATCAAACCAATTCAGCACCAGGAGGTACATCAAATGACCCTTGCAGTACCATGCCATACCTGAGTACATCAAGGCTCGCCATCTATTCTCTGGGGTTTCTTTCAGCCTAGTCTGTCAGTATGCAGGCTGTATAGGCTGTGTTGGTATTGTGGAATGCTTGTTTTGTAGTCAGGGGCGTTGAGGGTTTGTCTGGTGACATTTTTATCCAGTCGCATTTTGCGCAAACATCCCGTTCATCTGCGAGTGCATTGAGAAGAATGGAAGGTACAGCAGCAAACCATCGGCAATCTAAAGGTGTATACATAGTATTTACTTTCATTTTGGTACAGTTTAGTTGCAGTGTTACTTTTTTACTTTTATTTTATATTGGTATAACTTGCTTGCTATTATTGCAAACTAAATACATCAACATACAAGGTTGATTGAGAGACCGGAAGTAAAGAAGAGTTTGATGCCTGATCAGGGTGTTTTGAAAACAATCATTTCATGTTTTATTTTGTGAAAAAGATGATGATGGTGATGATGATGACGTGGAGCCAGAAAACACAACACAAACACAATGTCAGGCTGGGCATTTGCCTTCACTGAACTTACATATATCTATTCTAGCAACACAGAACACGGAACACAGAACACGGAACACAGAACACTCACCTACCCCCAGTCCCCGGTCCCCAGCCCCATTCTAACATTCCAAATGGATCGCTATGGCTAGTTTGACCTCACTTCTCCATTGGCCAGTGAGCTGTTGACTTACAGATTATATGTTTTCCCAGTGGTGTGTAACCAAAGAAGTCTCACGGACAGACTGTCACTAGCTATAGAGGAGCCCGTTAAACACATCACAGAAGGATCACAGAGTGCAGTTATACACAGGTCTTGGCATTTTAGGAGAGGGTCTTAACCCTTTAAGTAATGAGTTCTAAAACGCACTGCCGGTCCTACAAGAGTGAGTTTTTTTCATGCGCTTGATTATTAAGAGTACATAGTACAAACAAGCTGGAAGCTATATGTTTGTATGTATGTAATGAATACTGACAAAATACAGACAAGTCATTTTTACCGTAAATAAATAAAACAAATAAATATATATTTTTATTTAGTCATGGGGAAAGGTTTTGACTAAAAAATAACATGTAGGCAATAAGCATTAAACAATGGGGTGGAACAACCACAACAACATGTCCTAAAAAAAAGGGGGGAGGGAGAGAGAGAGAGAGAGAGAGAGAGAGAGAGAGAGAGAGAGAGAGAGAGAGAGAGAGAGAGAGAGAGAGGTTGTGGGGTCGGAGGGAGTAAGAGTGTCTATTGCTTCAGCGTATGATACTCCTTGAAGCATGGAGCAATGCACAGAGCTTGGCGCCACCTCTTCACTGTCACTTGATGTTGATGGTAAATAGTCTTTGCATTGTGTGAATTTGAATTTAAATCGGAATCTGAATTCAGTATTATTACTAATATTTCATTCTCACTAAGCTATTTTCGCCGGTTTAGAAACACTGTTGACATTTTTGTGACTGGGTTTATTATATGTAATTCAGTCAATATCTGGCAGAGGGCGCAGGAGATCAATAAAAGGTGTTACAGAAACCTAGTGTTATAATATTATGTGATCAGGGGTTTTGTAGGCTCAGTAATTCAAGTTTAAATTTGCAAAACGTACCAGGACGTTCGTAATCCCTGGGGACCAGAGAGCGGTGAACGTACCGGTATGTTCTTACTACTCAAAGGGTTAAAGAAAGAGAATTTATTATAGAAATAAAAAAATACTGTTGCTTTTATATTAAAGTTCTACTAAAAAATGATGGGTTGTGAAAAATTTTGAAAACTTGAGAAACCACTTTTATCCTTTAGTGCTAATTAAAATAATTAAAAAACACCTACTCTATACCCACATGGATTTGAAGGATTATGATGATTGAGATAACACTGTACATTAAAATATAGTTGGAGTCTTTGGAAAGAAGTCAGTTGAGGCTGTTTTTAATAAAGATGTCCCACTACATCTTTCTTTATCATTAGCGTGATACATAATTATGTGATATGGCATTCAGCCACAGCTGGGTAAAACAGAATACAGGAATTTGTCTTAATTTACTTTAATTCACCTTTAATAGCGACCTCCCCCTTATGTATACATACTAAGGGATTCTAGCAGCTCATTATTTAACAAATTAAGATCTTTCCAATTTCACTGTTAGTGGTACAAAATCAATCTGGGAACAAATGCGAGTTAAGGAGACCATGTAGTTTGTTTTTATCCTTGCTTATCTTCAAGGTATGAAGATAAATGAAGTAAAAACATATCAGAAGTCAATGCTTTGCCGTGTAATGGTCTGTGCTGTATAAAGGCATTCAGTTATTGTTGCTGTTAATAAGGTGGTTGTAAAAGGGAAGTGATTTTATATAAATCTCATGACAATTGAATGCCACTCTTAGCCATCAGCAACTTATATACCCTGAACCCTCACGGTTGATATTATTATTACTTATTTATTTGCCAGACGCCTTTATCCAAGGCGACTTACAGTTGTTATACTACCACAGTACAATATGAAATATGATGTAACACGTTAGGATTACAACAATTTAAATCTACAATGACACAGTCGCAGTGAAATAGTGCAAGGACAGTGCATCTGTTGTGCATATGTTGGCTATGTAACTATATACATCAAGGAAACTTCCTTTGTATGAATTCATTGAGAAATTCCACTATCAAAAAAACTTTACATAAATCTTGTTACCTCATTAAAAAAACATGATGTAACAAAGTGCTGCTTTCATTTGTTTTATCATAAACAAGGTGTAGTCTGTGATACATTGGCATGTGATACAATACCCATGTTAGTTCAGATAAGCACCTAGATTCAAGGGGTGTGAGCAAATACGTGGAAGCTGCTTTACAGTAAATGAGACGCCTCTCTGAGCAGGTCAGTTTATTTGTATTAAACAAGGTAGGTTTATTTACAGTGCATATATTGGAGACATGCAATTAGTTTTATTTCTCTAATTACTTTGTTGTTGCTTTCTATTGGTACGTTGATTGAATTCATGTATAATTAATTGTCATTTGTAAAATATAGTAAAGGGCTGTAATAATAATAAAATAAACCAGCATGTTAAACACAACATGTGCATGTTTTATTGATAAAAAAAATCACCATAAAGGAACTTGATAGTTATATATAGTTATTATATAATATATGGCTCCCTTGAGAAAGATATGTACAACATATCGAAACATTGGGCAGCTGGCTCTTTGAGCTAATATATATATATATATATATATATATATATATATATATATATATATATATATATATATACGCAGTACACACAACAAAAATAGTTTGTTGTAATATGTTGACTATACATTGCCTATTCAATTCTTTACGGACCGTGAATTGGAATGTGAATGAAACTTGTTTTAACTGGATCGTTTTTCTCAACCAAAAGTAAAATATCATGAAAAGTGATATCTCTGGTGTCTGTATTACTGTATCAGGAAGGCATGTGAAAATTTCAAGCTCTATAAAAGAGTGATCATTTTTTATTAAACAAAAAAGTGTACACTGACCACAAATCCTCAAGTCCCCCTCCCAGCTAACGCTTTGTATGCTTTCAGAAAATGCTGATAATTTTGGACATCCCCTATGGAGGGTGTGTAGCTCTAAGACTGCTGTGTTGATGGTTACTTCTCCTTTTCCCTTGGATTGGTTGTCTGTCTCTAAATTTGAGATTGACAGTTGTCACTGCCCTGTTGGAGCCAATAACTGATTACTTGTGTATTACTCTTATTTAGAAAATTATCATACTCGTTACGGATATTCGTTTGAACTTGTTACTCGGCATGGGCCTTGTCCAAAATTACCTGAATTCATAACGGATGACAAACAAAATATCATTAACAGTATTTAATAATAAATTATAATTTAAAAATATATTATGTTTACAACAACTATCTCACTCATGATCTATGGCCAAACGTTTTGCATCACCTAGAATAGTAGGATTGAGACACAATAATAATAAAAAAATATATAATTTAGATCTTTTGTTTTTCATGTAATCAAAGAAACTACAAAATGATAGCACAAAAGTCTACCAGAAGCCACAATAATAGTACAGTATTTCATATTGTCACATTTTAAAATGTGTCAGTTTTTCATTTTTCAATTAGATGGAGAACTACAAAGCGGTATGTAATTGAATATGTTAAGATAACATTATTCAGCAGGTTTCACTCGACTTTATGAAGCAAAATGTGTTAATTCTATAGGGTGATGCAAAACTTTTGGCCATGGCTGTCAAGGTCGTCAGCAACCCCAATGATATGTGTCTAGGGAGGATATTGTGCGATAATTCTCTGTACTCTATGAAGTTTCAATACATAACCTCTCTTGAGCATTGGCTGTCATTAGCTCCCACAGGGATGATTCACTGTTGCCTATGTTTCTTTGCACATAAAGGGAGTTTGAATCTCTTTGTATGTTTTACTGAGATATGTTAATGCCTCGACCATACATGATTGTATATAACTAAAACTTAATGCCTTGTCACAAGCCTTCAATGTTACTGCTTTATCTTTTAGTGATTCATAATTTATAAACCTCCAAAGAGATTTTTTTATGCCTGTTGAACACTTTTCTGTTTTGAACTGTAATATTGCAATTTCCTGAAGGTATTTTTTTCCTTTCTGGTTAGCCTGCTCACTGAATAATTAATGTCCCAGCATAATTAACTGTGTCTACCTCGGGTCTTGTGTATATTTTCCCAACATCTGACATGCTAACATAAGAAAATATTAATCAATTTATTACAGGTATGATTCCAACCATAATTCTTGTAATCTCAGCACAGATGTCTTGTCATCTGAGCTAAAAGTGTGATTACAACACAACTGCAAATCCTACAGTGGTACATTCTATAAAAACATATATAAGAACATAAGAAAAATTACAAACAACAGGAGGCCATTTGACCCATCTAAGCTTGTCCAGTTCCTAGTACATTGGTAGTCAAACTCAGCTATTTACCTGTCGCAAGATTATCACAGTGTGATAACGCAAAAATGTCACAAGGTTGCGATCCTGTTTTTTCAGACTTGCTTTGATTCAGCTGAACTTCATTAGTCTTGCCACCAGGTGGCAAAAGAACAAAAATGCATTAAATAAAACAGCAGGAGCCCATGTGGACTTAAAGACTAAAGGTCTTTTCACACCAAGTGCACCGCGTCAAAGTGTCAGCATCTGGCGTATTTTGACGCCATGGAGTTGCTTTCACACCAAAGGCGTCAATCAATCATAAGTGCTGTCACTAAACACGACGTTTCCTGTACAGCATTGCATTTTTATATCTTTCAGCTCTAAGTACTGTAACAACAGTACCATTTCATGATAACTAATTAAGAAAGTTCTACGTATTTTGCAGGATTTTTTAAAAAATATATTATAAATATTTACTATATTTTATACATCTCATCACACTGTACAGCAGTCTTTTTTTTTTTTTTTACCGTACTTCTTTCCACATATACTCACAGCAATGACTATCTTTATAATTATTTAACAAATTATTTGAACACATCCTACCTGCTGCTAATCGGCTGTTGAAATTCCAAGCACAGATCATATGTTACTGTAACCTTCATATAGGTGATCTTCATATACATTCAGCACTTGCCATTTTTTTTTTTTAAACAAAAAACGTAGGGTTGAATAATGATTATTTAATACTTTATTACGTGCAACTTTTTTGCACAATGCAAGGTACCTCTAACATGTATCCCCCTGGTCCCACCCCAAGTTGTCGGTTGAAAATAAATTCAAATTTTCTCCAAAACAAGCCATTGCTCAACTAAATACTTAAGTCTGGTTGGGTGAATATCTTTTTTTAAAAACTGTAGATAAACGACAGGATCATCAGCTTTCTAGTCTTTTTTCTGTCTGTTCTCCTAGGAAAACAGACAGATAGACAGACAAAACCATAACCATTTGTTCAAAGTGGCAAAGGATACATTCACATACTGCCAAAGGGAATCCAAACATAGTCTTAACCACCCAGCTGCTTATCCCACGAGTTCCACGTGGAGAGCAAGCGAGTCCAAATGTGTCACTCCTGTGAGGACAGCGTGCAGGGGGTTATCTGCAAAGTTTCTCACGTCTTTTCGACGAGCTACAAGAAATCAACAGGCAGAATATATGCTTCTATAGTCTGCAGTTTTGTTTTTCGCTGGCAGATGGCAGCAGTCCCTAAGAAATGTACTTGACACTGTAGAAAGAGCGGCGTCGCCTTTAAGAAATGGCGACGCCATTTGAAAAACTATACAACCCAGGAACCTTAGCTTTAATAAGGAAGGTGGGGTTTCTGGGTATAAAGGGAAGTGGAGCGGTACAGCAGGGGGGATCGTGGGGAACACCGCCGGTGTGTACTGCTGAACAGGGCTCAGAGAATTGAAAGTGCATTACGAGATTATTGGAAGGTAAAGTGAACGTTTGGTTTCGTTTTGAGTAAAGCTGTATTTTGTTTTACTGTGGGTGTTTATCCTCTTTGTGAGGTAGTCTTTTGTTTTGTTAAAGTTTAATTTATTTTTATGAAATACCGGACAAGAGACGCTGTCTACCGGTGACGAATTTAAAACAATTCCGCAGTTTCCGTGACCGTTGGGGACCGTCACAACTGCTGTTTGTATATGGGTGTATGTTTGTCTCGGGACTCAGAGGGAAGCGCGCATGAAGACGCAGCACAATTAGCGAACTGTAATAATAAGAACGGAGGCAACGGTCTGGAGTTTTGGGACGTGGCTTTTATTGTACAGACAGGAACTGCAGTTTCCACAGGTGGTGTAAACAAACAAGGATATTGTGTTTGAACTCTGGGACACCCCCGTGTTTCTGTGAAGCACTGGGACATTGGTTGCAGGGGTTCACCCCCACAACCAGGATACAATTCCATTTGCATTCTTGTGGATTATTACCAGTCTTGCAGCGATACTCCAGCTGTGGGTGTCCAGGTTGTTCTTACCTATCACCTGGGTTCAAGGATACTCCAACAGGGGGAGGAGAATCTCTCTGTTCTTGTCTGTGTTTCAGCCAGTTCCAGCAGAGGGAGTCTGCGTTACCCTGACCTGTGTTACAGAGGCATTCCAGCAGAGGGTGTCTTGGTGTTCCTACCTGCGTTACGACAAGGCTCCGGCAGAGGGAGTCTGCGTTGTCCTGACCTGTGTTACAGAGACATTCCGGCAGAGGGCGTTCCTTCTTCTTACCTGTGTTGCAGCCAGACTCCAGCAGAGGGAGGCTGCGTGATTCTTGCCTGTGTGGCCAAGAGACTCCAGCAGAGGGCACCGGGTCCATACTTACCTGTGTAGCAGGAATACTCCACAGGGAAAGGACTTGCAAAGGCCTCGGCCTGCTGGACTCGGTACTTCTGAATCAGTTAGTGAGGGACGAAGAAGTGAGCTAGTTAGTGACCCGTACAGGGCTTTACTCAACCCAGAGAAAGTGATAATTTGTGTAAATATTGTAAATAAAGAATTACTTACCTGAACATTCCTTGTGACTGTGCCAGTCGGTGGAAGCAAAAGGAGAGTCACACACGGGAGTACTCTCCTGGTTTGTTACAACACACAGGCCCATTCATAGATATGCACAGCTGGGCGGCCACATTTGCCGAGTAAAAAATGGATGTCTACTACAGAGAATGAGATGAGGGTATTTATTTCTTTGTTGATGTTACAAGGGGTTGTAAGGAAATCTTACATACTTATTATCTGTGAAGTGTACTTACACTTCACAGATAATAATGCATATAACAGAGATACACACCCGTACCCGAAACTGTGGAAGATATATGACGTGGTTGAAAATTTGCGACGTAAGTTTTCTGATGTATATGTACCAGATAAAGACGTTAGCATTGATGAGAATTTGATGGGCGTCTGCTTTGAAATCTATCATACAAAAAAGAATTTCTAAAAAGTGACATGACTGCACAATGACTTTTTGCCACACTATTATAATGCTGCAATTGTAAAAAAAATGTTATGTTATTTATACTCAAATAATGCTGCCATTGAAAAAAAATATGTTATGTTGTTATTTATATTGTTATAATGCTGTGTATTTTTAAAAATAAAGCAAGAATGGTTTTGAAAACTGTCCAAATTGCTTACTTGAGGGTTAAGAATGAAATGTCTTAAGAAAAAAAAAGATTTGACATGGAAATTGTCAAAATAAATGGGCAGCTGGGTGGTTAAAGTAATTGTAAATCCAATGAAGAATGCATGTGTACGTTAAAGCTGTGTAGAAAGGTAGAGGCTTTAATGTTTTGTGTTTGTTTATTTAGCAGGCGCCTTTATCCAAGGCGACTTACAGAGACGAGGGTGTGTGAATGTAAGCATGTATAGAATTCAGAATAAGGGTCTGCTATGACTGATCGCAGGCTTGCTTCACTCAGTTAGGACTGTGAGTCCTGTCAGAGCTGAATGATGAGAAGATCTTCAATTGGCTTTAGATAATGCCCTCTATAAAGATTTAACTTTAATGGCCGGGGGCTTTTCTGTGCCTGGTATTATATACTCTAGTACAAATATAGTTAAAATCCTGAAAGGGTTTTTGGAAAAGAGAGGTTTCATTTAAATTATTCAATTGATGTCTGTTAGGTACAAGATACATTACTTGTCTAATGAAAGCCTTCTAAACTCAATAAAAAAAGCTATTTTAACACAAGAGATGTGTGGGAAGGTTATTCATCTACCTGTCAGGCAATACAGCACATGTACATGATATTACAAATCGATCATAGCTGTTGAAAATCTCACCCTCTTATTGGATGTCCGCAATACAATCAAAAGTACATTGAGTACAGCTAGACAGCCTTCAGCCTATTCTATCTGTCAAAGGTTTGCTGCCAGAGCCAATGATAAGAGGGTAACACCGTCTACTAGTTCATAGTCTGATTTCAATGGGGTAAAAACGAACTCACGATCAGAAAAGGCAGATCCGATTTCGTGTAAACATTTGGTGATGTGTTTTCTAATGTGCCGGATAGAACATGCCTCCTTGAACATGCTATTGTTACTCCTCCAGGTCTTAGGGTTTGTGAGAGGCAGTACTGTGTCCTGGAAAGTCGGAGGCAGGCCACCTGGAAGGAGGTGTGGAGCATGCTAGACCTTGGAGTCATCTAACCCTCGTGAAGCAAACGATGTAGTCTGATTTTGCTAGTGCCCAAGCCAGACGAAACCATTCGTTTTTGTGTAGATTTTCGCAGGGTTAAAGCTTTCTCCAAGTTCGATGCATATCCCATGCCCCGGGTGGATGAACTCTTGGAGAGACTAGGGCAGACGCGGTTTATTTCAACTCTGGACTTGACGTAGGGATGCTGGCAGATTGGCCCTTCCAGTATGCCATTTGGCCTACATGGGGCCCCAGCATTAGTTAGTCTGGATTTCAGACAGGTGCTCCAGATGCCTCTGAAGTCAGTCTGGGGACGGTTCTGTCCCAAGAGAGAGATGGTGTTGTACATCAGTCGCAAATTACTTTCCCGACAGAAGAAATATTCTGTGTTTAGCAGTAAATTGGCTCTCTTGGGACAACCCTTTCTGCTCATCACCAATCATGCTCCTTATTTGTATTAAATAAGGTTCCTTCGTGTGTTCCTTCGGCTCCATTCTGAGGGGTGGGATGTGTGGTGGACAGTAGGTGGTCCAGCCTGGAATGGGACCTCCCGACATTAGGAAGTGCAGAACCAGCAGTGAGTTTCCTTTACCAGGATCTGCAGGACTAAAATCTACAAAAATAAAAACTACAAACCAGCGAGTACAATTAAATACAATTAACTACAGTATATATCAGCAAAATACATCTTGACTGTAGTTTTAATTACACAATCCAAAGATTGTAGCAAGGAAATCTGCATGGCAGTAGTGGTTTTCCTGTAAGTCTTAATTAAAAGTGGCCTGCAGACAATTGTGTTTATGGTATTTATGATGCGTACATTTAAACCCAGGTGTGCCAAATTAAGCTCACACTTAGCTTAGTTTGAGCTATCTTTCTTAGTATCAGTTTCAATTAAATTAAATTAACTAGTGGTAGCAGGTGCTCCCAGAAAGCTCGTTTTGCTATTAGCTTTGGATTGCTAACCCTTTCTGCAGGCTTGCCATGTATTCTAATAGAATGAGCTGAGAACATTGGCAGGCAGCAAGACAAGACCAGATTGCTGCAAGCCTACATTATCTTACCAAATACTAGCCTCTGTCAGCTTGAGATACAAATTAATGCAAGTTAATGTATGCCTAAATTAACCCATCAGGATAAGTTCATCTTGTGCAAAATAAATGTGCTATAGATAACAAATACAAAGAAAAAAAATACAGTATTTAACAATGAATCATTTGTAAGCTGTAAAGTACACTGTGTGATGGACAGACAGACTTCAGTCTTCATAGTCCTATGTCCCATACTGTTCTGTACCTTCCTGGTGATTAGACAGACAGACACCTTCTGTTTCCAGTGCTAGATAATATCACACACTTGCCTTTTTAGATGTTTTTTTTTTTTCCCAGTGTCATTCTCATTATAATGTATTACACAATTACTATGTCCAAAACACTGGATTTTACATAACAAGCAATATGTTTCAGGAAAAATCTTATGGGGAGTTGCATTTTTGATGACACTGCTAAGCAACCACAGGGTACTTGGTTCTATCCCAACTACCCCACTTTGATTAACCTACTTATCATTCAGGATTGATTATCTTAACTCTGGGGTCAAATTCTTAAGCAAATTTGAGAAGCCGTATACAGTTAGATAACCTTGTGTAGCTAGATCCTCTGTGAGGGAATGGTCACTTGTGTAGTTAGATCCTCTGTGAGAGAATGGGCACTTGTGTAGTTAGATCCTCTGTGGGAGAATGGGCACTTGTGTAGTTAGATCCTCTGTGAGGGAATGGGCACTTGTGTAGTTAGATCCTCTGTGGGAGAATGGGCACTTGTGTAGTTAGATCCTCTGTGGGAGAATGGGCACTTGTGTAGTTAGATCCTCTGTGGGAGAATGGGCACTTGTGTAGTTAGATCCTCTGTAAGAGAATGGGCACTTGTGTAGTTAGATCCTCTGTGAGAGAATGGGCACTTGTGTAGTTAGATCCTCTGTGGGAGAATGGGCACTTGTGTAGTTAGATCCTCTGTGGGAGAATGGGCACTTGTGTAGTTAGATCCTCTGTGAGGGAATGGGCACTTGTGTAGTTAGATCCTCTGTAAGAGAATGGGCACTTGTGTAGTTAGATCCTCTGTGAGAGAATGGGCACTTGTGTAGTTAGATCCTCTGTGGGAGAATGGGCACTTGTGTAGTTAGATCCTCTGTGAGAGAATGGGCACTTGTGTAGTTAGATCCTCTGTGGGAGAATGGGCACTTGTGTAGTTAGATCCTCTGTGGGAGAATGGGCACTTGTGTAGTTAGATCCTCTGTGAGGGAATGGGCACTTGTGTAGTTAGATCCTCTGTGGGAGAATGGGCACTTGTGTAGTTAGATCCTCTGTGAGGGAATGGGCACTTGTGTAGTTAGATCCTCTGTGAGGGAATGGGCACTTGTGTAGTTAGATCCTCTGTGAGGGAATGGGCACTTGTGTAGTTAGATCCTCTGTGAGGGAATGGGCACTTGTTTGAGTGAGCAAAGCTCTAGTACTGACCCCTACGGCATGACCATATTCCCATGGATGATTTGCACAGAAACAGTATCTGTATGAAGGAACATATGTGTCTGGGGGCTGGTCTGCATACATATCTTTGCACAATTGTATTCCGATTACTTGTACTGGAGAATGTTAGTTTCATCAGTGTGTCAATAAAGAGGAAAAGGTATATTATCAACAGTCAGAAAGCCTTTTAAGTAGAAAAATACACTTCCCATGGTTAGATTACACTGATGAAGGCGCTAGTCAAAGTGTTTGTCTACTTGACCTTGGAAAACCAGGGTTTAGAAATGTATGCAATAAACAGAGCGCATGTGCATCCATTTTACAAATACTGATTTTCAAAAAATCAATTTTCTGTTTTATTGCATGCTAACATTTTTCTAGGTAATTGATTTTCAGTTGTTTTTTTTTAATATTGAAACTAGTCTGTATACTAGTTTTCATATTCAATCTTATATAACTATTAAACACTCAAATGTGCTAAATATAGATATACTAAAAGTCATTTAATAAATTTGATGACACACATTTAGACTGGAAGTCTTTGTCAATGTCTTCATGTGCCAGATTTACTAAACTTTTGCTCCTGTGAAATGTTAGAATCACTTGTTTCACTTTGAAAGAGAAGGAAGCATGTCAGAAGTCTTAAAGTAATGGTAGCAGTACAGTAACAAAATAGTTCCATAAATGTTTTCCGCCATGTACATCCATTCATTATATGGGTCTCAAATCTGCAGTTTTGAAAGAAGCACATGTTTCAGCAAATATAACAAAACAGGATATCTGGTACTACACTAGGTTAAAGAAATCTCTGTTTGCAAGCCATGCTTTCAGACTGTCTTGCACTTCCTGGAGGGTGAAATTGTCCCCACTACTTCATTGACTTATTTCAGCTGTTACCTGACATTATTGATACACAACAAGAACCAATACAGCCTGCTCTGAGTGGTCAGCATGCTGTAACGGATCTCCTCCTAACAGCTGATGAGTTAATTATACTGATATCAGCATAAGACATGCATCGACTACAGAGCTTACGTCTCTGAACCATATGGTTTGCATTTCAAGTCCAACCCTTGCTCTTCCATTCATTTCAGTGGGCTGAGATGCCAATTTTGAGTGCTGTCGTATGCAGAGCCCTATGGATCCCTCCTTGTTATTTTGTATATTGTTTTTTGGTTCACCTTTCTGTGATCCAATTCTAGTTTTCTGGATTTTTTTCAGTTTTTCACCTGGTGATTGTTAAGACCCAGAGTTCCCCTATCTGAGACAATGCTGCAACACTTAGGGATGATCAGAAGGTGGCAGGATGGTATCTCTAACTTTAATGTAAGCTGAATATGTAATGAACAGGTACTCAACTCTCCTCAGCAAGGTTGCAGTAGTTTACCCTATGTAGTAAAAGATTGTACTTTTTATGAGGAGGAAATCTGCAAACAAATCATAGTGTGACACTAGCAAACCCTCATGTGCTAGCCTGCATAGTCTAAGGAATCTACTTATTTATTAAATATGTTAAATTAGATCAGCCACAGAGACTCTCTTTCCCAAAGGGATCTGGCCTTGGCAATCATACAACAATACAACAAACTCTTGTTACAAGATATAATATTCTAGTTAAATCGATAGTATTCTGAACCTAGAAATGTGTCCTTCAGATGGTTATACAAGCAGCATTTGAAACTAATGAAAATTAATCAGTAAAGGTCAATGGGGCTTCTAAACAGCACCTCATACTAGATTTGGCAGCATGACCGACTGATAATCTGCCAAGTCACATCTTTGTCATGTGTTAGTCTTTGATTGAAAGTGGAAGACATTAGACCTAATTAAGATGCTACAAAGATAATTGCAATTTGTTAGAAAAAAAATACATTTTAAACGTTTAGAAAATGAGCTCCAGTAATAATATAATTTGTTCTTATTTTTCACCTTGCAAGTCTGTTGCCACTGTGCTCTTGTGTTTATTATTTGTTCCACAAGCCACAGTAATCAAATAGCTCTTCTTTGCAAGAAAGCCTGTCAGGGTGCATCAGCCTGTGCGGGTGACTGTGTAAGCAGAGCTTTTCATTGTCAAGGACAAGGGAACCATTACAGATGGTTCACACAATGACCTTGGCCTGCTAGAAAGAAGTCTCTGTTGGTTTGCATACCATGCCAAAGGATACCATGCTTTGTAATTGTGGATTCCCTTAATGAACTATGTCTTTTTAATTTAAGTAAAATTCATAAGACCCATAATCAAATCCACATAGGTCATAAGGCCTGTTGGGCATTTTGCTATTTTACATGTAGGTTATGTACTGTAATTGTATTTCTTATAACTTGATGACATTTAAATAAACTACAGCTGAGCGTCAGGTTTATGTCATAATTAAGACTTTTATTAGTTAAAATTGTACTTATTTATTTATGCATTTATTTACATATTGTATTTGTTTAAATGTATGCTACTGCATAAAGACCGTTAACAGCTATTTAAAAATATATATGATTACCAGTTATTGCAGGATCTTGCAGGTCACTGTGGTTTTAAAGTACTCTGAATTGGATTGTTATATATATATATATATATATATATATATATATATATATATATATATATATATATATATAGTTAAGCGATTAAAAATTTTGGTGATTAATTTTGAAATTTTAAAAAATAAGCTCACCTGATCTTGGTTTTAATAGCATATTTAATTGATAAAATTACTGCATCCACCTAATTTAAGTTTGTTTTATTACTGACACACTTTTTTAAACCATTTTTTGCTCCTCAAAAATAGCTTGTGTCTTAAATTCAAGCACAGTATAGTGATGTGTGTATTAAATTTGCCAACAAAAGACCTGACTATCCGAACACACAAGCAGCAACTTGACTTACTGCTGAGAAAAGATAACAAAGACATCACTGCCCGAATACACAAGCAGCAACGTGACTTACTGCTGAGAAAAGACAACAAAGACATCACTGCCCAAATACACAAGCAGCAACGTGACTTACTGCTGAGAAAAGACAACAACATCACTGCCCGAATACACAAACAGCAACGTGACTTACTGCTGAGAAACACAACAAAGATGTCACTGCCCAAATACACAAGCAGCAATGTGGCTGCCCAATCTCAAATCATCCATGACACAGGCAGCTATTTTCAAAGAAGAGTCATTAGCTTCCTGAGGAATTTAAAGAAGCTTTTACAATTTCAGAGTTTCTAAAAAACAGTACCAGCTTGGCAGATCATAAATGCTGATCAGACCCCCATATTTTTCAACATGCCAAGCAATACCACAGTTCACAAATTGTGAGTAATCTCCATATGCGCGTATGTTATGTTCTGTTGTGTTTGCAATACGATCAATGCTGTTGTGGTTGCTGGGTTACATATTGCCTGATGTCGTGTTTGCTGTTGCTGGGATGCGTGATGCTGTAAGTGAGTGAGGGGTGTGTGTACGCCATCTTAAGTACTATAATACTCAGCACAGTAAACAAGCTCCATGGTAACCTAAAAAACACTATTGTGGGTCAGTTTTGTATGATACAACAGCATAATTGAGGTTGTATCTTTGTAAATGCATATTTATTTGATGTTTTATTTTTTCCTCAAATTGTGGTAAATGGTGCTGTGTCTAATTCGAGGGCATCTTAAATTCAAAGGAATACGGTAATAGAGAGCCCTGCTATCATTAGCTGTTTCAAGTGCCCATTAAAAGAAATGTATTGATCTTATGAACTAGAGTGGTTCCACCTATCATGCTCCATTTTTTAATAAAAACTTGAAGCAGCCAATGATAGGGTTAGCAGGGAGGGACTGTAGGCAAATTGGAACCCTCCCGGAGATTGTTGACAGAGCCCGGAGACCAGAGGTTAGGCAGGTATGGCACACCATGCAAGCGTGAGCACCCTCGCTGCCATTAACAAAATGCTTTCCTGTTGAAAATGTACTGATGCGTACATGAGTGCCAGTTATACCAGAGTACAATTTGTTTATCTTTAATGTTGTGGGTAATGTAATAAAAGAGAAATAAAACTACCAGTAAATATTGTTGTTGTTTTACAATGCCTCCTTTTCTATATTTATTTTAGTGTTTATTCAAGATAAAAACTTGACAATGTGTCTCTGTGGTTTTGTTTACTGCAAAGATACAACAATGACAGGCATTATGACGTTATGTACTGTTTTTTACCTGAATACACACAAGATAATGAAATAATTCTTAGTTTTGTAATTAATGCACTTTGTAAAGAAAGGCCTTCAGAACCTATTGTTTCTTCTGGAACATTGTTCAGCTTTAATACAGTGTTACATATAATGGCTTTGATAAAATTTTGCAAACCAACAAATATTCAAATACTTAATCTTGAACTTATATGTCCAAACATGAAAAAGCTATGTTCATCCCAGCACTAATAATTAGTAAACATGGAAAATAATAATATAAGCAGAATCTAAAATATAGCTTTTGCTTGCCTCGTGGAATTCATAATTTCCTCTGAAGACTGCTGATTGCTGGAGTGCGTGGGAGGGAAATTCAGAACCACATTAATGATTTTTAATTCAGTCCTGAGTGGATCTCAGAGCAATCAAAGCAAGAAATCTGCCAATTTCTAAAAAAAAAATTATTGTCTGTCTATGTAAACTAATAGAATTGGCTCCAGCATATAAGCATATCACATCAGAATCATTACAGATTCTAGCAACAGAAAGCATAGAAATGAAGCTATCTTGCAGATGTGCAATATAGAGATCTTTGAATAATGAGCCCTGCTACATGGAAGCAGCTTTGTGAGTGGAGCGGAGCGCCTCCATTCCTCGCTGTGTGACAGGCATATTAAAGCTGATGTTTCATGTGTTAGTCTTTGATTGAAAGTGGAAGGGATTTCAAGAGATGCTGAAGAGAAAAATATGTACACACATCTCCTGGTGTCTCCCTCCATCTAAAAGCAATTACTGAAATAAGCAGCAAACGATTTAATTCATGCTGATTTAGATATGCATTAAGTAAGCAGTCATCCTCTTTTTCTTTAATTAAATCTATTAATTAAGTTCAGATCTCCCACAGTTACCTGAATGAATGCTGTTAAATTCTATTTCATTTACCATGTTTTATTTTTTCATATCATGACAACGTTCTGAATGCCATAAATATAGTAACAACAATATTAAAAAACAGCTTAAATGCATATGAAAGAAAATGAATGTGCCATGTTAGCGTGCAGTTGAACTTTAATTACACTTTATTAGCAAATGCAGTAATATTGGATTCATTCCACCACAATTACATTGGAATGTATTGATACTTGAAGAGCTTTCTGCATATCTTGTGTACCCAGTGGCTTGCAGTCGTGCCCTCACTGAAACATTTTTCCATTGACATCTTCATTAGTTCATGAAAATTAAATAGAACCGCGTTTAGTCATTTTACCTTCAAACGACTGGTCCATAAATTCACTTAAGACTTAAGGAACTGGTGAACTATTTTTTTATCCCTCCGGCTGTGAACTACAAACACAAAGTACCAGTTAATACGTAATACTTGTTAATACCATTTTGGCTTATCCATTTCATTGTAGATACAAACAGGCTGATGTATGTGATGATAAACTATATCTAAGATAAAAAGGGGTGTAACAAGAACTAGAACTAGAACTAGAACTACGCTATTTTTCTATGTTTTATACTCATTTATCCAGGCTGTGATGTGCCACAGCAAAGTCATTATAACTATTTGTCACAAAGACGGCCAGAGTGGGTTGCGTCAGACCAGAAAGGAATTCAAACACAGACGGTTGTTGTGATGAGCCGAGTGCAATGGTGGCACTCAGCGTTTATTAACAAATAAAAAGGTTTTAAACGGTACACAAAACAGGACACGGCACTTGACGCCAAAATAAACAGACAGACAAAACGACTAGACACTAACACACAGGTGAAACGGAGACGAACAAACACGGTGAGAATACACTTATTATATTTATAATTACGCTGATTTTAACTCTCCTCTCTCTCTCCCGTTCTCCACTCTCTGAACACCTAACCCTGACTGAAAGAAATGTGCATCTATATATACTGTTGTGCTGGGATTCAATTACTAATTAATTATTCACTTGAATCCCAGCACGTGAATTAATTCTATGCAACCCCGTGCTCACATATTACATTTAACCAGCAACTGAAGTGATTTGTGCTCTCCTCGTGCCTAAATACAAATCTACACTTTTTAAATACACGTGAAACACAGACCCGTTTATATCCCGTGTACCAATGACTATACACCAACATTAACACATGCACGCAACATACAACACAGAACACACAAATGCACACAGGGGCGGGGCACTTTGCCACACTATTGTACTATGTTATTTCTTTATTTTCATTTGTTTTTCTGAAATACTCATTGTAAGAGTTCACTTTTTAAGGGCAGGACTTGATTGTCCGTGTGAAGCACTTCATCACTAAGCAGTGGTTTTACAGCAGGTGTCATGCCATGCTGTCCCGTTACTGAGTAATAACAGAATGGCAGACCTCCACAGACAACAACGGAAAAGCAGCGTTTGGTTGTTGAATAGTTAAGCAATAAAGATCACTGTGGTATACATTACATGGGATTGGAGGATTGCGAAGCAAGACAATAGGTTGAGTCCTTCAATCCCTTTTGCTGTCCTCAAAGATCACTGCTGTTCAATCACTTGAACCTTGGCTACAAAAAACATTAAAGCACACACAACTGAGAGAGCCTAGCAGTTTAATTCAACCCCACCCAGTCACTGATTCTAAATAACAATCAAATATAATACAACACAGTGTAAACTCAGGAGGGAAATGAGGCTAATTAATGTAAATGCTGACACCAGCAAGGATTAGATAGACATATGCTGTATTTTTAAAATTTCGCAATTATGTGCTTCTTAAATGATTTAAGATGCTGTGTGACAGGCATACTGTAATTTAAAATACCAAAATAGAGCTTTCTATGTTACCTTGAAATGTGGGATGCCGTTCCATGTCAACTCTCCTGGTAGTTACATTGTTGTGCATAGCAACCCATTTAGAATTTTGAATAAAGAATTACCCTAGTTTAAATAGCTGAGTGTAAAGGATATTGGGATGTGTATTAACTTGCATCTAGATTAGATCCTCTATACTTTTTTGTGAGTTTTGGGACTGCTGAGAATGCACTTGGAGTTGCCAGGTTTTCGAGATCACATAGTGCTCATACATCAATGCCAGTTCCATGAAGCATTGAAGTGACCAGCTCGAAAAACGTGCATTATCATTGCAGACAAATGTGGAAGTGTTGAAAGCAGTGGATATTCAACCATCGTACAAGAAACAAATGTTGCATATTTCAGCATTCCCGCGAACGCAACGATTCTGAAAAAATGAGATACAATAATACAGGCGTACGAACAGCAAACTGTGGATGTGATCAATACCCTGATGTCGAGGAAGCCGTACTTTTGTGGTTTAAAAATGCTGGTGAACAAAATGTGCCTGAATCTCGGACCACTATGTAATAATGTTGCATGATTTTCACTAGTACAGTACTGCACATGCATTACACTGTAACTTACTGTTGCCTCTGCAATGTTTTTTTTTTTGGTTAACTGTTTTTGCCTTGTATTCTTATAGAGTTCACTTTTTCAATAAAATGTACAGTACTTTAAAATGTATAATACGTTTTACTGTACTGTAATTAAAATGTAATTTCAGTGTTACTGTAACGTCAATAAACACTGGCAGTATGTATTTGGCTTAGACATGTATGTATATATCTTCTTGCCTTCAATATGGAGTCATTGTGATGATGGGACCCTTGTGCTCTCTGGCATGCTCGGTATTGATCTTTGTTTACAATTAAACAATTAAACTGCCATTTCCAGATGAGGGCGCTGGATTATGGATCTCTCACAGCGAGACAGCCAAGGAAATAAGAGACCAGTTTTAATGAGTTTGTTGTCAGAAATTATTAAAACAGAAACTAAAATTCAGAGGTCTATAGCCTGTGTTATGAAAAGTGCTGATGTCCGGTTTCATGCAGAAGTGAAATATGCTTGGAATTAGAAAGAATAAGACATCAGACAATAAACATATACACTCTAACCTCTAACAAGTATTGGGACAGATGGATAAGTGTTTTACCGCAAATAAACCCTTTGTTTTCATTCGACATGATTGATGTATGAGCTTAAAAATAAGTGGTTGCTTAGGAACCACAATGTTCATTACAGTTACACCAAAGACAAGCATTCTCATTAAAACTGCTATCTTGTCAAAATTAAGTTTATTTGTTTTACTTTTGCATACTATATGATTGCCATACTATTTATGGAAAATATTCTCCTGAAATGACCCCACTGCTGGTGGAGAAGTTAATTAGCACTGCACAGTGCACTGCGTAGGTGAAGCACTGTGTAACACTGTGATCCCTCCCTGACATTATTATTTATTTTTTAGCAGACGCCCTTATCCAGGGCGACTTACAATTGTTACAAGATATCACATTATTTTTTACATACAATTACATTATTTTTTAAACATTATTTTTACATACAATTACCCATTTAACGAGTTGAGTTTTAACTGGAGCAATCTAGGTAAAGTACCTAGAACAGTGTCCCCACCTGGGATTGAACCCACAACCCTCCGGTCAAGAGTCCAGAGCCCTAACCACTACTCCACACTGCTGTCCTTGGCATAGATAAAAAAAAAAAAAACATGGTAAATGATGAATCAGCTAGAAACAACAACATACAGTAGATTCATACATAGCATACACAATGTTGAACAGGTTAATACAATTAAACAAAGTTCATTCTTACTATTTTAAGCTGTTTTAAACCATTCTGCATGTTCTAGTATTGAGTTATGATCATTCTTTGACTCTACTCAAATGTAAAATTCTACTGCTTTGGAAAATGTTAAACTAAAGGACATAGATAGATTTCAATGTTAGTTGGAAACTAAATCAACCCCTTTGTGTGGAATATATCATGTGACAGGACAAACAATGGTAATGGAGGGAAAACCAGAATCACACGCAATAATTGCAGTTAAGTACGGGTGGTGCCTTTTTACAATAATGAAGGAAAATGGGCTACCTGGTCATGTTGGGGCGGAATCACATGGATCATTTAAGACCCAACTTGACAAAGTTTGGAGATCAATCGGCTACTAGGAACCCTACAAGCTCAGATGGCTAAATGACCACAAGCAACCTTATATTCAAGTACAATCATTCTTTGTTTGCTGAATTATAAGAGGACACCAGTCCCTGTCCTCTCCCCAAAAGTTCTGCCCTGTGCTTGTATATACAGTATGTGGCCAGGTTAGATTACCCAGTGCAATTCATTATACAATCTAACCTGATCACATATTCACTTGTACTGTAGTTGGCCAATTAGAGCAGAATTAACATATATATATATATATATATATATATATATATATATATATATATATATATATATATATATATATTACCCTGCCAAAACACAATACATGCAATTTTCCACAGGGGAAGTACACTCATTATGCACAACAGAGGAGTGGGAGCTTGGCACAAGCTTCCTCCAGCCTGTGCCATCACAACACGTGACAGGGACCACTAACACTACCACAGCCACTTTAACACATTTACTTACTTGCTATATGGCAGGTACATTTACAAAAGAAAAATGACAATGTCTTGAAGTATCCCAAAAGTCATGACAGGTAGGGTTAGTCACTTTCCAAAAGTCATGCCACTTTTCTCCTCTGCACTTCCATTTTTTTTAAATGAGCTCTCCCTTCGTCAATCTTGTGCCAATGCATCTAGCTTTGCAAAAACACTCTTGGAAATCCCAGTGAGACGGGGCTGATGGTGCTAGCAGTACCCACACATTTGACCAGCAGCCAAACAAAGTGCTGCAATCAGCCATGTGAAGCTGTCACTTGGGGAGCGCTCTGGAAAGCAGGACAAACTGCACCTCCCGGAGAGGTGAGCGAAGGGAGACAAGCGTGAAGCACATTTCTATTCTCAGATCCATAAAAATATAGACTAGTTTACGGAAACAGACACATTTGCATATTGTTCTTTTTCCATTATATAAGCAATGAAAATGACGCGCATATGCGTGTTTGACCGATTCAAACAATTTGTTGACAGTTAGTGCACTTTCCCTATTTAACAACTCACCATGAGAAACCCTTACTAAGGCTGTACTTGTATCACTCTGATTCATAGGTATCCGATTAGTCTGAAACATCACAAGAGATCCACATTTCCTCTCTTCACCAAGCACCCTAAAAGCTGAGCACTAGTGCCAGGAAATAGCTGTGCAAAACAGAAACTTACAAAACCCGTCATCATTTATTAAGCTCAAAGAATGAAAAATAACTTTATCCTGTGTTCTTTCCTGGATGCCAGATTATATGCACCAGTAATGCAGAGCTGAACTTGGAGCCTATTAAGTAAAAACATAAATAAATAAGCCTTTACATTTTACTTGCATTGCATTGCAATTTCCATATGCTTAAATTAGGAATAGACAACTGTGGTTTTGAGGAGCCATTCACACCAGGTTAAACAGGTCAAATGAGCCAGTTTACTGCTTTAGGAACGGGATGGATGTGTATATGGTTTAATTAAACACTGAAGACCACGTTTGAAAAAAAGAACTCTCTTTTGCACAGTGAGCCAGCCTCATGTAACGGCAGTGCCTCACCCAACACTGACTGTCCCTTACGGGCAAAAAAAATAAGTTTACATATATTGAGAAATATAATGTAATATATTGATTAATGTATTGAATTCATTCACTCAGAACCACTTATGGTTGTTTATACAACAGTGTATTTCCACATGAGAATTGTATTTGATATTATCACGCTTCGATGAACGTTTCCCATGACAAGGTATTTTCATGATAAAATATTTATTATGCTAGCAAGGGGTGTCATAATGTCTTTCATGATAAAAACATGCACAATGTGCATGTTATGCACAGAAAACACAAAATATTTTACTTATTTCATATTTCAAGAGGCTAGTTATTACATAAGATTAGAAATATGATTATTATTAGTGGTATATGGATTTGTCTTAAAAATGGCATACCAGTATTTAATTTAATTCATTTTTTTTTTCAATTACAGACATCTCTTAGCATTGAAGACTGTCATCATCAAATGCTATACACCAAAGTAGCCTTCATGTACCCATTGCAAATTCTCACAAACCCTTTTTGGAGTGTAGTATGACACAGTGTTCTTTACACCCAGACTCATCTGCAACCCCTTTCCTGATTTGCATATGCAGTGGGTAGCAGTATGTGGTGCACTGCCGTTACGGATCCTGTCCCATTGGTGATATGAAGTTAACTGCTCTAAAACCACGAATGCAGATGAGTATTTTGCATAGTGGCTATGATGCTTGCTTGTGGCGTAAGTGGGCTCCGTTTCTCACCCAGCCTCCACCATGTTACACATATAATCATGAGCAATAGCATAATGGAGCTACAGTACATAAACAGGCTTTAGGATGAGTAAGGGTTGGGTAAATTAAAATTCAGCACTAAAAATGTCATGTCAATAACATGAGAAATTGTCACTTTACATGCAGACCTCATTAATGAGGGTGACTAGATTGATGAAGTTTTGCACACAGATGAATTGCATACTAACAATCACATTACAAGGGAATTAAAAAAAGTCCTCCAGGAATGAGTATCATTAATAACATGAATTACATTTTAGAAAAAGGTTTCTTTACTCCTCGGGGACCTGGTACAGTCAGTGGAAGTGGTTAAAATATATCAAGGACACACTATGAATGTTCATAGGGTACTGTCGTTATTCCACGCAGGATGATAGCTGAATCCAGTGGGTCATTTATCCTCATCGGGACATAACCACAGCACTCCTAAGAATGTGCATGGAGTATTCTGTTTACAAAACAAGGATAATTATCGAAAATGAAACAACTGAGAATTACTTTCCTCAGATTAAGCGCCACATCTGCCTAGCAATGAGGTGTAATTTGGATCGAATAGCCCAGTCATTCTGTTGCTGGAAGAATGCAATGAACACTCTACTTTGGTGTAGAGTGTTCATTCTACTTGTACAAAAAAAAAAACGCCAAGCAAATAACTATGCATATTGTTTGCAAACAATGAATCAGTCCTTGTCCCTGACCTCCCACGTAAAAAAAAAAAAAATCTGTTCAAGCTGTTTATGCAGTGGTAGAGAGGAGTTGTTATTTGCATATAGAGGAAAAGGAGTGAAATTTCATCAATGATTGAAAAGGACATGGAGGGTTTTGGCTGCAGCACAGGAAGCTGGCTGTGGTCTCGGTGTTCTGGGGCTGGAAGATAGTAGTGTGGCATGTATATTGAGGCTCAGCAGAAGAATCATTTAGTTACCCAGGGATAGGCCTTTTCAGGCTACCTGGCTGCCAAGCTCAAGGTAACATTTATCTCCTGGACTGTTCACTGTATCACAGAGCAGGCGGTGGACCTGCAAATCTGATGGGAGGTTTATTTATCTTTTTGTCAGCTGTCTCTCTCCCTCTCACCTCTCACACACTGTTACTGTCAAACACCCCCTCCCCATAGAATAATAATATTCCATGTTCCTATACAGAACATTACAAAACATCAGAATAATATATCAGTTTCTTTGCTTTATTTTATTTTCCTATATATTTTTCCACTAAAGTCTTTAATAATGACTTCATTGAGGATTTGGCTTATGGACATAATTGTGTATCCAGTTCATGGTCCCTGCCCGCAATAGCACTGATTCTTTGATTTAAATTAATAACTAATGTAAAACAGAAGACAGGAAGAGCATTTGCATGATCTGGATACACTATGATAAGACTGAATCTTTATAATTTTAAAAGCAGTTGAAATAGTTAACCCAAAGCAATCATTTAAGCACAGTACAGAAACCAGCAAAAGACGTTTGCCAGTTTTCTTGTACAAATGCTATGACAAAAATACCATTAAAAATCAAGCACACGTTTAACATAATGTGTGCTGTAATGCAACCCTTCATTTTATTCAATTACGCAGCAATCTGCCGTTCTGCTGTAGAAAGTGATAACAAGTCAATTACCTTTAAAATATTTTAGCAGAGCAGTTACTGTTTGGAAAAACACTTCACCTTCATTTTGAGGTTATACCTACTCATATTCTGCGTTTGAAATAAGGCTGATAGGCATTTAGGACTGTGTATGATTATAAGGCTATTGGATGACTTTCAATAAGGCATTTATGCATTGCTATTGTCTCTGCTTTACCTATGTCTCTGAAGTAAGTCTGGCACACCTTCCACCCATATTCTCTTATTCTGTCTCTAGTTAATAATCAGAAATTGGGAATCGTATATAATAGACTGGTGCTGAAGTGCAGTTTTATAATATATGTAATGATAAATTGCACATGGCCTATGAAAGTAGGGCTGTCTTAAAATAGAGAGTGTGGGAAATGGAGAAGACTGCAAGTCTGCCTCAGAACTCAAAATTAAATGCACACAGTGTGCCCTGCGGTGTGTGCACATTAACAAAATATTCTCTACTGGGCTTTTGAGGTGAAAAAAGTTGAACAATGGCCTGGCTCCCATGGGATATCCTAGCAAACTGCCTGAGCCAGGCGAGGCAGTTTCCATGACAACGTCCACTCAAGTGCTGACTGCTAGTCTAGACCATGCCAGAGTGGTTTGGCAAAGTATTCTGGAAAATCTAATGGAGGAATACAAGACTGAACCATTTATCTGTAACTGGCTCTTTTGTATTTGTTTCTGTGTTGATATATGGGACAGAAGTTCTCTTTGCTTATCCATAGAACAGTGATAGCACAAGCAGTGACAATGTGAACTTCCCTGTGATTGAGGAAGCAGTTCAGTCTTCATGCCCATCCTTGGTTTCTGTTTTGGAAAAATAACTGCTATGGTGCACAATTGTTTTGTTAAATGGAGTAGTGTCCACTGAGAAGCAATGCCTAGCATAGTACTTACCACTCCATTTGTCCTTCATGTATCGTTCAGCACAAAAGTGTTCTAAAGTGAAATATCTGACCAGCTGAGCAGAATTTCTGTTTCAATGGGCCTGCGACAGGAAGGACCCTGTCGCTGGTTCAGCTGTGCTGCTGCTTAGTAAACAGCAAGGCTTGCCATTAGCTGAGCTGATCGGGAAGTCCTGACCAGCGAAAGCTTGCTGTGGTTACATCAAGGAGGGGAGCGTCCGCTCCGCAGGATAACTACTACGGAACGCTTCAACTGCAAGACGGTGCCTGTGAATGATGTCCAGCCAGGACCGTCAGACAGACCCGGAGTCGCCGGGAGACCAGGACCAGCAACAGCAGTAGGTTAGTTTAGGGGATTTGATCCCAAACTAAGTATAGAGAGGGTTTCGTAGTGTAGTAGGTTCCTGGAGCGGGACGTCTCTTTTAGTGAAGCTAACGCTGCCCTTTATTTTAAATCAGGCACTAGGATTACCATTGTTGGTACCCTAGTGTCGGGCCTGTGTTGTTCATTAACCCTTTGCGGTCCTATGTCGAACCTGGTCCGACATTGCAATTTTCCGACATCATCAAAAAGACGTAAAAAACAGGTCTCTAGTTGTTTTTTCTCCAGAAAAAGCAGAGAAAACCATTCAATGGCCGAGTGAGAATGGTAGCAACCGAGAGAAGCCAAAAAAAAAAGGGGCATATCCCATGAATACAGATAGCCCCGGCACCACATAGATAACATGGACATAAACAAACAAGATAGCTGCTTCTGCATCCAGAGCTCAAAGAATAGACATTTGCAGAGCTTTTTTGATGTTATAGTAATAAAATAATGAATTGGTGATCAGGAGATTTATCGGTGTGCACGACTATGAAAAGGTATGTGAAAAATACAGCGAACAAGGGGTGGGGCGGGGCTGGAGATGCAGTACTGAGTGTCTGTTTTACTGTGAAAAAAACACTTTTAAACAGCGCGTCTAAAATAAACTGCGCGTGTGAAAATACATTGGACCTGACACGCCTGAGACGCGCTGAATAAATGGACCGCTAAGGGTTAAATCTGCACGCCTGTGTGCCGTGTCAATACCCAATACTCTGTGTCTGATTCAGTATTTTTCAGTGACGACCCACCCAAGTGACATCCTGTTACAGGGCCTAATACACTTTATTAGTATATAATAAGAAATAACTGGTATACCATGAACCAATGTTATTTAAAGAGCTGAACAATGGAAAGTAATCTTTGTTACAACAAAGATTGATTTTATACAACAAATTATTTCCACAATTTCACACAGAAGTAATTGTATCTAACAAACTAGTTTAATACATCATTCTCATCAATTCAATCATGTATTTTCATTGTAAAACATGTTATCTGATTCTACTTTAGTTTTAGACTGTCTTGCACTTGCTGGGTCATTTCACCTGGAGGGTGACATTTTCCCCACCTCTTCCCTATTGACTGATATACTTTCAACCAATAGCATGTTTGACCCATGTTTTGAACAAGGAAGTAAATTAGTAACAGATTTCCTAGACAGTGAATTGCTTGCAAGCTAACCTAGTGTAGTAGATATCATATTTGAAAATTAAAATACATGTTTGCTATAACATGTGTTTGTTTAAAAACATTTAAAATGGAAGTGCAAAGTGGGTATGGTTTTTGAAATTATTTTGTAAGCAATAATTAGTTTAAAAAGAACATCCCTTTACATTTCCCTTATTGTTGCATATGGTATCTTGAAACAGCTATGCACTTTCAGCTATTTGAATACAATGAGAACAGTTTAGGACAACAATGGGCTACTGGCCAACGGTGAAAAATTTGAAATATATCTGACTGCCTTATGTGAACTATAATAAAAAAAAAGTAATTAAGCATTCTGCACAACGATGAGTTATATATGAAACAGTGGGGGGCAGAGGTTTGTTTTCCAGAACATTCTTGAAAGTACAATTCAGTTCGTTCGGGTTCCCTTTACCTGTGTGTTGATACATTCTTGCAGTCTGATTAAGGAGGTTAGACTGAAACATTCGAGTTTTGGGCCTATCAATAATTTATGAGGCTTGTGTGTTCAATGAGTTAGGCAGGCTAGGGGAATTCTCTGTGGTATTTGATACTTAATAAAAAATACATAAACACTATACATCTAACATCTCCTGTCCCTTTAAAGCACCTTTCCAATTTGCCTCCATGTTTTATCCATATCCTCACAAGAGAATCCTTTGTTGCTATGGCAACACCCTACAGTCTTTCTTCTCTTCCCACAGCCCTCTATGCTGAAACGGTTTGTCTTTCACACAGAACCCATGCTGTTTTAAAGAAGTGTTTTCTCATTTGTATTGCCACATTTAAGCGGCTAAATAAGAAGAACTGTTCATGACATATCAACGCCTTCTTTAATTTAGAAACTGGCTGTGTAATATTGTTAGTTGATTTAATTATGTTTGTACTGGTACTGTATTTGTGAATGAAAATTCACCTTACTGGGTGTCTTCAGACAAATAAGCGTGTTAGTGACATTTATCCCCTGCCATCACTGCAAATTCAAAATTAGAGGCCTAGTAACATGCAAAAATGCATCACCATGATGTACAGTATATCCATTATTCATGTAAGCATGATACAGACAGAGGGACAAATGCCCTCATATATCCTAAGATTCTGATATTCTCAATAGCTTGCGCTAAGGTAAGTCCTTTTCAAGGTTCATCGTAATTGGACAAGCAGTTCTCTAGATATCAGGAAATGTAAGTAAAGAGACAGACATACTTCATGCTGACGAAGACTGACTGACAAACAAATATAAGCCCGAGAGTATGATACACTTAATAATTTGAGCTAAAAAATTTTCTTAGCAGCTAACTGTTTTAACTCAAGCGGTTTACTAGATCTACAGTATGTTAATGTAAGCTTGACAATGAGACTGCAGGATGGCTCCACACAAACAGTCTTCATATACTTCCAGACAGATTACACTCAATAACGTGATAAATACAGTAGTCTTTCTCTCTTACTTGTTCTCAATCTAATGAATTATTCCTCAGAGCCGCCAAGATTCTGGACTTCTAACAAGGTTATGCAGTTTGAATTTATACACGATATAGAATCTTTTTCTTGGCTAGTAGCAGAGTATGTGAAAACTTTTTGGCTCAGATATTATTTGCTGATCTGGGTTGACTGTTTGTTTTTAGAGTTGAAGGGTTTGCATGTAATCTACAGCCTCATCTTCCTTGGCTTCCTGCTGGTGTAACAGCCTGTGTTCTTTGGTATCTGTTGGCTGGTCACATTAGGATTTTCTGTACTTATCAACAACTTTTTCAGATCAAAATCTATCTTTACGGGGGGCATGCTGGCCAATGCAAATACTCCCCTGTTCCAGGCAATGTTAATCCCCTTACAGACGTGATTAATGTCTTTGGCTAAAAAGGCGTTTTCAGGGAAGGCACGTATCTTTACTTTGCATTTCTTCTTGGGATGAAGAGGTCACTGTTTGACAGTCCTTTACACAAGCAGGAATGATGGTTGTGATGTGATACCAGAGAGTCAGCCATCTAAATTGCTACACAGCCCTCTGCATAGCACATAACTTCATCTTGTGGTATTTATTGATCAAGCAGTCATCAGGTATCTGGAATGGGAGTAATTGCTCTGGGAGGATTACTTCACTACAGAACTATATATATATATATATATATATATTGAACAATTAAGCAACCTAATCTTTCTTTTGTAAAATAACACGTAGTGCTGGATTCTCAAAGGTATTTACTCCAAATTGTCATTAGAAAAATGTTTTCAAAAAGTAAAAACAAACACAATAAAATGAAGAAAATCAATACTCTATGCTTCGTATATACTGTACGTGTCATGTATTTAGTCTTCTATGAAATTATATGAAAGTGGACTCATATATGTATACAGTATGCAGTATACCTAAAATATTCAGAACATACAGTGGAAGACACAATGTAGAAAAACTACAAAGATACCATGTGAAGACTACTTGGTGAAACATTTGTCTTATATATATATATATATATATATATATATATATATATATATATATATATATATATATATATATCAATTCTCCCAATTTGGAATGCCCAATTGCTTTCCCCCTCACCGCAGCAATTCCCCACATGGCTCTAGAGACCCAAAGGTTCAGTGACCGTCCTCTGATCCCACGACCAAGCCAGCTTCCTTTTTCAGCCCCTGCAGGTGTCTGTCTTTGAGCTCACTGGGCACCTGGCCAGCAGGGTCCGTTGCAGTGCGATGAGGAGAAACAGTTCCCACGGCTTTTGCCTCCCTAACCCACGGGAACACCAGAGCCAATGTGACGCTCCTTTCGGAGTCCCCAGCGACGACGTCCTACTTCGCATAGCCAGGACTCACCCTACACACCACGTGGCTGTGCTTCTACCAGATGAGCCACTTGGGGACCCCCACATTTGTCTTTTATATATAGTACTTCTTCACACCATATTGTACTATTAATCTGGTAATTACAGACTGGAAACTACCCAGGAGGTGGATTAGTTAGTTCATCAGTCAGTCACACTCAAAGATGCATTACGGTGAGTGTGAACAAAACAGGTCTTGTTTCGGTGCGCACTCGACATCTCTGTGAGATGCCAGTGTGAAAACAGTGCGATAAATCAACACATTCACTCTGTATCCCCTCACAACTAATACTGACAAAAAGATGGGAAAGCAGCTTTGCAGCATATTCATATACCCTCCAAATGGTGAGCTTGTATTCAACCATATGAAATAGTCAGATTTAGGTATATACATCAATATGAAAATGTCAGCGGTCACTGGCATGACATATTGCATATTAATGACATGATGAGAGTTTATCCTGCAGTAATAGCATTTTATGACTTCCAACATTAGTTTTCAAGTATTAGAAGTGAAGAAGGGGTTTCAATAGCGTCATTGGGCCTGCATGTCTATGACACATTTTCACTCTTATGTATTAGGGGGGTGTATGCAGAAGGCATTTGTTTTTTTTTAGTTTGCTCCATGGGGGGGCAAACTTCACTGGCAGCTTTTCAATCAACCCCCCCCCCCCCCCCCCCCCCATTACACCAGACTGCCTAAGAACATCAGATGTCTGTGTATTACTTTACTGTGTATATACACTGTCCAGCCACTAGCACCTGTCTACCCAATTGGATTTGTCATCGCCCTGAATTAAAGTTGCAAAGTTGATCAAAGTTGGGATCCTTGCATTACTATAAAGATGTGGCCACAACACTATTGCAATTATTCTACCAGAAAAGGGGAACAAAAAATACTAATAATACTAATAATACTACTACTACGACTACTACGACTACTACGACTACTACTAGTAATAATAATAATAATAATAATAATAATAATAATGAACAGCACTAAAATAGACATGACAGTGTATTAGCAATGGCAAGACAAAGGAAAAGTGGACATCAAGAAAGACAGCTGTGACCACAAACAGAGAATGTTAGAGCTGCTGCTAATATATACTACTGAATACCATGCGTGAGCCTGATGGAAATGGTTGTAAACGTGTTTGTTTTTTATCCAATCAAACTTGATTCAAAGCACCTACATCACAAACACACATTAAAAACGGATCATACTCAATATTCTATCTTTCCAAGAACACATTTAAGAATAAACTTTCAATAACATAAGCAATAATTAAATTATATATATATATATATATATATATATATATATATATATATATATATATATATATATATATATATATATATATATATAATTTTAAAATATGTTAATAATAATATATTTAATACCTGCATACAGTATTAACACAATAATATAATGTTTAGTGTATTGGTACGCATGCAAAACATTGCCTCCCTGTGCCATTTTGCACTATTGGTGTTTCAGTCCCCTATTGTTCCCATAAGCACCAATCTGTGCAGTGGAGCTTAAGTCAGGAGTCTGCCGGCTCCATAGCTGTCCTCCCCCTACCTTCCCTTCGTGCTTGTCTCATCTTGCAGCCTTCCCACGGATGCACCTGCCCTTCAGACAGACAGGGGACCTTCCTTGCTGTCACGTCGCTCACCTTTCCTAAACCTGCCGCAAAAGATCTAAGGAGAAAACGTTTTAAAAAATGTTTTTCCAAGCTAGGTCATTTGTGGCGCAGACAGTAAACTGCCATTATGGTTTACACATCAGTTATAAAAAGGTCCTCTCTCCGGGCAACGCACAGATTACCAGTAAATTCTGTAATGGCTCTGAATTGGAAAAGATGTGGGAAATGTATCTCCTGGTCTTCTTGAGAATAATGACCCTTGTGTTTAACAGCCTCTTTACTTGTAGTAACTTCTGCTTAACTGTGAACATTAAAGGACATGGCGTTGGACACTGACATGGCAGAAGCTGTTGAGGGTTGCTGTTTTTAAACTGTTGACATGGCATACTGTGTCCTTCAGGGAGATATTGCATTAAAGTGTTATGGTACACCCTGCAAAGTTTACAAGAAAAGCATTGCCTGACTTTTGTGTCCTGTATTGTCCATATCAAAGCATTTCTCAAAATTAACACCAGGAGCGTTCACCAGGAGAAAAAGAACATCTCTTCTAAAGACTGCAGTGTATCCAGATCATGCTCCCTCCTGCAACTATGCTGGTTTTCTGTTCCCACAGTGAAGTATATCATTTCAATCAGAGCATTGTTGCAGGAAGGAGGATGAAATAGATTGAAACCAGGTTCAACAATGCCCATATCTACATTTTAATCCATCATTGTACCGGCACCAAAATTCAGCACTCTACTCGGCTAGATAAGCTGAATATATGTATTTTAAAACTGAAATGAAAGGACATATCACACATCTGTGATGATGTAAAAGGAAATAGAAATGTATTTTGTACTGTAAAAGCTTTGAACTTTTCAATCTTCTTGCTATGTTGCTGCCAAAATCATTATAGTAGAGTACAGATGTAGTAAAACACTTTCTGTTTCATTTCCAGAGAGGCAGCAAGTGTACCAGCAGGAGATTTTCTGGTTGTCTTTATTTGTTACTGTTGGAGTAAAGATGTGCTACTGTGGATATTAAAGCTGTAGTCATTAGTAACATCATTGAACATTGTAATGAACACGAAAAACGTTTATGTGTACAATCACATTCTTTAAAAACTTTCACTAATATTTTTAAACTACCGGTATTTGATCTTTTGTTTGCTTTACAATAGGAGAACACAGCAGGTTGCTGTGAAGCAGTTGCACAGAGCCCTGCGTTTGGTGTTTGCACACACAAACCAATAAGACAGGCAGTAAAGGCAGAGCTGAATTCCTAAAATGCTTTAAAGAACAATACTTAGGGCTTAGGGCTGTGTTAGATACGGAACTGGTTCACACTATGCCAATCATTGTGGAATGTGGATGAGCTCAGTGGTCGATTAAAACTCCATGATTGTTTTGTGATCTACAACAGAATACCACAGCAGAATAAAGTGCTTTTTTAAAAAATATGTTTTATTTTATTGTATTATAGCTCAAAGTAGAGTTTAAATGTGTTTTAAAGAATGGGGAAATATAATAATATGACTACTATGACTAATAATGTTAAAAATAATAATACATAATCTGCAGTCCAGTGTATTAAAACATGGTACCTAAGGCAATATAGAAACCTTAGAATTACTTAACTAACAATATGGGCTTTGAGATTGTGATGTTAAAATGTTACTGAATAGGCTGTAGGGTGTAAAACACAATGAATTACATTCCCTAGCCCCTCTGAACCTGTGCAGGAGCGAGCAGGTAGGACAGATGAACCAATCAAAATGCATAACTTTGGGAGAGGAGTCAGGAACCAATGCAATGTTTCTGATTGAACAGCTTGGATCACAGCTCTATCTGTCCTGTGAGCTTCAGTCCCCAGTGCAGCTTTTCCGTCACCTTTCACTGGTATTACATGTGGATAGATTGGAGATTGTACAGTCTTGTAGTGCTGACCATTCTTCCACTCTCAGAAGCCTTTACAGTTCATGAAAAGAAAAGAAAAAAACAACATTCAAGGTCTTGCAATGTAAGGAAGGTCATGGAGCAATCAAATATGGTGACTTTATTTGTCAACAGCTGTACAGTTTTTGAGGAAAAAGAAAAGAACTCTGTTGTAAAACATGGCTTTCTTGTGAGAGCAGATTCACTGCAATCTGCCTAGCCCTGGAACAGCTGAAACACTGCCTGCGGCTTTCAGATTATTGGATGGGACTGTGCTTAATTTGCAGGGAAGCCAGATCCTTGACATAATGGCCTTTTCCAGCTCCTTCAGGTTGCTTATACTCTGCTCTTGATCGTTTACGATAAAGAAGGCTAGCATTATAGGGGAGGCACCATCTTGCTAATATCAGACAGGCAAGGTGGCATTAACTATCCCTTATAGGAGTATGCTACTGGCAAGACTACATTAACAACATGCCAGTATTGCAGGCAGAAAAACACTGCAGTGGGAGTTGCTTCTTATAGATTCTGGAACAGCTGTGACACGCCAATGGGAATTTGCAAAAGCAGTGGCTCTGTACTTTCCCTTTCCCATGTTATTACTGGCACCCTGGCGATGCTGAAAAACTGCCACTACTGAAAAAGCTTACACTTACAGTAATATGATCTAGTGTTTCAGTCAGTGTCAGTATAGTTTTGTGACTGCTTCTTCAGAAGCCTCTTTGTCAAGTGTCACACGCACAGCTCTATAATAGCAATAATACATTAATGCTGTTTGTGCGAGCTACTCCAAGCAAACTATCTGTCCAGGAAAGTGTAAGGTATCACTGAATATCTTTTATATCATATTCACTGCTTATTGTTGAAGTCTCATTCTTTGAAACATTGAAACTGAGAAGGGACGTATGCTCAGGTGCAGTACCCCAACTGATCAGTGATCCAGGATAGGTAGATAACACACCCACTTCTGGTGCCCCCCTCCATTTCTTAAAAAAATGAATTCACAGGAGGGGGCAACAGTAAGTAAAGAAGGTGTTTCTAGTTCTAGCTCATTTTAGCAATAATTTCATCAAATTAATTATTTTATTTGCTCATTCTTACTGATTGATTGTTTCAAGTTATGGATGAAGGGGTACTTGGGATTTAGGTTTTTATATTAAGTATTCAGTAAAACACCATCAGCATTCCTACAATTGTATTACTGTACAAGTGCAATTTAAATTAAGACTTAAATTACTGTCTGAATTACATTAAAATGTTCCTTTTATTTACATGTCTATTTAAACTTAAAGACTACAGTATATATGTACCAAGTGTTTTAAATAGCTATGCATCTTTCTTGTTTGTAAAGTAGGGTGACTGTTATGGCCATGGAATAGATTTCTAAAAACCTCTCTGGCAAAATCATTGCAAACAGAAACAATTCTAAGAGAGATCACATATCTGTACTTATACAAACATTTTCTATAGAGCAAGGAACAATAAATAAATCTCTTCTGTTTCAAAGTAGCAAATGAGGAGAAATAGTCGTTGTGGGTAGTAGCTATATGGAATGAACTGCGTGAAAAGAACATTAACTTTTCTGTTCCAGCATTTGAACTGAAACGAGCATGCATGCTGTAAATCCTGTACTATTCATATCATGTTTCTGCTTTAGTCCTCACAGATTGTTCTCTTTTTTCTGTGCAGGTACAAAGAATATTTCACTGACTTCATCTGATCAGTGGAACAGGAATCCCACAGGTAGGGGAGGATATATCGTATCTTTTAACAGTGACCATTGTTCTTAATGAGAATATTGATAGGCTTGGACATGGGTTAACATTCTCATTGAAACATTTCTATTTTAATGTAAATGTAGCCAATAGTTCCATACATGTTCTCAGTATGTGCATCCATTCATTACATAGGTCTCAAATGTGCAGTTTTGAAAGCAACACATGTTTTAGCAATAAGTATTTTCATTTAAAACACAGTATGTGGTACGTCACTAGATTTGACTCAGAAGACACTGCTGGGGTGAAATGATTAAGGAAGTAAAACAGTAACAGCTATCCTGGAAAGCAAGACAAGCAAACTGAGAACTTCGTGTAGATGTCTGTTTTAAATGAAAATACATGTTTGCTATTCTTTTTTTTAAACAATTATTTTTATTCATTTTCCAATTTTCTCCCAATTTTGGAATGAACTAACTCGGGAGAGCCGAAGATGAGCACTCGCGTCCTCCGAAACGAGTGCTGTCAGCCGTCTGCTTTTTTATTCGCTCTGCAAGCCTGCCGTGCAGCCATATTCAGAACTTACAGCGTCGGAGGACCACACAGTTCTGAATTGCAGGAAAACAAATGTAGGGTACGTGGTTTAATCAGACAATAGATGATGCACTCGTAAATCTCCGCTATTTATTTTATTTTACTTTTTTTTTTCTGCAGGAGCATACCGTAGTTATGACATTAAAACACGTGTCACTTATTTTAAAATGGGCTTGATTGGTTGGAATATCATACTGTAGTCATGACAGCTATACACTTTCGTAACTGTCATGGGCGCCCACTGAAAACTCGCATTGCTTCTACCCGCTAAGAGCTCAGAAATCACTACTGCACATGTACTCCAGGGGTGAAAGGCTTCAGCGCCCCAGAACCAATTGGAAACACAGACTTCTGATCTGTTCTGCCCACCTCATTACTGTGTGCGGCAGGGGTGACAGAAATAATGCGATATAATGCTGGTAACAATTATCGTAATGTTAATAATAGTAGCTACAGTTTAATTTAGATTATTATTATTACTACTTATTAATTTAAACTGGTGGCCCTTTGCACCCATATACATGAGCCGCCACTGGTGTGTGGTCTTAAAGATAACAAGCCTGAGGATTTTTCAAGCTTAAGCCCTGCATTTCAGAGAATCCCTAATGAATGTGAACTGATAGCAGTATTTCACGTGGTCCAATGTGGTCACAGGACAGGTGGTATGCTCAATGCATAGGACGAATTCCAATGTATTGTAACAAGCAATATTTTAATACATTTCCATTGCAATTATAGCACTAATTCTAAATTGATAAGACTTGATCCCAGCTGGAATACTCTTCTACAGCTTTCAGAAATTGAATACATTAAATTATTTTTTTTGCATGAGTTGTCTCTTCCTGTAATCCAGTGGCTGAATGGTCTGAACAGGGGTCTGTTATTCCCCTTTCACCTTTGAAGAGTGCTTTCCTGATGGCATTTCCTGGTTCCATCATATTTTTAAAGTTATTTTATTTGAATACTGCGGATAAGCTCCTTTTTGAATCGACAGTGCACCAAGTGTGTTAAGTCCGTCTTGGGTCATTGTATTGCGAAGGAAAGAGTTTATACGTTTCAGTGTACTGAAACATCTCTCTGATTCCTCTGTTGTTAGGAAATAAGGGCACTCTCAGTTTAAAGGTTTGTGAAAAAGTGCCTTGAAGGTTATTCTCTTTTAGCACTTCAAGCGATTCACTTTGAAGTTTGTCTTTGCGTGGCATTGGATAACACTTCACTGCCATGTGCAGCTGTTCATTGGGAAAATCCACATTAAATTGATGGAAGGGTTCTGAATCAATAAGATCAAATTACATCAAGTGATTTACTTTGTCGAAGTGTTCTTTTGCCTGCAGAATCATAATGTTCCATGCTTCCTTCGTTACATCAGCATTGTTTGAGCCAATTTTTTTCTTTAGTGGTTCAGTTTCGCTTGGGTTATCTTCTGCGGGAAGGTTTTCTTTCAGTGTTGTCACAGATTTTGCGAATTTGTCCAGCGAGTGTTCAATTGCTACTACAATCGAATTTTGCTTTTGTAAGATGTTATAAAGAATGTCCACGTGTTGGGCAGAATGAAAAAAACTTCAAAAAGAGAAGAAAATCTTTCTACCAGATGCTTTGCCAGTCCATAAGATTGCTGAACTGATCCATCATCCCAACTGTCCACACTCTGAATTTTCTCAAAGCACTCCTGCTTTTAATGTTCCACCGTGTTGCCCCAGAACTTGGAATCCGACTTTTACACAAGTCGTCAAAACATCTGTTAGTTTCAGAGACGTTGAGAATAACACTGAAAAGGCTGAAAGATTTGCAGAAATCTCTGATTGGTTTGACAGACTTGCCACATAATAATATAGCTGGTGAGCATAACAATGGCCAAAGTGCGCATATGGATAACTTTCTTTGAGTCTTGCTTGGACACCATTTGATGCACCACTCATTACAGCTGCACTGTTGTATGTTTGCACGATAAGTTTTGTTTTTAAATTGTAAGGCTCCAGTTCTTGCTTCAGAAGAGTTGATAAATCCTTCAGCCGTTCAGTCCCGAACTTCCAAAAAAATATGAACCCTTTCAACGACAGAGCCCTCAGTGATATACCTCAGCACAATCACTAGTTGAGTTGTACATGATACATCTCGTTTCGTTGACTTGTACTGACATGAAGCTTGCATTTGAAACTTCAGTTTGAATTTTCTTCTTGTGCACTTCCAGCATACAATCTAGAAGTTCGTTCTGTATGGTCTGTGATGTATTTTTAGACAGTTGCATTTGCAAGGTGATCAGCTAACTGATTGTTTAGTTGAGAAAACGCATCTACCAAATCTAGAAACACTCCCCGATTTAAAGAAGGCTCTCTCTCTCATCATGACCTCTCAGTGGCAACTCATGACTTCCACAGAACCTGATGCAGTAAATTATCCGGGAAAGAACACACCTATTCTTCTGTACAAGCTATGCCTTTGCACGGAAATATGGTAACCTTCATCAATCTGAGTAGCAATATCAAAGTTTCCAGTCATTTTCAGTTTAACACAGTTCCCGATATGAGAAGCACTGCACTCATGTTTTTTAACTTTCTCTGACCATTGTGTTTTAAATCACTGATTCCGGTTTTGGTCCAAGCTGTATCCCCTCCAAACAAAATGCATGGAAAACAAAACACTGTCACTCATTCCTGTCAAACCATGACACACAAAAGCGCCAGTTTTTTTTTATTATTATTATTTATTTATTTATTTTTTCTTTTTGTATAAATTTCGTCGTTGCCGATTATTTTTATTATTTTCTCCCAATTTGGAATGGCCAATTATTTTATTATGCTCAGCTCACCGCTACCACTCCTGCGCTGACTCGGGAGGGCGAAGATGAACACACGCTGTCCTCTGAAGCGTGTGCCGTCAGCCGACCGCTTTTTCGGACTCACCATGCAGCCACCCAAGAGCTACAGCGTCGGAGGACAACGCTGCTCTCGGGCAGCTTACAGGCAAGCCCGCAGGCGCCCGGCCAGACTACAGGGGTCGCTGGTGTACGGTAAGCCGAGGACACCCTGGCCAACCTAACCCTCCCTCCCCCCGGGTGACGCTCGGCCAATTGAGCACCGCCCCCTGGGAGCTCCCATCCTCGGTCGGCAAAGAAATAGCCTGGACTCGAACTCGCGACATCCAGACTATAGAGCGCATCCTGCACTCTATGCAAGTGCTTTTACTGAATGCTCAACTCGGGAGCCCCCGTTTTGTTTCTTTTCATTTTGTGTAATTGTAATATCACGAGGCTGGTGTACACCCAGCCTTTCAACCTCCAACTTTTCTATTGACACACCAGTACTTTTTCCCTTTCAAGTCTCACTTGTAATGAACAGCAATGCACACAGTTAGCAACACTGCAAACATATCTTCAAAAACAAAGCCAATTACCGTCATATTTGTTTTGCCTTCAAATAAAACAGTAACTTCTGAGTCAGCAATTTACACTGATCAAGAAAACAACTAGCTTTTGTATACACCATGTTGTCATGACAACAATAATGCAGCAGAAGGGTGTTTGTGTGTAGCAGCTATTAGAGGTGTACACGAAGGTGTAAACACCTGGATCAAACCTCTAACAAGGATCTCCTTTGTCAAATTAAAAATTAACAATTGCATTTAAGCAGGGGTGCTTTTACGGTTGCATTATGAGTTTGATAAGATAACTACTGTATCTAATTTGGATAAAGTCTTTCGTCTTGTTCATACTGTGACATATAACTGTAAAATTAAAGAATTTGTTTAAAAAATAAAAACGATGGTCCATTACACATCTAATTCCCTTTTTATTATTTAGATCAATTGAAATGTAGAGCTCATTTGAGTAATGTTTGGAGTTGCAAAGCAGTAAACATTAATTTTGGTTTGCTTCCCTGAATAATGAAATTAAACATTGCTTTATTACTGGAACTTGTTTTGTTTTTGCAGTTACCAAAGATTTATGGGAAAAAAGGTAAATGTAGATTTCTCTTTTTCCTCTTTTCTGATTTCAATATTGTGAATGATTTTGTCGGCCATGAATACAGTGACCAAAATAAAAAAATGTATTTAGTTATGAATGTGTTTTTAGCATAAGGAAACTTAGACGTTTCAATTACAACACAATTAACTGAGTCAATAAGAAACCAGGGTTTCCTTGTCAGACACAATTATGCTATGATTCCATCTGCCGCTGTGTTAGAATAGAAACACTTTGATATCAATCAAGTTAGATTTCATTGGCAGCAGTCTTGTCGTACTATCCAGTTTCAGTTAAAGGCGATTGCTTGCTTTATGAAAACATCTTAAAGGCTTTCAAATCAAGTCATTACCCTCTGTTATGCAAGGGAGTGAGGCTACAGAAGTATACCAGGAAGCAGCAGCTTAAACTTTTCTAGTAGAAAAATGTGCATATTCCAGTGATAATGTTGCTAAGGTAGAAAAACTGATTTTAAAGTCTTAAGGTCAGTTATACATTCTTGGAAGAGTTTCCCACTGTTGCGATATACCACTGCTTTCAGCGCCAGACTTTTAGTCAATTGGAGATATGAAAATGGTCTACTATGGAAACCAGCATTAAATACACATAATTGCTTTGGTTTTTCACTATGCATCCACATCGTTGTGTGTACATAACCTCTAATAGTTGGTAGAAGGTTTTTAAAGCAGGTGCTTAACCGGGAGACAAACGTTACAGTGTGTGTAAAATTGTGTCTCCTCTTTTGTCCAACAGGTAGGATATTCCATGCTGAGATGTTTTTTTTTTTCTTAATAAACCATAACATGACATCCTTGACTGTCTTCTTGAACCCCCCCTGCCGACTTATCAATACAGGGAGAGCTTGGTAGCATTGTGTGAAAGCACTTCACGCTTCTTGTGTTCTAAAGGGATTGTCTTCGATGAAATGACACACATGCTGCAATAATTCTAAACCAGGACCCACAGCATAACAAATTATTGGTTTAAATTTAGGCAGTGAGGACTTCAGAGTAAAATCAGTTATGTGGAGGTATTAGGGGTGCAGATTGCGATGATGGTGGGGAGTTTGTACAGAGAGCACAGATTGGAGGAAGTTGGCTGCCCTTTTAAGGAGGTCTTGAATTGAAGGGGTTGAGTTGAAGGCAGACTGAAGGACAGCTGGTATGCTCTTACAGTGAGGTATAGTATAAAAGGCATGGAGACTGAGGGAGTTGGGGACTCTGTTACAGTAATGTAAAGGGAGATACGCATTGCGGAAAAGTTCTGGACACAGCTATGTACAGTATCATACTGTTAGATTCTGTAAAGAGATGTTAGTCTTTCTGTAGACAGGAAATGTTGAATTTCTGAAAGAAGTATAAAACATGTCATTTGAGAAAAAGCTTTCATTTCTAACTTCCAAATCAAGACACATTGGTACTTTGGCTATCCTATGTGTCTGGAGCTTGCCCTACGCAATGTAACATTATCTCAAAGGCAGCATGCATGCTAGCAATGACAGATAATCCCATGAAAAAGAGACTGAGCATGCAGACAACTTTTTCCTGTTTCTCGCTTCTTATTAGACTGGAACAAACTTTGCTGTACAGATGGCTCTGAGATGAAACCAATAGGCAATCCTGTCACTAGGATACACTGGCCGTCCTCAGCTCTAATTGTTCTTAACATTTGGTCACACAGCCTCATTGTTTTCATTGATTTTAAGCCAATGTATTTCATCTGACTGTAGCTTAACAGCACTTTGATCACTTTGAAGAATATTAGCAGTGTTAAATGTTCATTCTGACATACATTTGTTGTATTACTGTATGTTCTGAGAACTAATTAGATCACAAAAAGCAATTAATTGATTGGGAGGTTGGGTTGTTGTGTGGGCATGTGTGTTTTGAAGATAAACAATATTTAATTAAACAGACATATTTTCAATATAATTAAGAGTAGACCTACTACAAGCAAAGCTCACTAAGGGCATTTAAAGAAAAAATCTACACAGTGCAAGTAAGTAAAATGGTAAGCTGGTGGACTGGAATACTGCTTAATGTGTCACATAAGCTTTGGTGTGAGCCCAGAACATGCATAATTAGACTGTTTTGCTCACATTGCATTTCAAAGATTAGAGCTTTCTAAATTTAAATGCGTAAAACATCTTGGCAGATGCTCCACTCAGAAATCCTTCAGCAAACCTTCCAAAACTAAAAAAAAAAAATTAAATAATACACAACAGCATTAAAAACCGCTGTACAAAAAAATAAAATAGACACCATACACTTTAAACATGTTCTCTTCTTTTGACTCTTGTCTCTAGTGTATTTGAGTAACTATAAAATACTGTACTTTATTTGCCATGTTAATGCACTCACTAAATTAAAAGCACCTATATCACTGTCTCAACAATATATTTTGGTCCTGGTGGAGGAATCACACTTTTTTTTTTGTTGTTTTAAACTGCAAGGCAGTAAAAGAAAAAACATTTATTATTAATTTTTTTACCAGCGTACCGAGTAGGCGACTGAAACAAGCCGGCGGATTCAACTCAACAGCGGGGCGCAGCAGAGCTGGGTCCTGGTGGAGGAATCACTTTTTTTTTTTTTAACTGCAAGGCAGTAAAAGAAAACCACACATACACGCACACAACAGCAAAGCTGTAAGGGTAAACAGAACAGACTCCACGGCAACGCAAGAGAGCTGAATTTATAAGGGCACCGAGAGGGCGGGCCGAGACAATCCTGCGGAATCAACTCCACAGTGGGGCGTGGCAGAGCCAGGGTCCGGTGGAGGATCATGCGTCTCTCTTTTTTTTATTGCTAGCAGAGGAAAACACAAAACAGCGAACACTGTAAGGTTAGAAAAGCAGACTACAATCGCAAAGCGATGTAGGCTGTTGAAAAGAAAAAGAGTAAACACGGCACAGTTGTGCAGCGTTTGTAGCTGAGTTCACAGAAGCAGAGATTCTGATTCCAGGGAAGTGGCAAGCCAGCTTCAGGCAATAAAATTGCAGGGGAACTCCAGAAAACTCAAGAGAGAGCTGTTTCATACAGGCTCAATCCCAGCAACTGGACAAGGGTGTCTAGCCTGGACTACGTGCAGTCACACAACCGGGGCAGCGCATAGCTTACAGCAGGGTGGAGCACCATCTACAGGCAGAGTACATTAAGGGCCGCTATGCGCACCAGGTTATTAGACAGCGTGCGTACTGAGCACTGTGTGCACCCAGTATTGTGTGCACTGAATGCCCCGAGTACTGTGCACACAGAGTGTGCCACATGCACCATGTGCACAGAGTGTGCTGAGCATTGAGGGTGCTATGCGCACCGAGGTACCAGACACGGTGCCAACATGTCTGTCTGTGTTTTACACTCCGCATTACTGTTGTGTTGTGGGATTATGGGGACCCTCTGTATGTGCCTGCACTGTTTTTTTAAATGTAATGCCTACCTTTTATTAAAATGTGTGGGTCCTTTAATGTTTCAGTTTGACATAACAAAACAAGAGGAAAAAAATGGACATGTTATTGCATAAATATTTACGTCTGGTTTCACAAACCTCGATTAGTACTAGTTTTGGGCTACTTAAGCAACATGAGTTCAAGATTAGTAATAATCCGGGCCTGTGAACATAAAACATTTTATTACACAGATGTTTACTATTCTGGATCTTAAACATATGAAAAAAATAACAAATCTACTGACTTGACTGTATATATTTTGTAAATATTTCAAATGTTTTATTCATTTCCATAAATTACATACTGTAATCACTCTCTGACTTTTACGAGGGGAGGAGAGCTATTTCTCCAACCACTCCAGTAAGTTTCATACAGAGTTATGCCAACTCTTGTTCTACATACATTTTACGCTACTGTGATGGTAACCCAATATTGGAAGGAGCTTGAAAACAAAATGAGAAACTATTCAGAAAACATTATGAAACCAGATTGATAGTTTTGAAATTGCCTGGGAAACAGCCATTAACATCCCTTTGTGAGGGTCAACACACAAGTGGTGACTTGAGTACAGCAAGCTCGCTGACCAGTAATAGTGTTTGCTTTCCATTGTAATTCAGAAAGTTAAATGCCAATTCCAGTACACTCTGCTCTCTAAAAAGCCTGCAATAATCTCCAGTTTGATTACCCTCTGCTGAACCTTTATTTTCCCTGTAATGCTTCTTTTACAGCACTGCACAGCTAATAGCCATGGTGAATCTCCAGTTCAAGTGTGCTGGAGTGCCATTTGAAATGGAAATAATCATACTGCAACCATGGCTCTGTAACAGGTGGGAAAGGATGAGGTTGGACGAGATGTACAGTCTCCAAAGGGAGTGTCGTTACCAGTGAACATGCAGATTGGAACCCTTTGAACTGGCAGCTAATGGCTCTATATTGTATCCTCATCCTATCTTCGGGGGCCAACTCTCTAAGGGCCTAGCAGGCTCATTTTATGCAAGGTGGAGCACTAATCTTTACCCTTTCTCAGCTCTTTACTAATAAACAGTTTTAGTTTGTAAATATATATTTTCATGGTAATAACATCATTTAGGTTGCAGAGATGCATAAACCAGTTTTGCATATAAGAATTGCTTTGCTATGCCCTGATTTTGAGCTTTTTATTTCAAATTAAACTTTTTGCTGCTTAAACTTACTGTATTATTTTGAATGATTATGTTGTTGATGATAATTAAGGCTACGATTTTGTCACCGTAATTTTTTGTACATTTCACGGGTGAGGTGCGACAAAAAAAACAAGAATTCACGGAAAGGTCACCAAATAATGTAGTTTTAGCTACATCAGCATACACAAGAGCTTTTAAATAGTACACCAAAACCAGTAATATAAAGACTATTGCTTTTGACTGCTGACACGTTTAAATGTTACTTTAGAGTACAAAACTTAGTTAGTTTTCCACGATTCTGAAACAGCATGTTGTAAAGAAAGCCTCTGTAAGTTGGTAAACTTCTGTTCTCTGATGCATTTGTTCTTCTGTCTTTACAGAAAACAGCTCACTCACCGTTTTCTGTATTTTAGCTGTTTTCCCTACTGCAGATTCAACGGCTCAGCTACAAAATCTCATTCGCTGACCTACATAACTACATGTAAATGCTGTGTGCATACACAACCAAGCAATTTCCAGATACTCGCAGGTTTGTATTTTTAGTGCATGGCATACTGCGTTCTTATACAGATAAAGGAAGCGTCTCATCAAATTTGTTTTTACAATCATTTCCAAGATTATACAGATTTTTTTCAAATTCACGACTTCCATGACCACCGTGACATCGTAGCCTTAATGATAATAAACAGGGATGATTTATGGTTCGTGACAATAATAGCAGAATAGGATAGTAAAAAGGTTGATTTCGCAACACAGATTCTCACTGAAGGGTGTGCGTCAGCATAGCTGGTCACTAAGGGCAGGAACAGTGCATACAGATAAATATGCCAACTTTTGTTTTCTAGTTTGGTTTATATTGCTCACAGTTTAAGATTTAATTCCATTTGTGCATAGTTGTTGGTGTGCAATTGTACAATTTGATCAGCCCCTTATCCTAGACCCCTTGTCACTTCAATCTCCTGCTGCTGCTCCTCCTTCAAGCATTCTCGTTCGCCTGCTCTTGGGCTCAGCTCCTTGATCTGTAGTTGTGCTACAAGTTGCCTTTAAAGATTGTGATACCAGTAAGGTCTATGCTGCATTTACAGCCCTTTGTCTGCAGTTGTGTCGGTTAAGCTGAAAAAAAGTGAATGCGATTCCACATTTTGAACAAGGACTAAAAAGACAGCTAACATCCATACAAACACACAAACTCACCTGACTTGACATAGACATAAAACTAGGCTATTCTGGGAAAATGGTTTCTCAAATAATGCTGTCTATTAATAATGTAAGGAGCAAGAGTCTTTCTTGTTCATTATAGTAATTCAGATTTCATTGACCAATATATCACAGGAACTGAGCTTAATAGATGAGACTAAAATTACTGTCTATTAAATACAGACAGGCTTCGTTTTATAAGGTTCATATGAAGAGGGCTGATTTCAGGAGGCTGTTACTGTATTGTGAAGGCATTGAGTAAAAGGGGTTGTTAAAGTGAATGAAATAATTCTATAAACTGAACCTGTTGTTCAAGTCTCACATGTGCAGATCTGAATGAAGCACATGTTACATCAAACATGTACACGGTTAAAGATTTGCATGCCTTACTTCCAGGTAGCCCTGTCCACATTTACAGCACACTTCCTCTTTTCTTCTGTTTTCCTTTTGGTGTGAAGTAATATTACTGCCTGCTTTTGTTGAGGAGGTGTAAGGCAGACAGTACCCTTATAAAAGCTCCCCATAATAAAAGCATAGCATAGTGTAATAAAGTGAAGGTATGGTAACAGCATAGGTAACCATTGTAAAGCCCAGTGAGGTATAGAAAGCATATTAAAAAAACAACATGGCAAGCCATGGTAAAGTATGGTAAATGTGTAAAAATAATAGTAAACAATACTTGATCTGTAGCTGTTCAACTATAGTAAAGGTAAAATAATTATTAATAACAACCACTTACTATACCAATGTACATAGTTAACATCATGCTTAAAGAAATGTAAGTTTGATTTTTTTAAAATATTGTTTATTTTTTTTTTATACTGTGTAGGGATGGTGTTGGAGAGCATTTTTTTGTTTTGTAACTACTGTAGTACAGCTCAGACGAACAGCAGTCTCTAAACTATTTTATATCACTGATATTTTCGACCTGTATTGTAAGAAGCGTATTCTGTAACATCCCCAAGTGCAAAAACAAGAGATAAACTGGAATGTGCACTTCCAAACATCTACTGTGTCTGCCTCCACTATTCTACATGCTATACACCCGCTAAACACACCCACAGCCTTACAAATCCACAGTAAACCCATGGGAAAAGCATTACAGTAACATTTTATAATGGTACCCCAGCCATTGCCATATAAATACATCTGCTTGATTTTCAAAATGTAATATTTTTTTGATAAACTCAGGGTTTCGAAACTCATAACAGAAGCCTTAAACTCAGATGTAAGACAAAATGTACCTAATTGTGTGAAACTGTCTCTAAAGCTACACCCGAATATGTGTCGAGAAATATATTATTTTGGCAATAAAAACTGTATTATTTAGAAAATAAACAGTATGTTACAAATAATTCCTCATTAATCATGTTTGGTAAGTACACAGTTTTATGTGTATATAATTATGTTTAAATATCAATGGTTTATCATTTAATTAGCATTAGGAAGAACAGAGACTTCTGCCACATTGTGTTAATTCTGCATACTGCATTCAATGCATGCACTTATACTTCAGCCCCACAGAGCCAGTCACCAGAGACACTTACTGTATTTTACTGTGTCCAATTATTGTAGCAAAACATCCCAAAAGCCAGTGTATTCATTAAAATGTTCTGTTAAGCAAAATCCCCTGGTATCTATCATGCTAAATCTGCAGTATGTGTGCAAGACCATAGCAATGAAAACAGTAAAGCGTGGGATACTGAATATACACACTGTGCAATATTTGCAATGCAATTAGTATTTGTGTAATATTGTTAAATCGGAGGAACCATTCACATTTAACAGAATGTAGTGTCTTTCTATAAGGCATTTTGTGCAACTTGCTTGCAATTATTTAAACTAAGAAAATTAAATTTCTAATCTGTGATTGCATGGACAAGAATGTTGATTTGATCAACCGATAAGCCACAGCTGGATTTTTTAGAACATTTTACAGCATTGGGGAATGCCTCAACTACCTATCCATTTTTATAATGTATAAAAATAAAGTATGACAGTATCATACATCCCCTGCCAGAGCTGTAAATTCAAAATTAGAGCTATCAGTGTGGCAAACAATATGATTATCATAACCTACATCAACAGTATGAACAGAATCGTATTGAATAGGACGTGAACTGGTATTAAAGATGTAGATGTAATTAGGTGTTTGCATCATGATAAAGTATATTAAAATGATTTACGGTATACAGAATATTTTCTTGTGTTCAAGGCTAGCGGCGGGAATAGCAGATGCAGGAGACAGGAGATTGCAGTTCAAACCGCTTGCTGCATCACTTTTATTAACAACAGGACAAACACAATATTTAAACAAATCAAACATAAACCAGCACCCAAGCAAAAGCTTTCTCATGCAGAGACAGGGCACACAACCTGCTGCTCCTTGTACTTAACTCAACCTTTCCAGCAGTAGAATCAGCTCCTCTTATATACAGCTGGCCATCCCCAAATTGGCAATCAATTAGCCCATTAGGGATGGCCACATTCCACATTGCACACATGTTTTTGCTGGAATGCCTTGGTACATACAAAGTGCAGTTCTCTTCCTATACTTATATACAAGATAGCTGGAGAAAACATGTTCTTGCTCTAGTGGTTTATTTTCTTTTATAGGCCTAAGATAATTGAACAGTTCTGAGAATTGAATTTCATATTGTAGAGCAGCAGGCTTTACGTATCAGGTTTGCATATACTGTGCACCACAGCCCACCTGTTTCCAATTGTTAAGAATAGAAACAATGGGGATTCAGTGTCATTATTTTAACTGAAAAACTGTTCATTTACATTTAAATGACCTTTTTATAAAAATGTATTAAAAAAAATGTAAATGCGTTTTTTAGTGGCTTTTAATCCCCACAAGGCAGATATTTTCCTTGAGTAATTCTATGAAGTGTATTGTAGAGAAGCTGATGTCATATAATATTGGTTTTCCTTTTGCTTATAACTCATTAAAACAAAGCTCTGAAAACATGCGAACAAAAATAAAAAAAGGAACTTTTTTTTTTGGACGAATAAATTAGGTTAATTTTAATATAGGGGAAAAAAAACTTTCTCTAGCAGGAACTCAATTATACTTATACAGCCAATACCTAATAATTGGAAATGTGAATAGGCATTGCAGGTGTCATACAATTTAACAATGCCTGATAATGCTCAAGTAAATTAATTTCCAAAAGGGCATGTCCCCATGTATTTTAAATCTATTTCAGCACAATACTTTAAAGGTGCTAAACATGGTATTTACCTCATGTAACTTGGGTGATGTTTAAGTTCCCCTTAAGTACTGGGTACACTGAGTTGGCTACTATACTGGTTCAATACAACATACAGAGTTATGTTTAAAAAAAGACCATCCTGTTAGATGTCACTTCTGTTACTGTGGGGGCTCTTCTTAAACAATTTCTTCTGAGTAATACCCTGTCACAAATGGCTGAGTTACGTGGAGGTGTAAAAATAGACAATGGTGTGATTTTCTTTTCCTTTATTCCTGCCTACTGACAATAGTAACCAGGACAAGACAATAAACAAAAGAAAATGTCCAAACAAAGGATAAATGCTAATTGAAAGGTATAGAGACAAAACAAATAAACAACAAAGTAAAATTATCCAGGCTCTGGGTGGCTGTTCTCGCCTTTCTGGCCGGTCTGGTGTCCGGCCTCCTGGTTAGTTGTCTCCCTTCTAGAGTAGTTTGTTCAGGTCTGCCGAAAAATCACAGTTAACATTTTTTTTACCAAAAAAAGAAATCCCTCAGCACCTCTCCCATACTTCTTTGTAGTTTCAAAGCCCAGCCTCGACCGCTACAGCACGGCCCCCTTTATGTGCGCAGAATGCCCCCTAATCAGTGGAACACCAATCAGTGATCTGCGTTTTAATCGCCTCCCAATCCTGGGACTTTCCAGAACATTCCGTGTTGTTGCCCTCAACAAAGATGACGACCGTCCTTTCGGGACTACCGCCCCAAAGGCGGAACTGCCGCGTCACATAATCTCTGTTGGGGCCTTCTAGGCTGGCTCACAGTCCCCTGGCGGCTGGGATGGTGGATTACAGCACGGGATCCCATACCAAGAGTTGCAATTGCAGCTTTCTAAATTCAGGGATTTGACACTTAAGGGACAAAACGTATTTAGGAAGCTAATATTATCATGTGTCAGCACCTCAGTTCTTTATTTGGAAGCTGGTAGTCTTAAACTTGCAGGGTAATAATATCACATGCATATGCTAAATCATTATTAGAAAACTATTCAGTACCGTCAGCCAATCAGCTTCCAGTTCTAGCGAGCTCTAATAGACGGTAGATGCCCGCTGGAACGTCTCAGCACCAACTGTGAATCAAACTTCAAATCAATCCACATGTATACCGGCTTTTTAAAATGATATTCCTGCTTACAGCCTCTCTGACATCATGACAAACTACCTAAACTCTGAGTCTATTTATGTCAATGTTGATTTATTTGGGCACATATCAATACTAGACTGGGTAATTTACCATCCTCACCTTCAACACCCGATCCAGCTACTGCTGTTGAAAATCTGCTACAAAACCCTAGTACTACAAGTAATAATACAGCAAGGCATATAAAAGTATCGGAGAATGAGCTTGAAAACCTAGAACTGCAAAGAAACAAACTAAGAACAAGACAAGAAAACCAAATGGTCAGTATCTGTTTTTAAGAATTGGTTAGCTGAAAAGCATTTTGATACTGAATTTGAAACTCCATGTCAGCTCAAATGATGCTCCAATAACAAGCAGTTCAGACTCCATGGCACACAAACTGTTCAGTAATCGCACCATTCATTTCTCAGGCAATGCCCAGATTATAAATAGGGGGTTACAACCCTAACAAGTTAATATAAAATAAAAAAAAAAACAATTTACTTTATATGTATGTCATCTTTGTTTTTTATTTAAAAAATATTCAGGACTATTTTCTTAGAACATCTTCACTCAGCGGAAAGGTACCCAACGAATCAGTGCAAGTTCAAGGTAAATCTAGGTTTTAAGGTGTTTTGTTAATGAAAACAATGGTAAAAAATGGTTTTCTTATTGTGATAGTGCCCTCTCGATGATGGCTCTACCGTGTGATAGTTGACCTTGACTTTCATTAGCGCCCTCGCCTTCGGCTCGGGACGCATAACTCCCGTCACGGTCAACTAACACGTGGTAAAGCCATCATCGACGAGCACTATCGTTTAATTATATCCCATGCATATGCTACATTATTATTATTAAACCCTGGTTCTCCATTACCTGGTCCTGGTTTTTGTTCTAGTTGTCTTCATCATAATCTCCTTTGAGTTGTACTCTACATATGTGCATATATTCCCAAGCTTTTTTTGCCTTGTTGGTTGTCTGGTTGCTAACAGCAATAATTACAACCAAGTATTACAAAAAATATATTTTTCTTTGTGAGCCTGTTCTAGTTCTATCCCACCCACCTGGTATTTGGATGATACATTTAAAACTTTTGACATTTAATTGGCTCAGTTCTGTATGTGGTTTAAATCATTTTGGATTTCTTAGGTGTCTTAAAAGTATGAAATATAATCAATTGGAAATTATGTTGTTTTTCTGAAAGGAGGATCCTCCATCTAATCACATATGTAATCATACTGTTCCATAAATAGCCTATCGCTCATGCCTCCCTGTTGTTTCTTTGTTTGGTTCTCCTCCCCCCAGCATGCCTTGTCCAGGGGAGCTACGTGTCCACCTACTGGCTATAGCTGTCATCAATCATAGTCATTAAACCACAGGTCAGCCAGCTCATGGGGCGGGGGCAGGTGGCCCTGAGTGCTACTTGTCCTGCTCGCTGGCTACAGCTGTCATCAATCAATAGTCATTACATCACAGTTCAGCCAGCTCATTAAGGGGGGGGGGGGGGGGGGGGGGGGGCAGGCGACCAAAGTGCCACTTGTCGTGCCCACTGGCTATAACTGTCTTCAATCAATAGTCATGACATCACAGTTTAGCCAGCTCATGGGGCAGGTGTCAAACTCTAATGGAGAAGGCCGTGTGCCAAAGTATATTACGTTTCATCATGGGCATGACCACCTGTCAAATGCAATTAAAGAAGTGTATGTCTCCTTTCTGAAATAAATATATATATATATATATATATATATATATATATATATATATATATATATATATATTTATTTCTTAGCAGATTATTATTATTATTATTTATTTCTTAGCAGATGCTCTTATCCAGGGCGACTTACAATTGTTACAAGATATCACATTATACATTATACAAATATTACATTATTTTACATACAATTACCCATTTATACAGCTGGGTTTTTACTGGAGCAATCTAGGTAAAGTACCTTGCTCAAGGGTACTACAGCAGAGTTGCCCCCACTGGGGATTGAACCCACGACCCTCCGGTCAAGAGCCCAGAGCCCCTAACCACTACTCCACACTGCTGCCCAGTATATATATATATATATATATATATATATATATATATATATATATATACAGACGTGCTCAAATTTGTTGGTACCCCTCCACAAAAAACGAAGAATGCACAATTTTCTCTGAAATAACTTGAAACTGACAAAAGTAATTGGCATCCACCATTGTTTATTCCATATTTAATAGAAATCAGACTTTGCTTTTGATTTTTTATTCAACATAATATTGTAAATAAGAAAACAAATGAAAATGGCATGGACAAAAATTATGGGACCGCTATCCTAATATTTTGTTGCACAACCTTTAGAGGCAATCACTGCAATCAAACGTTTTCTGTAGCTCTCAATGAGAGCTGTCTCAGGTTTGATGGGTGCCTTCTCCAGACTGCAAGTTTCAGCTCTTTCCATAGATGTCGATAGGATTCAGATCAGGACTCATAGAAGGCCACTTCAGAATAGTCCAATGTTTTGTTCTTATCCATTCTTGGGTGCTTTTAGCTGTGTGTTTTGGGTCATTATCCTGTTGGAGGACCCATGACCTGCGACTGAGACAGAGCTTTCTGACACTGGGCAGTACGTTTCGCTCCAGAATGCCTTGATAGTCTTGAGATTTCATTGTGCCCTGCACAGATTCAAGGCACCCTGTGCCAGGCGCAGCAAAGCAGCCCCAAAACATAACCGAGCCTCCTCCATGTTTTACTGTAGGTATGGTGTTCTTTTCTTTGAAAGCTTCATTTTTTCATCTGTGAACATAGAGCTGATGTGACTTGCCAAAAAGCTCCAGTTTTGACTCATCTGTCCAAAGGACATTCTCCCAGAAGGATTGTGGCTTGTCAATATGCATTTTAGCAAATTCCAGTCTGGCTTTTTTATGTTTTTCTTTCAAAAGTGGAGTCCTCCTGGGTCTTCTTCCATGGAGCCCACTTTCGCTCAAAAAGCGACGGATGGTGCAATCAGAAACTGACGTTCCTTCATCTTGGAGTTCAGCTTGTATCTCTTTGGCAGTTATCCTTGGTTCTTTTTCTACCATTCACACTATCCTTCTGTTCAATCTGGGGTCGATTTTCCTCTTGCGGCCGCGCCCAGGGAGGTTGGCTACAGTTCCATGGACCTTAAACTTCTTAATAATTTTTGCAACTGTTGTCACAGGAACATCAAGCTGCTTGGAGATGGTCTTGTAGCTGTTACCTTTACCATGCTTGTCTATTATTTTCTTTCTGATCTCCTCAGACAACTCTCTCCTTTGCTTTCTCTGGTCCATGTTCAGTGTGGTGCACACAATGATACCAAACAGCACAGTGACTACTTTTCTCCATTTAAATAGGCTGAATGACTGATTACAAGATTGGAGACATGTGTGATACTAATTAAAGAAACTAATTAGTTTGAAATATCACTATAATCCAATTATTTTTTATCTTTTCTAAGGGGTACCAACAAATGTGTCCAGGCCATTTTAGAATATCTTTGTAGAATAAGCAATAATTCATCTCTTTTCACAGCTTCTTTGCTTTATTCTATGACATACCAAAGGCATACAAGTATACATGATAAAATAGCTTTTAATTTCATCACTTTTCAGGAGGAATGAAGCATTATTTCAATGAGCTGTCAGGGTACCAACAAATTTGAGCACGTCTGTATATATATATATATATATATAATTCAAGTTTTTTATTGTTAGAGTGTTACAATACATTCTCTATAAATGGCAGACTTAACAATAAATTATGAGTTAAAGTTAGAAGACGCAAAATAATAAAATAGTTAAAACCAAAAATGAACACCATGAAAGGAAAAGATAGGCCTCCTCCACTCACTCACTCTCTCTCTCTGTTTCTGAGACTACTGGACCATTGATAAGAAAATGGAATTAGACAGCTTTAAACTAGATTGCACTTGCTTCCTTCTTAATGCGAGATTAATGACACGACTACATGCGGGGTAAAAAGCAAGACCTTCCAAGCTTGCAGCAAGCTGTAGTTTAACCATATTTAAAAAATAAATAAAAAACATGACTCGTATATCATTTCTTTAGGTGTTTTGTGTTGGACTTTTTTGTGTTTGTTGGCATTTCGCTTGCAAAAACTGACATTTTTTGTATCTCTTTGTGTTTTTTTCTTTCTTTCTCTTTTTTCTTGGGCCGCATATCTTCAGATACAGTCTTCCTGTCCTTGTTTTAGTTAAACCAAAGTTATCTAATCATTTTCAAGGAGGTGTGTTTTTTTTTCCAGTTGTCACTGTTATTTTATTTGAGATCAGATGTACGATTTAATTTTGTACGACTATCAATCAATCAATCAATCTTTATTACTCATTTTGGCAGGGGCGGGGTTAATGTCTCGGCCAGCAATCACAGGTGTGGCCACTCTCCATTAGTGTGAATTGGTGCTAATTGGGGAGTGGCCATCTGCATACAAACAGCAAGAATTCTTCTGTCTGGGAGGGAATAGGTGAGTGTTCTGTGTTCTGTGTTCTGTGTTGCGTGGATAGATATATGTAAGTTCAGTGAAGGCAAATGCCCAGCCTGACATCATGTTTATGTTTTGTTAAACCTTTATTTTGGCCCTTGTGCCCTTTTGTTTGTGTCCTGTTTTGTTTATTAAATGTGCACTTTAGTGCTTAAACTGCAGCTTCCTTGCTTCTGAGTCTCTTTCTTGCTGCGACCCTGCTACACTTGTATATCATCTTTCGTGATAAAATGCCTCAAGGTGCTTTACAGATAAAAATAAATACAAATAATAACATACAAAACAAGTGAAAGATGAGATGACAAAATACAAATATCCCCTAAATTACAATTGTAATATTAGCAAGCAAGTTATACCAATATAAAATAACACAAATAATACTCTAAAGCAGAATACTTTATAAAGCTTGATTAAAAAGAGGGGAGGTGCTGGTAGGAGTTTTTGAGAAAATGCTATTTTGTGTGTAAAATGGGGCGAGTCGTGTGAGATTGAGGACTCGCTAGTTTTTATTCTCTGTTTGGTTGGAGCTCCGATTTATTTTGATTTGAATACATTTCGTTGACCGAGTCCTCAACCACATCTCCAATTCACCAGTGTAACTAAATCTGGATTGTTTTATTCTGTGCCCTTCAGTGCTTTACAACTTGTGATGCTGACTTTTGAAAGACGGTGTCTAATATGTGTAGCTGATTTTAAATAATATGCCTCTGTTTTTACGAAGCCCTGGGTAATGATCCATTTGATATATTCTCTTTTTTGTAAATGCAAAAAGCATATTTTATCTTATAAATATAAACATTGAACTGCATTTTTGCTTGTCTGCTTTTCTTGTGGTTCATACATTGCTCTTTCACAATAAAAGAGACAGTGCTGTTAAACTAGGGCAAAATTGTGAAATGTTAGATTTGAGTTGCTCTTTTATAGATCTGGCGTAGTCGGATTACTGCACGTCATGGTGGTGGCTTAGCCTGAGCGTAGTTTCCCCTGTTGCAGCTGTGCACACCTCTATACTTGGAATTTAAATTTAAATTGCTGTGTGTGTGTGTATTTAAGATAAGGAGCTGTATTTTCCTGACTTTTCCTAAATATATGTACTAATTCCCATGACAAAGAAAGAATCACGTAGCTGCAAAGATTTGTGAGATAAAATACTGTCATACCTATTCTGACCAGGTGCGGTCGAATTGACCAATACATATTATAACAATTAAATGTTGCGGTATTATTTGTGATTATTAGTCAGGACTTGCAGCCATATTGAAGTTTGATTATATCAGTCTGCATTCCTCAAGTGAGCCGTCTGTTGACATTTCTATTGTGTAGCGTACGAGACAATCAAATCAGGTTATTTGCTGGATAGAAATAGGCACAGTTTAAACTTGTTTTTGACAGTTGCAAGTTAATGTTTTTTTCTATTCCTCCTTTCTCCTGGTCAAAGGGAGATTAGATGCAGCTTTGAAGCTGAGTTGTAAAAATTAATTTGTGTTATCACAAACTGAAATCTCTGCACAGGCCATTCTGGCAGACTTTGACGAAACACAAACACAAGGGTGATTTTCTTCCCCCCCCCACGAAAGGGGGGGGGGGGGGGGGGGGGGGTGCGAGGATGACGATCAATCACCTTTTGACAAAACAAAGGAAATTTGGTTGAACTGTCAATCATGAGCTGTGGCCCCGCCAAGGAGTGGCTACGAGACAAGCTAACCAGTGTTTAGGCACGTTGCGTGACGTTAAACACCACCCATGAATTCAACCATCCAGTCAAGATGGGTCGGCACTTAATTCAAAAAGACTGGGACAGGCAAGGGAAGTGGTTCTGAGGTATGAAATGGAAGTTGAACTGCTCTGAAGAAAGTTTCTGAAGCTTGGAGAAAGCAATGGGAAAGTGTGCTGGAGTCATGGGAGAATCAATGGTCTGAAGAAGGCTGAAATCAGCTTTGCGGAGAGGCTTGCTCTTTGCTCTACGAGACACTGAACCAGTAAACAGGACACTGCATTGATCTGAAAGTGGGTCTTTGTTCCTATGTCGCTGCACGAAATGAACTGAAGCATAGCCAGCAGCTGGGCCTAAGGTCATGTACTAGCCATACAGAAGAACTGCAATGAGAACACTTTTACAAACTACATAACTTTTCAATTGCAATGCATTCTTTTAACTGTGAGTTTACGTCTGATCAACTGAACTACTTCCAGTCGGAAACCTTCCGACAAGTTGAAGATACTGTTGCAAGACTACTGGAAATCAACAAGCTACTTCCTTTGAAAAGAACTATTGTTTGGTGAGAACCAACGCAATACAATGCCTACGACAAGAACGACCGTCTCCGTTACTTTCGGTGAACTTCAGATCCAGAAAAAGAAGAAGCTGCAGTGTTCGTCACCAAAGAAGATGGACTTCTTTGTTGAAAATTGATAAGTATTCAACATATCAAATACTGAACAATTTATGACTCGAGAAATTAACTGTAGCTAATGCTATCAAGTTAGTGGATAAATTGTTCTAGGAATAGAATATAACTTCCTGTTTTAGTGTGTAAGAAATGTATTTTGTTTGTTGAAATGTGTAACTCAAAGGAGTTACCTTATGGATGCAGACAATTTGATCATTGCCCCATTTCTAAGTTAATTTGATTATAGAATCAATTGAGATTGACAACATATTGTTTGGTAGACAACAGCTAAATTAAATTTACACGGTAAAACTAATTTGATAAATTAGTTATTGGAATGTTGGATTATGTTCTGAATGGGAAGTTGAATTAATTCTCGTGCATTTGATATGAAACATGATCAATTACAATGAGAAATGAGTATTGAAAATACTAACGCAAAATCGACACTTTGTGTGATCAGCCATACTTAATATTAGTATATTAATCATGTATGCTATTAATGTTGTGGTCGTTGTAATTGTTTGACTAAGAAATCAATGAACTGTATATTATTCACGCATATCTCTAACCAATAGCCTTTCATTTTTGTATTATTAGATCAGTTGTGCACCCTTTTTATTTTTAAATAAAATATAGTTTTATATTTCTGACACGTTGTGTGAATGTCGATTTATTGTAAAGGAAATCCGAGTTCTACATGATCCCGAACTTAAATAATGTATATATCTCATTTCTCACATTTTGACGTCCCTGAGTGGGTGACTAGAGACTAATTTATATTTAAATAAATTGTATACCTAATATATACCTTCAATGAGCCTCTGATAGTCCATCAATCAGCCTTGACAGCTCACGGCGCCAGGCTGTCTGTCTGCACTTGTTACTATAAGTCACATGTTTTTCTAAGAAATTCATTGTTACCCCAATACACATTGCACATGGATCACTGAAGAAGCAGGACAGAAAAGAGTGTTTGGAATTACTGCAAATTTTAACAAACAACATTCTGATGCAGCAAAGACGGACAATGCGGTAAGTGCACTGCATATTTTGAAAAGCATAGTACCTGTGTGATTTGTGCCAGCACTTAGACTTTGTAAACAATTGTAAATGAAGGCAATTCTGTTCAAATGTTTATTCATGCCATTTCGATTATAGTATGTTTGTATATAAACAGATAGCTTCGGTTGCGCTTTGTTATGTAGGCAATATAAACCCATTTATTTAAAAAAATGTACACTTATTTACATCGTTTCAGTTTTGTATGTACATGATATACCTGGATACACACAAATTTATTTTCAAATATTTGTTTATTTCATTTCTTACCGTTTTTTGAGGATACACGTTATGTAATATGTCTGTATATAAACACATTTCTGTTCAAATGTCCGTATGTTTTAGTTGTGTAGATGAATAAAACTATGACTTGCATTCAATTGTTTGCCGTTTCATTATAGTATGCATGTTGTTTTTAATACGCCGGTCAGATTGACAGGTCATGGTTGTTCTAGTGTTAACAGATAAAGCTGTGCTACATTTTTGTTTTCTGGACTCTGATTCCTGTGACTGACACTTCACTGGAAGGCACCAGGAGATAAGGACCCTGAATAACAAAGCTTTTGGGACTTTGACATGTCAAGTCATGTCTTAGGTTAGAAAATTGATACTGCTGTTCACCGTGCTTGACGGCTTGCTTATGAGAAAACTATAATAATTATTTAAGACTGATCTTCTTTAATGGGTACTTTCAACCATATTTTATATAAAAAAGCTCAGAAGGTATGTGATTAAAAGCTCTCAGGGTAGCTTCAAAAGGAGCGCAGACAGCTTCAGCAAAGCAAGAATCACATCAAAGGCTGTGAAAAACGACACACTTAGTGTTCCAGCCTTCCTCCCACACACCACAACAGAAGCAACGGCAGGATGATATGTAGGATCCGGGCGTGGATGCCAAGGCTTGCTTGCAATGGCTTAAAACAGTACACTTGGTATACTTGTCAGTTGGAGGCGTACTACTCTGCTTCTTGGCAAGGAAACATTTGCTGTTGCTTGGGATGTTCAGCAAAATAAACAGTTAAAAGCGTGGAGATGTCAGGTAAGGGCTGGGGGGGGGAACCATTATTATTATTATTATTATTATTTATTTCTTAGCAGACGCCCTTCTCCAGGGCGACTTACAATTGTTACAAGATATCACATTATACATTATTTCACATTATACAGATATCATATTATTTTTACATACAATTACCCATTTAAACAGTTGGGTTTTTACTGGAGCAATCTTGGTAAAGTACCTTGCTCAAGGGTACAACAGCAGTGTCCCTCACCGGGGATTGAACCCACAACCCTCCGGTCAAGAGTCCAGAGCCCTAACCACTTCTCCACACTGCTGCCCTGCATCCCCTGTGACTGTACAGCACTGTAGAAGCTGTCAGAGATTTAACCCTCCCCTGAAAGAGTTTGCTTTACATTGAATGCATTTATTTATTATTTTATTTTATAGTCTATTGTTAACAAAGCAGTATACCATATGCCTGTATTTAGTTTGAATGGGGCTGTGGAAGAACTGGAAGAACTGGAAAGTAGTTATCTTCAGAAAAAGCAGGAGGAAAATAACAAAGGAAATCTTCAGCAGCACTTGCTGCTTAAACAAAACATTTTAAAAAAGTACATTTTTTAAGTGTGTTCTGATATATATACAGACGTTCTCAAATTTGTTGGTACCCTTACAGCTCATTGAAATAATGCTTAATTCCTCCTGAAAAGTGATGAAATGAAAAGCTATTTTATCATGTATACTTGCATGCCTTTGGTATGTCATAGAATAAAGCAAAGAAGCTGTGAAAAGAGATGAATTATTGCTTATTCTACAAAGATATTCTAAAATGGCCTGGACACATTTGTTTGTACCCCATAGAAAAGATAAAAAATAATTGGATTATAGTGATATTTCAAACTAATTAGTTTCTTTAATTAGTATCACACATGTCTCCAATCTTGTAATCAGTCATTCAGCCTATTTAAATGGAGAAAAGTAGTCACTGTGCTGTTTGGTATCATTGTGTGCACCACATTGAACATGGACCAGAGAAAGCAAAGGAGAGAGTTGTCTGAGGAGATCAGAAAGAAAATAATAGACAAGCATGGTAAAGGTAAAGGCTACAAGACCATCTCCAAGCAGCTTGATGTTCCTGTGACAACAGTTTATTATTAAGAACAAATATTATTAAGAAGTTTAAGGTCCATGGAACTGCAGCCAACCTCCCTGGGCTTGGCCGCAAGAGGAAAATTGACCCCAGATTGAACAGAAGGATAGTGCGAATGGTAGAAAAAGAACCAAGGATAACTGCCAAAGAGATACAAGCTGAACTCCAAGGTGAAGTTACGTCAGTTTCTGATCGCACCATCCGTCACTTTTTGAGTGAAAGTGGGCTCCATGGAAGAAGACCCAGGAGGACTCCACTTTTGAAAGAAAAACATAAAAAAGCCAGACTGGAATTTGCTAAAATGCATATTGACAAGCCACAATCCTTCTGGGAGAATGTCCTTTGGACAGATGAGTCAAAACTAGAGCTTTTTAGCAAGTCACATCAGCTCTATGTTCACAGACGAAAAAATGAAGCTTTCAAAGAAAAGAACACCATACCTACAATGAAACATGGAGGAGGCTCGGTTATGTTTTGGGGCTGCTTTGCTGCGCCTGGCACAGGGTGCCTTGAATCTGTGCAGGGCACAATGAAATCTCAAGACTATCAAGGCATTCTGGAGCGAAACGTACTGCCCAGTGTCAGAAAGCTCTGTCTCAGTCGCAGGTCATGGGTCCTCCAACAGGATAATGACCCAAAACACACAGCTAAAAGCACCTAAGAATGGATAAGAACAAAACATTGGACTATTCTGAAGTGGCCTTCTATAAGTCCTGATCTGAATCCTATCGAACATCTATGGAAAGAGCTGAAACGCAGTCTGGAGAAGGCACCCATCAAACCTGAGACAGCTGGAGCAGTTTGCTCAGGAAGAGTGGGCCAAACTACCTGTTAACAGGTGACGAAGTCTCATTGAGAGCTACAGAAAACGTTTGATTGCAGTGATTGCCTCTAAAGGTTGTGCAACAAAATATTAGGTTAGTGGTCCCATCATTTTTGTCCATGCCATTTTCATTTGTTTTATAATTTACAATATTATGTTGAATAAAAAATCAAAAGCAAAGTCTGATTTCTATTAAATATGGAATAAACAATGGTGGATGCCAATTACTTTTGTCAGTTTCAAGTTATTTCAGAGAAAATTGTGCATTCTTCGTTTTTTGTGGAGGGGTACCAACAAATTTGAGCACGTCTGTATATATATATATATATATATATAGATAATATATATATATATATATATATATATATATATATATATATATATATATATATATATATATATTAATTATTATTTGTTTATTTAGCAGACGCCTTTATCCAAGGCGACTTACAGAGACTAGGGTGTGTGAACTATGCATCAGCTGCAGAGTCACTTACAATTACGTCTCACCCGAAAGATGGAGCACAAGGAGGTTAAGTGACTTGCTCAGGGTCACACAATGAGTCAGTGGCTGAGCCGGGATTTGAACCGGGGACCTCCTGGTTACAAGCCCTTTTCTTTAACCACTGGACCACACAGCAACATTGTTGTTTTGCATTGTTTTCAATTATAGAGAGAGTGAGAGATAATTCATTAATTTAAACACAGCTATTTACTTATAATTAAAGATTTTTATCACGGGCATGGGCACATGGGCTCTTGGGTAAAAAGGCCCCACAGTAAAATGTTTGACTTCATCAAGGCCAATAGGTGCCTGTATATCAGAATGGTGGTAAACTCAGTAAAAATGTAGCTGCGTGCGTACTTTTATTATTTCTCAGTACCAATGTGTCTGTAATACCAACAATGGTAACTGTAGCACCGAGTTACAATCAGGGGGTGATTATTATTATTTATTTCTTAGCAGACACCCTTATCCAGGGCAACTTACAATTGTTACAAGATATCACATTATTTTTACATACAATTACATTATTATTATTTTTTACACATTATTTTTACATACAATTACCCATTTATACAGTTGGGTTTTTACTGGAGCAATCTAGTTAAAATACCTTGTTCAAGGGTAAAGCAGCAGTGTACAGCTTGAACCCACGACCCTCCGGTCAAGAGTCCAGAGTCCTAACCACTACTCCACCCTGGTGCCCTATACCTGCTGTAAAAGACCACTTGATCTTGCAGGCTGTTTATAATAATTAATCCCTTTAAGCATTCTAATTTAAAAACTTTTCACAAGCATGTATTTCTCTTTTTCTTTAAAATATAATGACGTTTGAAATTAGTGCTGTACTGTAGAGCATCAGAACGTCCAACTGTATTTACACAACTATCTATTTGTTTTACATTTTCATTTTAGGCACTAGTATCAATTCAGCGTGTCGTGTGGCAGGAAATGAGCATATCAATAGTCTTGCTGTAAAAGAGAATTCAAAACAGCAGATTGAATAATTTAATAGCTGTTTACAGTACAGATGTTTAGTCTGAGGTGTCTATACCACACAGAAAGCAAGGGGATGCACATGCACTACTTTACAAAACCCCAGAGATACCTGATTCAGAATGAATTGCAGTGCATTAGAATGAGAGTTCAGTTCAGTCATCTGACTCATAAGCCTCACCCAAGCACAGTCTCGAGATGTTTCTTTCTCTAGAGCTAATGTTGCATAAGCACATGCAGACGAGATACAAATAAGCTTTTCACCAATTATTTGAAGGGCCCAGCACCCTGCCTAACCCCTGTAAATAGAGGCAAACACATATTAACTGCGTACATACATACAGTATAGGGAAGACACTGTACATATTAAAGTATAAACAGGCTTTAACTTCATCCCTGTGGATGCTAGTCAGGCTTGTGCAACTCCAATTTCCTCCCCCAGGCTCCTGGGAAGTTTGCGTGGAATTTAACGTATGGTTCCTATTTTCTATTGTCCTTCATTTCTTTCACCCTCTAATTCTTATATTGGCTGGTATATTAAAATCTTGCTCCTGTGATAGTAATGGCACTAATGCTGTCGAAACAGGAACACAAATGTAATTACCTGCCAGTCTGTTACTGATGTTGCTCTGTGTGAATGTGAGAGGCAGGAGGATGTTTCAAGCTGAGTTGGACTCCTTAATGGTTCATTAAAGCTGCAGTGTCCCAGTATCATGTTCAATTGACACTATTAGGGAATACAATATGCGCATCATGAGACAATGTAACATAAAGCAGCTGACCAGTGAGACATGTCTTTACGTTTCAATTTCCAGCATAAAGTTGTTTTTCAGACAGATGTATTTTTTCTTTTTTATACACTACAGTAATGCGATGGGATGTAAGTCATTTTCGCACCTTTTAAAAAACAAGAAGGTATTTAAATAGCACTTTATATGAGTAGGATACGTTTCTTTAATATAGATTTTTATTTTAATTTTTTTGCTTTTGTAGTTTAGTTGTCAATCAACAAATTCATTTTAAAAACACAGTTTTTTTTTTTTTTTTTTTTTTTAAGCAGGCGCCTTTATTCAAAGCGACTTACAGAGACTAGGGTGTGTGAACTCTGATTCAGCTGCAGAGTCACTTACAACTACATCTCACCCGAAAGACGGAACACAAGGAGGTGAAGTGACTTGCTCAGGGTCACACAATGAGTCAGTGGCTGAGGTGGGATTTGAACCGGGGGACCTCCTGGTTACAAGTCCTTTTCTTTAACCACTGGACCACACAGCCTCCTGTGATAGTAATGGCACTAATGCTGTCAAAACAGGAACACAAATGTAATTAACTACCAGTGCAAGAGAGAGAAGAGAGTAGAGAATATTAAACAATCTTAAGCAGAATTCATCTTGTTAATGAAAAAGGTTAAAAAAAAAATTTTCACGGAGGTCACGGAATTTGTGAAAATCGCGAATTTGAATGAAATCCGTGAAATCTTAGAAATGGATGTAAAAACGCATTTGATTAGGCGCTTTCTTTATTTCCTTTAAAAAATGTAGTTTGTCATGCACTGAAAATACAACTTTGCAAATTGTATCTGTAAATTGTTTGGTTGCGTACGGACACAGCATTTACGTGTAGCTATGTAGGTCAGTGAATGAGATAGCTAAGCGAGCAAGCATGTGTGATAGCTAAAATACAAAAAAAATTGTGAGTGAGCTGTTTTCTGTAAAGACAGAATAACTAAGTTTACCAACTTAGAGGCTTTCTTTACAACATGCTGTTTTACAATTGTGGAAAACTGTAGCGCCTGGTTCATACTTCTGTCGCAGATGAATGCGATACATCAGGCACAGAGAGCTATAAAAGTTGTGCTCTCTATTTGCTGTACAAAGGACGCATCGTGTCGCAGCCCTTTTTACTGCGCAAAGTGGTCGCAGCTGTTGTTCATACTTTAAATACCGATTGCATTCATGAAATTGGATGAATTGACATTTAAGTAAATGTACTGAGTTTGTACCTCTTATAAAAGAGGTTTAAAAAAAATCAAAAGCAATTTGGTACATCCGTCCTCTCGACCAACAGAGAACCCAAAAGGGAGAATTTCAAATGCCAATTAGAGAGATGCAGGTATGTGACAGTGAGAGATATTTTAGGTATTTTAGAATGACAGGTCAACGATCTCTTAAGGCTGTACGCCTTTCCAAAAAAAGTCTCAAGATTGTAGATGATGTCATTATGACTTGTCGCACAGGGTCGGAGTCTGAAGTATGTACTGTAAGTTGTGTATTTAAACTTATCATTAGTCATTATCAGTAATATAAAAGTCTTTATATTATTGTTTTTGGTGTACTATTTCAAAGTTCTTGTGTATGTTGATGTAGCTAAAACTACATTATTTGGTGACCTTTCCATAAATTCTTGTTTTTTTGCTGCACCTCTTATGTGAAATGTACTAAAAATTACTGTGCCAAAATCGTAGCCTTATTAATGAACAATGATATACAGCCTTTTACATTTCTACAAGCTTTCTGGGCATGTTTGTAACAGTTCAATCCTTTTTAGGTGGAATATATTTGCTGGAACACAAATACGTTATGAATTACTGGTAAATACAGTATACGGTGATGTAGTAGTCCTGGCAGCAACACTGGAGAGTATGCGGTTCCACTCCAGAAGAGAGCATTGATCCCAGTGAATATTCACATCATTTCAAATAATCCTAAAAACAAATCAATTTAGTATCCCAAACCACACTGTTGTCCTTCTAAAACAAGAAACACCAATCCACCCCCTGACATGATCACTCAACCTGGCTCCATATGGTTTCCATAATTCCAGTTGTCCTTTTAAAATGTTTTACAAAGTCATGGGATCCCCAGGATGGGGTTATTAAGGGGCCATCTAGGTACTTTAAACAGATTAAATGACTTGTGTATAACCAGGCACAGTTGGGTGTTTGTAGGACGGAGAGGTGGGAGTAATGATAAGCAATCTGTCAGACAGAGCTGAGACAGATGGATTCAGAGCCCGAGGTAAAACAGGCTCTGCTGGAGGTACTGTTCACTGGTATTGGTTGCTCATGGACTGGAGGTAGGCTTCTTCAACAGGTGGCACAGCAGCAAGTGTGCTGGAACCTGGGTTTGATTCCACCAGAGTCTGGGACACCTTCTGGATATAAGAGCAGCTGTTGCCAATCTTTATTGCAGAGCATAAATTAATTACCCAACCGCCTCCCTGCTGCAGCTACATTCTGGATGGATCCACATTTAATAATGTACTAGTTGTGTAATATGAGGAATTTAAGTATTTCTTCAAAGTAAATCTTTAAAAAAAATAAAAAATAAAATAAACCGTTGATTTGCAGCCCAGTAGTGTTTAGTTTTACAGTTCCATGTACATTTTGAAGCAAAATGATAACTGCGTAGTTTTATTTTTTAAAGTATTTTGAGGAAGTATGCAGAAGTGGATTTACAGTCATCTCTGTCTTAGACTAAAGAAGCAGTAAATCAGCTAAATGGCCATAGACTGTATCATACTTGTCTATGGTAGAACTGCTGAATAACATGGAACACACAATTCCTGTAAGAAGTGATAATATGTTACAGTTACTTGAGTACCTTGAACACAATTGTAGCTTGTGACAGTACTTATTACTTCTCAAGCACAGTTTACATTTTACAGAGATGTTATTTTCTTTGGTTTGGTCAGGCAGTAGCTCAAAATATTCTTTTAAGGTCCAGCTTTTGAACCCGCTTCTCTGATGCCATTGTATAGCAAGATGATATAAAAAGCACGTTCATGTGTCATGCAAGGTTTGAGTTGCACTGTTGAAGCGCTTTTTTGATTTCTGTGTTAGCCATAGTCCTTTTATTAAAAATGTAACTAAAAGTTACTACAGTTGCCACTACTTAGAACAGGAGTGTTTGTGTTCGACGTGATTCAACCACAATAAGCGATGGACGGTATAAACTCCCACACAAAAACCTGACATTCAAAATGTCCCCCAATCACCAGTACAGTAAACAAAACAAACACGCGTTGTGACGGTCGGTCGGTTCCTACAGAACAGTATCCTAATCCCAGATAATAGAAAATAACCACGCCAGCCTTGTGCACACATACACAGAAAAAAAACAAACAGACAAAACTAAATATGTATATATCCCATCTTACCATGTAATGTGCTACTCCCAACACTGACCAGACTTTACCATGCTCCGTTTATTTTATACCATATTTAACTGAGCTTGATCATGCTTTCACATTTAACCACATTAATGGTATCCCCACTTTACATGTTTTGCTCTACAGGAAGATTTAATAGCTTTGTGACATTATTCGTGAAGACTGTTGTTTTATAACTTGAAGGTTTTTAATTGTTAACTGCTTCGAGGATCTGCAGAAAGCATCAATCATCTTGTACTGCCTTCACAATTTACAAGTCATGCACTGAGGTCTCTCTGAATAGTGCTCAAGTGGCGTCTCCTTGGGGAGTGCCCTGGAAACCCTTACGAAACGAAAATATATTTTAATATATTGAGAAATAAAATGTAACATATTGATTAATATATTGAAGATTACAAAATGTATTATAGAATATATGCCAATATATTTTCATTATATTATACAATATATAAATCATACTCTATTTATTTTTTGGCCGTGTGAATACTTTTAAAGTAGTTGGTAGTTAAACAAATGCAAAAAAAAATTAAAAAATCAACAAATAAACATTCAAGAATATTAAAAACCTAAAATGACAATATATTGTATGTCAATATGTTTACAAAATATATTTTCCTTCCATACGGGAAGCCAGTTTTATGTTGAATGTTGGTCTCCTGGGATTGCCATTTAGTACTGTGCCAGTGCCGCTGGCCCAAAGTATGCAGTGAGGTCAGTGACGAGGAAGCTGGCATGAAGTGCCATCATGTTCCTTGCAGAGATATTATTCAGCTGAACGAGTGGCCTCTTCCACCCCAGGCCCGAGGCACCACACAGACACAGAAACTGTTGATTCCAGAACGGAGTCTATTGAATGTTACAGCTGAGCTATGAAACACAGTTTTTTCAAGTAGTGCCCATAGTAAGAAGTTAATTACATTTAATTACAGTGTCAGTTACAGGGCCCAATGTGGTAGACATAGAAGTTTCATTGGTCTAACTGTATGTTTTTGTTCTTCAAAAGTATAACAAATGGCATTCTGAATTTGTAACCAGGTAGCAGGATCATAGGTATGTGCATACAGTATATGTCTCACATGTCTTGAGAACCACTCATCCAATTGTGATGGAACGGGATATGTTTAGCTTAACTTTATCATTAACTTTTCAAAGTCATATTTATTTACTTTTATAGTTTATTGGTTTGGTTGTATCTGTTTTGGTCATTTTACATACTATGCACATCTCTCCCACTTGCTGAAACTAGGGAGTGACATTTGTTATGATATACTGAGCTACATAGTGTAAATGTAGGTCACGCTGGCACACTGTTCTGATGCTGAAACCTGTACTGTGTTGCTTCTATCCATCTTTTATGTGGAAGAATATTAAAGTAGTGTTTTATTTTATTTTATTGTATTTATTTTATTCTTATTTAATCAAATGTTAATATTAATCAGGAAAAGTCCCATTTATATTCAGATTTACTTTACAAGAGGTACCTGGTCAAAAAGCTGGCACATCAAACAAAATTATTATTGAAAAATATTCCCAAAATACATTCAATTAAATACAATAATAACAACAACAACAACAATAATAATACATTCATGAGCATTGTCCTGCTATTTTTTATCTTGAATGAAGGCTACCTATATACAGTAACCTCCCTTGTGACTAGCTCAACTTAAAAACTAGCTCATCATTAAGAACTCTGTTAGTCCTAAACATCTGAAGATCTCCCTCTATTAGGTAGTTCTGCAATATACTGTACCCTACCTGCAATACTTACAAACTTCATTGTAAGGGTCTATACAATATGTGTAGAGAACATGTCTGCCTCTGGTGCAGTAAACAAGGCCATGCTTAAACAAAGCACCATAGGAAAAAAAAAAACAATATTACAAAACACGTCTTCTTCAATCCATTTCAACAACACTTTCCCAAGTCATTGGCTAGGTCAAAGAGGCCCTGTGAAGTGGCCTCCTTGGATGCCCTTGGATTATTTCTTGCGGGACCACCTGAAGTCAGTGCACTGCAAAACCCACAAACCTTTCTGAATCACAGAACGAAATTAGGACACAATGTGTACCCAACATTCTGAACAATGTCCTAGAATCAAAGAATTTCTTTGTGGGTGTAAAGTTGTCAGGATAGACATGAGGTTGTGGTTGGTTGTAGTTTTGTAGTTAAGCGTTTGTTTTGCGCATATTTATTTGCAAGGTATGGAGATAACAGGAACAAAACAAAAATACTATTTGCGTAGACAGACTACCTCTGTCCCTGCAATGATCTCTGGCTCATTTTCACCATTACTACGGCCCCCACTTGCAAGCATTGTATCTTTGTGCTTTTATACCTAATTACAACAATCATACAATTAACAGATTCTCACCTGGCCACTTGACCAATTAAACAACTTACATTTTATTTTTTGAATTCGGAAATTAACCTTTAACGTGCCCCCATGAAGGATCCAACCTTTGACACCAAAATGTAATATATTCTACTTTAGATCCTTCACAGTGGGACAATGGTAGAGCTTGATGTGCACCTGTTCTGTAATAAAGTGTTTTTCTATGGTTAGTTGCTTATGAATCACTGTGTAGATATAATACAGGCTAGTTCTTTTGTGGGCGCAATACATAATAATTTGGTGAAATATGTCCTGTGGGATCCTCTGTAGAACAGTCTTATCTGCTAGATACTGTACTCTCTCTCTGTTCTACTTTTAGTGCTGTGTTCATGTATTCAATTGTTTATGGTGTTTTCTTTTGTGAATTAATTTGGTTTCCATAAAGAGTTTTTGTTCTGCCATAACCTGTGAAATGTTTGGATTTGTTAGCCATTCAGCACCATGGCGGCAAAATATTGTCTGGTGTGGAAGATAATTGGTTCCTACATCTATGAATGTCACAGGGACACTAAAAGCGTTGCAGAATGACCCATTAATAAAAAAAACATCTTCAGTGCACAGGTTGGTCAACAGGGTTTCTGGCCCTAGGCTTAACAGCATGCATCGATGAGCTTCCTCTGTTGGCTGTGTTATCCTTTCAATTGCATGGACCAGGGACTCCTTAAACAGCAGCTATCTCCAGATTGATCTATTGGAATGCAAGCTCATTTCACATTGGCTGAAGAAGTGGTCATTACTACAGTGTTGAGAATAGACAGCTGTACAGCTCAGATAGCTGTTCTAATGGATAATGTCATAGAGTTTAATGTATAATATTATACATACTAGAGTACAAACACATTTATTAATATCCCAAGTCAAAATTCTTAAGATTAAAAATCACAATATTGGTATTCAAACTCGATGCTTTTGACACACCATGCAAAATATTCAATACGGCATCAACTCAACATTATATATATATATATATATATATATATATATATATATATATATATATATATATATATATATACATATATATTAGGGCTGTCGAGTGATTAAAACAAATAAACATGATTCATCTTGCAATTTAAATTTTTAATCTCAGTTAATTTTGGTTTTAATCACATATTTAATTGATACAATTATAGCATCCATCTCATTCAAATTTGGTTTATTACTGATATGAATAGTATTATTATCATCATCCAAAAAAACAGCCCATCATAAAACCCTTGTTTTCTTTTTTCTGGATTCATATTGTTGGCCCCTCTTTATGGTTTTATATTTATTTACACAGAATTCTAAAGAAAAACTCCAGCATTTGCTGCTAAATTGTTTGACCCAAGTGCTCAATCACAACGGAGTCAGTTTATTACTCACCTTACTGCATTTCAAATTAAACTGTATATTTTCTTATCAGTTTCCTTTAAAAGGATATCCGTTATACTCATAAACTATTTGTATTGCTGTTTAAAAAGAAAATCTTTTAAAATAAATGTGGTCATTGAAATCAAATTAAGTTGGTAGCTATCCACTTTGCAACAGCATTGGTAATACAGGGTGTCCCACTGAAAGTAGCCCAGTAAGCAGTACAACATACAAATCAATAATCCCATGATGGAGCAGACACAGACATGTACAGGAATCCTCGTTATTACAAACTCGCTTTATACAGGAATGTCATTCCCAACGTGGACATGGACTGAATGCCAGCATCTAACTGAAATACTTACAGGGCTACTTTCAAGTGGGACACCCTGACATGATGTAGCTTGCTTCACAGGCTTGCAGAGGTCCTGAATTAATAAGAAAAAAAAAAAAGTACTGTCAAAACTGACGGGTTGCATTTGTTTTTCTGCAGAATAGATGCTTTGTGTGATACTGGAACTAACATATTCAAGTAATAGTCTTTGTATCCAATGAACTGTGAGAATGTGTAAAAAAAACAAAAAAAAAAACTTCCCATACATAAGTCCTTCACTTTTAGTGCTTTGCTCCATAATCCAGTTCTGTGATTAATGTTATATTCAAACCTATTGTGTTGTGTATATATATATATATATATATATATATATATATATATATATATATATATATATATATATATATATATATGTGTGTGTGTGTGTGTGTATATGTGTGTCTACACACTGTATAATATATAGCACAAGATAGTATATAGAGGAGACATGATCGAAGTCTTAAAAGTTAACTCTAACCAATAATTTAACACAGAAACCAGTTGGAAACAGTTGGAAATTAAGTGGAGAGGAAAGGAGACACTTCTTCACGCAGACAGTGGTGAGGGTATGGAATGGGTTACCTAGTCATGTTGTTGAGGCCAAATCACTTTGATTCTTTAATACACAACTTGACAATGTTTTGGGATCAATCAGCCACTGGGAACTGGGCAAGCAATGGCTTTGTCTCGTTCGTATATTGTTTTCCATTGTGTGTTGAGACCATATGTTTGTGTTTAGAATAATGTATATTTTTTGGAAGGAATATAGCTCAGAGATATATTTTTGTTTATAATTGATATTTTTCCACTTGAGAGGCTCAGGATGTCACTGCAGTATGTGTTTTTCTTCAGATCAGGGTTATAAAGGTGCTTATGGGAGCTATGTGAAAAATATTCATCTCTGGTCCTGTAGCGTTCCTGTATCCACAGCTATAAGTGCTTCAACTTTTTAAATGGGTCTTTATTTTGTGGTGTTTTTGCTGAAATCAGGGCAGCTATCGTATTTTGCTTCAATGTAACAGAATATATTTTATTTAAAGTATGTAATACATACAGTATAAACAGAAATAATGGAAAAACACCATGGTGTTACATTTTAATAAACTGTAAATAAATAACTAACTGTAAATAACTGTACTATAAAAAAAATGCACAGAAAATGTAAGGCTCTGCAATGTTCTATCCCTTGTTCTTGTGTATTTTGATGCCATCAAGAGGTAACAACTACTGCACAGAGTAAGTGCAATATTCTGTTATATGCTGGAGAGAATTAAAAACATGTTTAAAACATTGCTAGTATTTAAAATACTACCATTGTTTGTGTCTTTGTCTTGCAGCTCTCGGCCATATGAAAATGTTAGTATGCGGCTCCTAGGGTCAGGGAGTCTGGCCACTCCTGCTCTATAACCTTGAATGCACACAAGCCCGACTCGTTTGCCTTGTGGTTAAAACGCTTGCTTAGTTTGTGCCCAGCCTCCATCCTGCTACATTTTTTTTTGTCACCTTACATGAGAAAAGTCACAGTTCAAAAGAGCTAAAGCAGATAAGCAGGTATTTCTGAGGCTTTGTTTTTATTATATTTGATTGCAAACAAAACTCTCGACGAAAGAACAACTGTGTATACCATTAAGTACCAGGATCCTACCACCTGTTTTTCAGTGACCTAGTACCATGATACAATCCCTATGGCAAAGCCTGGCATGTGATCAGTGAGTAAGTCTAGCACAACACAAAATGCACAAAAAGATCCTTACCCCAATGCAAAATCTTAACAAAATTTCATTTCAATTATAAAAAAAAACACAAAAATAAATAAATAATTTAAACACTAAGATAGGTGAGCAGTTGTAACTCACCTTTAAACCATACATGAATAGATAGAATCAACAAGTGAGAGTGAATTGTGTGAGCTGCATCATTAAAAGGATTTAACTGCATCGTAAAAACATGGATTCAAATTGTATTGCATGAAATTGTATATGATAAACAATACCTATCAAAATAGTGCAATTTCATCATTATTGAGAACTTGCACTTAGACACCCTTTTTTTTGTTTATCATTGCGGTTCAGTTTCTATTAATTTAATATTCCTTCCTGCTTCACACAGTCCCCGCTCATCAGACACACAAAGTAATCAGCAAGCTGTATCGGTGTGATTGACAGAAACAATCCTCCCAGCTCACTAGTAAGTCAGTTCACACAGTTCACACACACTTTACATGTTGATTGAAATCAGCTAATGTGTGGTTTAGAGAGGTGAATTGAAAAACTTGGCTGGTCTTAAAGAGACCGAATCATCGGGCCAGGTGGAAACTCTACTTACAGCTCATTCTCTAACCTGGTAATATCTACATCTGAACTGCATCTGTGCATTCTCTGTATATTTTGCTGCACCTCTCAGCTCAATCAGTTTTGCTTGATTTATTGTCTGGTTACTGATTTTATTTTTAAATTATATTTTTTAAAGGGCTGTATACTACTGTCAAACCTGCTTAATATCACGCCTGATAATGTCATCCTGTGCTTATCATCTTCACATTGCAATGTTCTGACCAGGTCATTGGGGACAAATGCCTGTAAATATCAGTTCTTCTTCTTATATATTAAGAAGGAGGTGGTCCAGTGGTTAAAGAAAGGGGCTTGTTACCAGTTCAATCCCAGCCATTGACTCACAGTGTGTGACCCTGAGCAAGTCACAAAAGAAATGTAACCATTACAGCATGGGTATTTACCTCTTAACCCATTGCGGTCAATTTATTCAGCGAGCGTCAGGTCCAATTTATTTTCACACGCGCAGTTTATTTTAGACGCGCTGTTTAAAAGTATTTTTTTCACAGTAAAACAGGTTTAAAAGGCACTGCATATCAACAGGACACTCAGTACTGTATCTCCAGCACCGCCCCACCCCTTGTTCGCTGTATTTTTCACATACCTCTTCAGAGTCGTTCATACTGATAAATCATCTCCTGATCACTCGTTTTATCACCAAACTTCTCAATAATGCGATCCAAGTCATTATTTTACTACTATAACATCTCAAAAAGCTCTGCAAATGTCAGTGATATTCTTTGAGCGTTGGATGCGGAAGCAGCTATCTTGTTTGTTTATGGCTGTGTTATCTCTGTGGTGCTGGGGCTATGTATTGCTCAGATACGCCCCTTTTTTCCGGCTTCTCTTGTCTCCTATTAGTCTCACTCGGCCATTGAATGGTTTTCTTGGCCATCGGACCGGAAAGGGAAAATTGTAATGTCGGACCTGGTCCGACATAGGACCGCAAAGGGTTAAAGACCTGAAAGCTGAATAAAATGTATCAAAGCTGCTTGACGAGCCTGTGACACAGACCTCAACGCCATTTTTCCTTCAAGCCTGCTGCAATCAAGGACACACCTGTTTGCATTGACTTTGGGAGACCTGTGATATAAATTTGTGATAGACAAATCACTATTCTAACATAATTGAAATTAAAATATTGGTGTTATTTGAATGTGCCATTAGGATTGTTCATTTTTTAAACAAATGTACTCACAGTCTTCTGCATTTTTAAACTCTAGTAGTCGCCACTTATTTGAATCAGTGATTGTATTTAATAAACAATAAAACCCTTTTTTTTACCAAGTGATTACAGTGTAACAAGCATGTTCAGTTTTGAAGATAACCATTTACCATATGATCCCATAAAATGCATCACAAACAGTAGGTGAAACCTGTGTTGGAAATGTGTTGCCAAAGCAACAGGGTAAATTGATGATTTTCTGTTAAAACCATAGTGCAAATATATGCATTTTTTATATTATTTTCCTTTTAAACAGGATGTTTTAAGTGAAGATATAATGCTTGCTTCAATGGCATTATGTAAACAATGATTCATTCACTGTTCCTTTTTTTTCTAATGAAAGATAATATGTTTGTTAATGAATATTAGAAAATGTAATTTCAATAGAGTTTTGTATGGGGTGCTGTAGCATATAAGCTGATACCCACCCCACAACAGAGCAGTGGCTACCCACAATTGGGTTTCTAGACACTACAACCTTGAATGGAGTGAAAATTAGCTTCTATCTATACTACATGTTTTATAATACATAAAAAGTAAAGCTCGTAGTGTGTCAGCATTTCTGCCTGATACAAAATTACAGATGGCTGTATCAGTGTCAGTGTACTATATATTGTATAAGGGTTTCTGTAGTAATGTAATGTCTATCAATAGCTTGGACTGCACCCACAGAGTGCTGATGCATCAGGTCAGACGTGCTGATGGGCTGAGAAACTGACTTTGATTTCCCTTACACCCCAGTATAATTATGTTTCTTTTGCTGGTAAAGGCTGCCTCTGTGCAGCCATCTGAAGGTGAAACAGACACTTAGATCTGATTTAACCCACCAGAAAAAAATGGAAAGGGGTCTCATTAAATATGCATTCACTTAGAAGCAGCACATTTTGTGTAAAGTTCAATGCAATAAAAGAAGTGTCAGTGACACTGTGATGATGTGGAGGTTAATCAAGTGTGCTGGCATGGGGCCGGTGGGGGTAGGGTGGAGTGAATGTGGGTGGGGTTGTAGAGCGAGATGTGGGATCAGGGGCAGGAATGAAATCATGCTGATTTAAAAGGGGGCTTAGGAGGGAAGAGAGAAAGTTGTGTTCAATGGAAATGAGCAGACAACCTGATTAAATGCATGATCTTGGCATGTTTTATACAAATACCGTACCTTATTTCCACACTCCAGCCCAGTTTTCTACCCACTGATATACACAAACACATGACCTTCCACACTGTTCTAACCACAGAGATGCCCAAGCCACCAACTTTACACACTATAGCCCAGATCTTTTATTTACAACTGAGAAACTCAAGCCTACTGTCTTCCGCCCTACACCCTAGCAAATTAGCTATCTTTCACACATAAGCCCTGTACAGTACTCTCTGTGCCTTCCACACTTAGCCACTTACAAAATAATTTCTTAAATGTACCTTGCCTGCACTTCCCCTCCTAAAAGTTTATCACAGTGAAAGCATGGCAAAGCATAGGTAAGCAATGTAAAGCTCAGGGAGGTACTGTATGGTAAAGCATATTACAAAACATGGAAAACCATGGCAAATGCAAAGCATAACCATGGGATGGGAAAACAGTAAAATCACTGTGCAACTTAACTGCGGTAAACATTATTAAGGGTCCATTAACTACACAGAAACACATCTGTATTAAATATTTAGTTTCATTTCAAAACATCTAATTTCACCTCAGTAGTGTCTTTGGGGTCAAAGCATCTTACTGGCTGAAAAGCCTGTCAGTCATATTGAAAGCAGCTGGTTGGTTACTGACAGGAAAACAGGCCCTGAAGGGGTGGAGACAATGTCATTCTCCATTGTGATATTACCAGGAATTGTAAGACTGAAAGGATGGTTTGCAAAAAATATGTGTTTAACCATGTGTAGTACCAGATGCCAAAATAAAAACACACATTTGTTAGCTAAAATCACTTTAAGTACACAGACAGGGATGCAGTCTGACTTACTGGTTATTATGGGCTGCCAGATTTTCCAGATTTAACTTAAATCTTGTATTTTTTCCCCAGATTTATAAATGTTGTGAATTTATTAATTTTTTTAAATGTGTACAATGAGATATAATGTTTAAATCTTAAAATAGTTAGCACGTTTTCAACATTTAAATGCTAAATCTTTATTTTAAAAATAAATATATATTTTCTTATTAAATATTTATTTTGAGAATCAACATTTAGCTGTTCGCAAATAAATCTGGATTTTGTGAACTTAAATCTTAAATCTCTTAACTAGATTTAACATTTAGCTAAATATTTAACTGGCCAGCTAAATCTGGAGTTTGTATGCAAATGAGCTCCGCCCGCTTTGTGCTTTACGTCAGCATTCTTCGGAGGTGAGAGGAATACAGTATATCCACGGTCTTCGGTCAGGTTCACGTTCAGACATCATGGCCGATTCCAATAATTTACATGAAATTATCGAGCGTGCAGTTGCTGCTGGTGTAAAGGCCACCATACACGGGGCAATTTTTGTCGCCGGCGATATGTCGGTCCGACAAAATCGCTCCGTCTATGATGATAAATCATCTCTTGACTGCAAGAAACAACAGGTCATCAGAGAATAGAGCTCCCCTCTATTCTGGATGACAAGTCGCTCGGAATCAACCCATACGTGTCAACATTAAGTTATCGAAATAAAGGAGATATTGCACGGTGTCTGAAATAGGTTTTTTAAATGAATGAATAGGTTTCTTTTTGTGTTTTAAGGACACAAAACAAAGTCATACAAGTTAAAAATACATTCCACTTTATTATTTGGCAGAATGACTGTGATACAATGCTTCTTTAAAGTGATTTTCAAGGCAAAGCATAGCAAACAGATTAACAGTTATACAAATAGAGTTCACATCTGATCTTAGAAAAACATATTGTCAAATATGTTATTATAACAAACATTAATTAAAGCTTAATGATTTTCCTGAATTCAAAGTAGTTTATTCCCCGTCCCTGTTAGCATTTCATCAATGTCCTGTTACACCTGCTGCCATTAACAGAGCGGTTTTAAGTTAATTTTCAAATGTTTTCTTTATGAAAAAAAGGAATAGTTTAAAATGATAACTGTGAAAAAAATAAAAAATAAATTAAAACTTTTATTACAAAGAGTAAATATGTTTGTCCCAGGTCTGGGTCACATCAGAGGCAAGCAAAATTCATAGCCATCAAATTCAAACATTCTCTCTGCCCTTGAGGCTCTGGTTGTAAGCATAGGTTGCAGATTTGGCAGCAGCCAGTACTTTGCTAGAAGGACAATATTTGTGAGCCGGTTCAAGGTAGTTAATTTTGCATGACAGTAGAGCGCATACAGTAGAGTTCCAGGATCATCCTGTTCTCAGTCACAATCTTCCTAACCATGCTAAAATTTCTCTCACTGCTTGTATTGCTGTGAGAGATGTAAAGCAGCCTTCATTAATGATGACAAGTGCCTCAATCTTGCTTGCTCTCCCATACCTCCCCAGAATCTGTCTACCTTCCCTTCTTTGGGGATATCTGTGCTGTCTGTTATCTGGAACTCAATCATTTCAGCTCTCACTCTGTCTACATCAAATGTCAACCGTGGACATTTCTCTGCTAATCTCACCACTGCAAATAAAAATACAGAAATCTTAAAAATAAAAAACACAGAAGCTGAAATAAATTTCAGTGTCACAGAATGAACTGCTTCACTTAAACAACTTGAAATCCTTAGCAGATGAGGTGTCCGGTTTAAAAAACACACACATAAGTGCTACATTTATTTAAAATAAATAAGTACATAAACTCAAATAAATATCTACAGCTATAGTGCACTTTCTTTATACTTCAGTGTATAGCTACCGGTAACAAAACTGCAAAACTGGTTTTAGCGCACTTTTTTTTTTCTTTTTTTAACCGTAGTCCTACTTTGTACACAATTAATATAACAGATAATGGTGCACTGACGTAAAGCACAAAGTGGGCATTGCTCATCTGCATATAAACTCCAAATTTAGCTGGCCAATTAAATATTTAGCTAAATGTTAAATCTTGTTAAAAGATTCAAGATTTAGTTAAATATTTATCTAAATGTTAAATCTTTTTAGAGATTTAAGATTCAGTTAAATATTTAAGTTCACAAAATCCAGATTTATTTGCGAACAGCTAAATCTTGATTCTCAAAATACATATTTAATAAGAAAATATGTATTTATTTTTAAAATAAAGATTCAGCATTTAAATGTTGAAAACGTGCTAAATATTTTAAGATTTATAAATTAAATCTGAATGTACACATTTAAAAAATATTTATTTATTTTCACAACATTTATAAATATTGGGAAGAAATACAAGATTTAAGTTAAATCTGGAAAAAAAAGATTCAAATATTAACGCTTTTTTTTTTTTTTTACACATGACACCCCATAGGTTAACACTTAAAACCGTGAGGCAGTGTGGCCTCCTAGTTAGAACACAGGTTGTGTGACCTTTTAGTTTGAGACAGTCTTTAGAGCTGAGAACTCAAAGGAGTGTGACCCATGTGTTACTTAAGAATGGAAGGCAAGTGTATTTTGGTGAATCTCAAAGAGTAAAAGCAGAGACTTAAGATTTGCAGGCAAGCTGTCTGACAAAATGGGTTTGCTGCATTTGTGTTTTTAACACAACTGACAAATTGAATGCTAACACTATAGTCCACACAGCAGTAGTTGTTATTACTACACTGAAGTGGTTTAATCCGTTTTACCCTATCAATAGTCCCCCACCAGGATTTAGATTGGTTGCACAGCAGAGCAGTGGGCTGCTGCAATGAAGCCGATTGATTTAGTGCATTAAACTGCTCCATTGGCTCAGCTCCACCAACCAACAACTGTCATTAAAGCCATCCTCACTATTGGGAAGGCGTGTGAGTGGATTCTCCAGCAGAAAGGAACACATATAAGAATTGTTTCCTGGTAATTATATCATTTTAGAATGTAAATGCATACAAATTATATTGTTGTGATTCCAGGAAAAATTAACTAGATCAATCCCAGGCCTAAACGTATATAAAGATATAATTCAATAATGTTAATCCTAGTCACTCCCTTTTATAAATTTAACATAGTAAAAGCATACCACAGTGTATTGAAGCATTGTGAAAGTACAGTAAAGCATAGGTAAACATTGTGAAGCCCAGAGAGGTATGGTAAAGATATTAAAAACATGGAAAATATGGTAAATGCATAGTACTGTATAACCTCACGAAAAGCTTGAGAAAACTGCAAATGTACTGTGGTGTTGGAGTTGGAATGGGTTACTTGGCCACACTCCTAGTGAGTCAATAGGATCATGTGAGAACTGACTAAACAAAGTTCTGGATCAGTTACATACTAGAAACCAGATACATATTGATGAACAGGATGTTCATTATTTTGAATATAACTTACAATATTCTATTATTTTTTTTTAAATATACAAGCCTGTTGTTTTGTACAAGGAATGCACCGGGGAAAATATCAGTAGGAGAGATTTCATCTTGAAGCTAGCCACAGCGCTTCAGCAGAAACATTTCGATCAGAACACTGAGCTGCTGCAGCTCAACCTGGATTCAGTGCTGCACCGAGTGACACATGCAAGAGAAAACATGTTACTTTTATTTCAAATTAAAACATAATTTCATTTTTTTTACAGTTTTGTATGCACATATACCTGTTTACACACTAGTTTCTTTTGAAATATTTATTTTATTATAGTTTGTATTTTTATTAAGTAGTGCTTTATATGTGGTAAGTTAGAAAGTAAACCCTTTTATGTTTAATTGTTTATTTAAATATGGTGTTTCGGCTGTGGAGATGTTTGATATAACGTGCTTGAATAAAACTTTGTGGTGGTTACAATCTGAAGAAGCCTGTGGGATTGTCAGTCCATGCATCAAAAGATGGAACATGCCAGCAGTTCTGTTTCAAATACATTGTATCTCACCACACTGTGATTTTAAGTAGATGTGACATGACTAGTCAATGGTGACCTGAATTGCATCGCTAGGTTGTTGACCCCCATATAACCAAACCTGTCAGCAGAGGTCATCTGAAAAAGGTCTCCTACCCCAGCAACTGCAGTAAAGCCCTCAGGCACCACGGCACCTTGCTCAAGGACATAACACAAATACAGCAGAATAAAGCTTTTATTTAGACACACAAAACGCCTGTTCTAGTAAGAAAAAGAAAGATAAGACAAAGATCCCAAAAAAGCACAATAAATATAATTCAATTCTTTGAAAAATGAAAATACAATTAGGCATGGTCGAGTACAGGCACAAACTGAGGCAATAGCCTTGAAAAAGGCTGCAATCCCAATCAACTCAAGTCACCCATTCTCAATTCAAACCCCCTTTTTTTAAGTGTCTGACTCACCTCCTCACTTATGCAACACAGAATGACACTTTGCTCCACTGTGTCACACCTTCTCCTGCCCCCTAGATTGGCTCTCTGTCTTGACTTGAGATTGACAGTCGTCACTGGCCTATTTGAGCTAGGAGCTGATTCAATGCAAATAGTTTTACAGATAGATTTTCTTTCTCTGAATAACAAGTAATAGCAAAATTACTCATGTATGACTAGGACTTGGAAAAAATAGCCATACTCTTTACGAATACTGGTTTGTATTCGTACTCGGCACACCCCTAACCTCCATAGTGAAAACACAACTGTAATATTTAGAATATAGCAAGCACTGAAGAACCTAGGTTTGCATTCCTTGTATATGAACCTATGAACAAACAATGGCATACTATATATACAGAATATACTGTAGCATCTTGTATATAATATACAACCCATAGCATGCAGAAATGATTGTAAAATGTGTGTGAGTGCCATTTATACCAGATTACGGTAAACCTGGGCTGTCAAACACCATTTTTAGAGACATACTATAAACCCCTTTCTATCCATGGCAGAGAAACTCAAAAGTTGTGGGCATAAATGTTATTAATGAAGCACAAACAGTAAAACGGGTGTATTGCACAATCAGCTGCCATAATGTATACACTGCTTTGTCAATTATCAGAACCTGTAACTAATATCTGATTGGGCCACTGATCACAGCCTTGACGCAGTGTGCCATGGTATAATATTACATGCAATTGGTGCAGAGCAGTAGGCAGAGGATTGTGATGGCAAATACAGAGTTCAAGTTCATCCCAAACATGCTCAATTGGATTAAGATAACGGGATTGTGGTGACCATGGAAGATGCAATCTCATACTCCCCAAACCGTAAACACACAACTCTGGCATGATGGAGTGATGCATTATCGTCTTAAAAAGTCAGCCATGGCCAACAGGGTAGACCATCGTTGGATGAACTTGATCTGCAAAAATCTTTATTATTATTATTATTTATTTCAAAGCAGACGCCCTTATCCAGGGCAACTTACAATTGTTACAAGATATCACATTATTTTTACATACAATTACATAATTTTTTACACGTTATTTTTACATACAATTACCCATTTATACAGTTGGGTTTTTACTGGAGCAATCTAGGTAAAGTACCTTGCTCAAGGGTACAGCAGCAGTGTCCCCCACCTGGGATTGAACCCACGACCCTCCAGTCAAGAGTCCAGAGCCCTAACCACTACTCCACATTGCTGCCCTATAGTTTTAGGTAAACTACAGCTTTTAATATACACCAGGAAAACATACCCCACACCAGAGAAATGCCAAATCGGGTAGACAGGTTGCAGTATTTTGATTTAATCTAGGAAACTTAATCAGGCCATGCAGTATGCATATGTCAGTCTATAATATCCAGACATAAATTTGACTCAGCTGCTATGAAAAGTGCCCCCTTCAGGCTTCTCAGACACCTTTCCAGCTCTGATCCAGGCTGCCTTGACTTTTTTCTCCACATGGACACTATACGCTTCCCTCTTTCAAATAAATACAAGCCTGAAGTCAGTGGAGTTATTTTTCCACCTGCTTTGGCATTCTGCATGTACCGAAATATTCCTAGGCGGGATCATTAATTCATGGCAGACTTGCAGGCCTGGTCCTGAGGTCTAGGCTGTAGTTAGAGGCGAGGCATGGCCCAGATACACACAGCTCCCTGTTTATTTTTCTTTCTTTGAATACTGATAGAACCTGGCATGCTAGACAATATTAATACATACAGCTATTTAGTCCCTGTCCTCCCCGCAAATGTACATTCTTATTTTATTATATTGTTCATTTCTGTAAACAACTGATGAATCTGCTGTGAATAATATTACAAGTCAGATAACACAAACCTGTAGGGCTTCTCTGTTGTTTTATACCCTGGAGAAGTCAAGAAAATGTAAAACACGTTGAAATAAACAATGAGAAGGAAAGCAGTACTGAAATTATTTGAAGGCAGATGGGATTGTAATCTTTGTTTTCAATACTGAGGGCAAAGCACATATGAAGTTTAGAAGACACCAAAACCAGTTTGAAAAAAATGCAATTTAAATTCAAGATTGAAAGAAAACTCATTATTTAAAGTTTCATTTGAAAATAATGTCATGCTGCATAATGAAAAAAAAAGTATGAACTGTGTATCACCTTAATGTCAATTTTGGTGTCTAAAAATAATGGATCCAGGTCATTCTGCCTCAACAACATGAGTAGGTAGCCATTCTATACCCTCCTTGTGTCTCCTTCCTGGTGTTCTAAGTCTATCTCCACTTACTGTAATTTCCAACTGTGTCCTCTGGTCCTGGTTTCTTTGCTGCACTTAAAGTATTGGTTCGGGTTAAATATATCAACTCCTTTTATGATTTTAAATACCTCAAATGTGTGTGTGTGTGTGTGTGTGTGTGTGTGTGTGTGTGTGTGACAACAATAATAAAACAAATGTGTTACTTTATATCTTTGCACTAGCCAATTGTTTATTAGTTTAAAAAACTCCACAAGTCCAACATTGAGTATGTTTGTTGTTTGTATATGGTTCATATTTCATTGTATCAGTAATTCAGTAATTGCATTCTGTATAACAGAATCATAACAAATAAAAAATAAAATAATAATAATAATAATCTTTACATTTATGTAGCCCTTGTTATAATGAATCAACAAAGCAAGTACACTGTATTTGTGATGAGCCATTCCATTTCCAAATTCTCCCATATTGATTTGTATGAAACTTTTCTTTATGAAACATTTTGAAGTTAATTTATCAGTATATTATCAGGAACTGTCAAATGGTAATATGGGCTTAAAATATATACATATGCATCTGTGCAGTTCAGGATGGTGGTTGTAGTATACGTTAATACATTGTGTGGGGTGTCTGTTATTGTTATAGGAGCCTAGCTGGTGGAGTAAATGAGGGAAATGTACTGGTCTGATTGGATTCATTTAAGAAGTAAGATATTAGTCTCTGTAGTTCATACTATAAATTATTGTAAGGGCCTCAACTTAATAGTGTAAATATTCTACAGTATTTAGTGGGATTTAGTAAGAAAAAAAAAAAAAAATGAAACAAAATTATCTACACCCTTGGATGTGTTATTAACCTGGCTCGTTGTGAAAATATACTTTTGAAAAGAAAATGTCTCTTAAGGTTTTATCTCCCTGACTGAATATTTTGCCTTGGTAAATTTAGTTTGTTCTCTCAAATTGGCATATTATAATATGTACACCTCAAGTATCAGACGGGTAAAGGCTGCTTTAGCTAATCTGGGTCAGGGCCTTTAAGGTCTAAGTATCTGGTCATGCAATACACCCTCGCTGTAACAAACCCATTGGGGTCCGAGCCTTTAGTTAGTTCAAGCCTCATCATAACCTCCTTGGATTTGGCACTTTTGGCTATATACCACAGCATTCTGTTTGCCTTTCTGATTGCTTCCCCACACTCTCTGGCTGCCGACAGCACTGTCTAATACAACACCAAGTCTTTCTCTTCGTGGGCCTTTTCTAGTTTTCTCATTTGGTATTTGGGGCCTACCTTTCTGTGACCAGTATGTAACATTTTTCATTTGTTGACTTGTGTTTTTGTCAGATTTCCTCCAATGGTCTATCTGCAATCAAAATGTCTAACTTTCATAAGCACACGATGCGACTCCAGAAATAAAAAGCTCTGTACTGTATTTTAAAAAAAATCTACATATTATGAATAAAAGCTGACAAAGAGCCAGAGTAACTCAAGCACAACAGAAGGGGACAGTGACAGTATTGCTGATGCTAAAACAATATTTTAAAGCCTTGGTCAACACGCCTTTAAATGATCTTATCCTGTCCTTAAGGCCCATTCAGCCTAGTTGCTTAAACACTCCTTTTACTCATTAACAGTGGCTGAGAGCAGGGATTTAAATATATGCCTTGCTTTCAAAATACTCTAATTGGAATGATGTTAGGGAATAATTATCACCTTCTTAATGAGTTGTGAATTTGTTAAGATCTATGGTAATGATCTTTAGGTGGTTATCTGCACAGCAGAAGATTACCAAGGCAGTTCAATAAATACTGTTAATGATCGCCAGAGTTATCTGGTCCCAAATCATTACAGTAACTCGTCCCTGTGCAGAGTTTCTGTCAATTACATATACTATGATGGAGGGTGCAAAGAAAATGTGTAAATTGTAACTAGGGTAACGAACTAGCAATGAATGCTAAATTACTTGTTTTTAACTGAAATTAAATCATGATCTCACCTTTACAAGTTGATGTTATCGATTTTCAGAATTAGATTAGATTAATTTATTTTCTTCTGGTTCCCAGCTGAAATTCAGCTACCTTTATGGGGGAAATAAAATGGATCATACAGTTTACCATTATTTTTTAAAACGTTGATGCTGAACAGGCTCTTTCATTATGAGTTCTCTGTATCCCATAAGCATGTCTCAAGCCCTACCATTAGGGACTATTTGTTCTCTTAGGGGGTGATGGACAGTTTAAACTGTGCCAATTCTGCTGCATTCAGAGGACTGGTCCTCTGAGTAGTTGAAACCACCAGATGTTAAAGCTCAATCCAAGAGACAGTGTCTATACCAGATGTTGGTAAGGGTTGATTTGGCCCAGGAGTCCCCCTCTGTCCCTGTGGAACCACCCTTGCTGCCAAAAAGAGCAAGACATGCATGGCCTTAAAAGGGTTAGCCAGTGTGGTTTCAGAGTACCTGGAGAAGTAGCTGATTGCAACAGAGGCTATTTGTATCTTCACAATGTTCACAACTTCACCCCAGCCTTAAAGATCTGGCCTCACCTCTGCAGAGCAAATACCTCACAGGAAGGACACTGTTCTCTGTTCTCTTTATTGAACTGCCTCGGTAATCTTCTGCTATGCAGATAACCACCTAAAGCTCATTACCATAGATCTTAACCAATTCATAACTCATTAAGGAGGTGTCTATAAGATGTGAATTTACCTACAAGCCACAGCCAAACATGAACTATTTACTATGGAAGTAGTTTCACCTTTAATGGAACTACCATAGGATATAAGATGCTTGGTGGTCCAGATGTTAATGAAAGGGGCTTGTTACCAGGAGGTTCCAGGTTCAATCCCAGCCACTGACCCACTGTGTATGACCCTGAAGTCACTTAACCTCCTTGTGCTCCGTCCTTCAGATGAGATGTAAAACCAAGGTCCTATTGTAAGTGACTCTGCAGCAGCAGCTGTGATGCATAGTTCACCTTGTCTATTGCAACATTCTTCTTTTTTCCATGTGTATGAGATCCAATGTTGACCCATTTTAATGTTACTTTGCAGCCTTTTTTTCTTGTGAGTGTCATCTTTAAACCACAACATTCAGTATGTTATTTAACATTATGTGATTTAATAAATATTTAAAGATGATACGATGACACTTACCTGTGGTTCTGAAGCCTGGACATAAACAATATAAACATGCTGACATTGTAAAACTATAACATACACCATCGCAGCACAAATTAACATATGTGGTAATGTATTAATCCTGCCAGGAGGGAATTATACTATTGAAACAGCATTTTTCTTTTCTTTGCAGAGCACTGCTTCCAGTTCACCTTGACCCAAAGTATTTAATTGTCCTTAGTATTTTGTCTAGACCAATGATTGTCGTCTGCATGGACATTATCA